>NW_006800010.1:2329306-2350179 GCF_000485575.1 Poecilia formosa | reverse complement strand
ATAATAAAGTTGTGGCTGATCGTTTTAACTCTAATTATTCTTTTTGTCCTAAAAACTGTAATCTAGTTCAGTTTTGAGAACTGGGGCTTTGGAGAACCAAACAACCACAATGACAATGAACACTGTGCAGAAGTTCACTTTCACTATTCACGTCACTGGAACGATCGGAACTGTGACTCCTATAACGACTGGATCTGCCAGATACGCAAAGGTAAAACTCACTGTAATCCCAACGAGAAACAAAGGCTAAACAAAGCTTTTCGCTTCAACGTACTTGAAACACTTTGCTTTAAATCAGTCATTTTTTAAGTTTATTGTTGCAAACAGTTTCTTAACAAAAATTTACCGGAAAATTTACCAACTTCACCTCAATCAGATTTCACAAAACCAACCATTGCTAAGTACTGATAATGAGCTCAAATTGTGTTTTTTTTTTTTTTTTTTTTTTTTTTTGTTTTTTGTTTGCTTTTCTTTTGTCTGTGTTGTCACAATTATATATTTCTGTCTTGGACGTGACTTTCCTTCAGATTATCAAAGTTAGACTCACAATTACAACTCAAGGAGTTAAATATGTGGTAGCGAGTCAACATTTTGAATGTGCGTGAGTTTCAATTCCATAAATGTCACAAAATTGTTGTTATTTCTATTGCTTTTCAGGTGTGACTCCCAAACCTGAACCAGTCTTTGTTGTAGAAGGTAGGTTCCAACATTATGACCATTTTCATCAGAAAAACTAATCAAGGAACAAGTCAAAACCTACATGGTAGAATAACAGTCACCTGGAAATTCACATGTCAGTTTTAGCAAATTAATATCGTAATAAAAAGCAAAAAAAAAAAAAAAAACTCAGCTGAAAGTAAAAGAGCTAAGCATAACTTACCAAATTGTGATAAGCCAACACTCATATTTATGTGAACTAAGAAAACTGTGAGTCAAACAAAATGAGAAGCAATCTTAACTAATATTATTGACCCGTAAAACTCTTTGTTCTTTTTCCAGTATTCAACACTACAGAAGATGGGTGGCTCATATACAATGACAGTCATTACTACATAAACAAAAACAAACTACCGATGGAAGCTGCAAGAGATTACTGTAAAAAGAACTTTGGTGAACTTGCAGTCATAACAGGCGAAAGTGAAAGGAAGTTCCTCTGGAAACATGTGAGAGTTACATTTTATTGCTCAATAAGGGAGGTCAGAATGACCACAATACTTGTTTTTTTTTAAGTTATAAACAACAGTTTTTGATTTAAAGTTTCTCTTATGTTTATGCTTACACAGTTAACAAGGGACCCTCAAGCACAAAACCATGCACAGTACTACATTGGTTTGATTGTGAACTTGGATCAGTCCTTCAGGTAAATAAATTAGCTAGGGCAATTGAGTTGACTACACAATTTGCCAGTAGATTCAGTTTAGTCTTTTTAAATTCAATAACTCCCTATTTTATCTACTGTTTTCAGCTGGGTAGATGGAACACCAGTAACGTACACTGCATGGGAAAACAATGAGCCAAACTTTGCAAATAATGATGAAAATTGCGTGACAATGTACTCAAGCATGGGTAAGTCTGATTCAGATAAACTTCGAATATTTACTGTTGTCACTTTGCTTTATAAATTCTGCATGTGTAGGTTATTGGAATGACATCAACTGTGGTCTGGAGCTGCCTTCTATTTGCAAAAGAAGAGGCAGTTTTATCAATACAACAATGGCACCAACTACCCCTCCTAAAGGGGGATGTGCACCTGAGTGGCTTAACTTTAAAGGAAAGGTATTATTACAATGTTTGGCACATATTTTCTCACTGTAGTTTCCCAGTAAATTCTGTTTACAAATTCTGAGGATATTGGAAGTGACGCTAACGAATAAAATTTGTCTTGTAAACTCAGTGCTACAAATTCTTTGCGGATAAGAAGAACTGGAAAGATGCCAGGACCCACTGCCAGAAAGAGGGAGGAAATCTTGTGTCTATCACCAGTGAGAGAGAGCAAGGTCAGCACCCACACTGTCTAATAAACACTCATAAAAGACGGATTCGATTTGCTTTGCTCAAGATTCACAAACCAAATCAATCTTAACTTGTACAAGTTTATCGGAGGGCTGTCCAAAGCTTAGGCACAATTTTAGTTCTGCTCTTGTGTCTATGTTTGGAATTTAAAGTTCAGATTTGACTTATTTAGAACCCCAAAAATAGCTTTGCAATTTTCAACCAACAGTCTTTTGAGTTTTTGCGCATGCATTTCACGCAAGTTGAGAATTTCTGTCTTTGGTAACACTTTATTTGAAGGGGGGTGAATAAGACTGACATGACACTGTCATAAAAACCTGTCATGAACACGAATAAGCCTTCATATATATTTATGACTGTTGTCATAAAGCGTCATTCGGTAAATTATGATACTTTTAATACAAAGTTGACATTATTCAAAATGTCTTTGTTATGACAACTTGACATTAACCAAGAAATCATTACTGATGTAAATTTTTTATAAAAGTATTACTGATTGCACTTTAAAAATGAGGTAACTTTATGTTATTAAAGGTAAAGTTTAATCAGTAATGATTTCTTGGTTAATGTTAAGTTGTCATAACAAAGACATTTTGAATAATGTCAACTTTGTATTAAAAGTGTCATAATTTACCGAATGACGCTTTATGACAACAGTCATAAATATTCATGAAGGCTTATTGATGTTCATGACAGGTGTTATGTCATGTTTATGACAGTGTCATGTCAGTCTTATTCACCCCCCTTCAAATAAAGTGTTACCCTGTCTTTTCCTTTTCAGCATTCCTAACAACACAAATGCTGAGCCAAAAGGAAGATCTGTGGCTAGGCATGAACGACATCAATTGGGAAATGCATTTTGTGTGGACAGATGGCAAAGCCATTTCATTCACCAACTGGGCCAAAGGACACCCCATATCAACACCCGATGGACGCTTCTTTCTGGATGAGGTTTTTACAACTTCATTGAAAGTGCCAGCCTTTAGTTCACTTGCAGTTATATTTACTTTACATTTTGTTCTTTCATAATAGTTTTTTTTTGTAATTTAGTAAACGTTTTCTTTTTTCATTGCTGTCTGTCATAATATTTGTCTGCTCTTTGAGGCTACCATAGATTTTCTTCATCATAGTTTTGTTTGTTTATGTGGAAATACTTAAAATTCAGACTTTCTTACTAGAGTATTTTCACAAACTGGCCCAAAATGATCTTAATCTGATTGAACAAGTCCTCAATTTTCACTCCCGCTTTGCAAAATAAATACTAGATACGATAGGGATATGAATATCAATGCTACATTACGTATACAGATTGTGTCTTATGCTTTGTTCTTTATATTATGGCCAGAACTATTCATTTGTCGGATTTAATAAATCAACCAGGTTTTGTAAATTTTGAAAAGAAAAAGGCAACTCGTTTAACTTTTCTGTCTTCTTCCTGAGGTGTTTGACTGTGTGATCATGGTTGGCAGCATCCTCAAAATAAAAGGACAGTGGAAAGTGGAAGACTGTAGTGAAAAACGCGGCTTTGTCTGTAAAAAGAATGTTGGTGAGTAACGTGTGGGCAGAGAAATAAAAATAAAATGAGTAAAAATAAAATAGAATAGAATTATGTCCCAGTCATACTGTTGCTAATATTCTTTGCATTTTAATGACATATGAAACTATGGCTGCTCTGTACAGATGTAGCATATGCAATCTGATGTCCAATTCAACCAGATTACATAGCATTAAAAAAACCATTACATTTGAATAATTTTTCACTTTCTAAGTTCTCACAAAAAAATGAAACTCTTATGAGCCTGTTCACACAAGCCATCTTTGTGTAAATTCCTACAATAAAACCTAGAGAACAAATAAGGTTTAATTCAACCTCTGTTGTTATTAAACACAAAGTGAGGAAAAGACAGGCCTCCAAGGTAAAACCACAAAACAAAACAAAAAAAAAAACACATTTAAATCTCATTGGTTTACTTTACCCCAATTTCACAAACTGGAAGTTGTACAACTTCAGCAATGGGTGATTTCTTCAGCAGTAGTACTGCTTGAAGTCCTTGACTGCCAGAGGCAGTTCATTATGGCCTTTCATTTTGTGTGGAGACAGAAGTGTTTTTTAAAACACGTTAAAGAAAGATGCAATTGCCAGGACTTCTAGAATAAACCTGTCGACAACTGACTCACATGTCTTGTTTGTGCAGATTCCCAGATTGCGGTGCCAGCCACCACTGTTTCACCAAAGTCCTTTTACAAGATTGGCAATGACTCCTACAAAGTGGTGGCCCAGAAGATGAGATGGGATGAGGCTCGGAGACAATGCCAGGCAGACGATTCAGAGCTGGCCAGCATCCTGAACCCCATGATCCAGGCTTTTGTTACCTTGCAGATTTCCACACTCAAAGAGCCAGTGTGGATCGGCCTCAACAACAACGTGGTAAAGCCTGCTTTTAAACATTTCCACCAGAATTGTATTTTAAACGTAAAACCTTTCTAGTTCTGTGCTAATTGTCAATTATTTTCTTTCCAGACCGGAGGTCGCTTTAAGTGGGTCGATAACTGGCTTCTCTCTTACACCAAATGGGGCAAGAATGAGCCAAAAAACTATGGCTGTGTGTATATAGATGTTGATCACACATGGAAGACAGCGGAATGCTCAAGCACTTATTATTCAATCTGCAAAAGGTCACAGGGTAAGCTAATCTCTTAGTTACCTTTACAGCTGCCCACTGCCTAAACTATAGAATAACAGATCTTACCTCTTTTTCAGACTTAGCGCCGACTGAACCACCACAGCTTCCTGGCAACTGTCCAGAGCCAAAGAAGGACAGATCCTGGATGCCTTTTAGGGGTCACTGCTATTATTTTGTGGGCTCTGTGGTCGACAACTGGGCTCATGCCTCAGTTGAATGTATGAAACTAGGTAAGTTGTGAAAACTTTGCACATACTTCCCTTATCCCAACGGATGAATTCCAGCAACACGTGTTTGGTTTTTCTTAGGTGCTTCGCTGGTGAGCATCCAGGACCCTGTAGAGGCAAAATTCATACAGAAGAATATTGAAAGCCTGCAAGATGAAACCAAAAGTTTCTGGATTGGTCTCTACAAGTCCCATGATGGTGAGCATGATAGGGCTAATTTCAGACTTTGTTGACTTAAAAAATTGTATTTTGTGCTTAAAAAAAAACAAACCATGAAGGTTCCATGTTAAAAAACATGAATAGTCTCTTTTCTTGAGGAAAGACCACGTATAGATTTGGTTTAAGCATGCACACTATTAAAAACTCATTGCGGAGGTTGCAGTTCACTGTCTCCTGGTCATGTAGATTAGTTTGTCTGATTATTGTTTCTCTGCTTCAGATGAGTGGATGTGGATCGATAACAGCGTTGTAGACTATACCAACTGGATAATAGGAATGCCAAAGTCTGACTCGTGTGTGAACATCCATTCTGACAGCGGCAAGTGGAGCACAAACAGCTGTAGCAGATACAGGTCTTACATCTGTAAAAGGCCTAAAGGTGAGTTTAACCTGCTGCTATGTTATTTATATCTATATTGGGCACTTACACTGAGGTCTTGCTATATTTCTACAGTCATCCCACCTACATCAAAGCCTCAGTTCGTAGGTAAGTAAATGAAGCAATTTATTCCATAGCATAATTAAGATGAATTGTAGATCATTGTGTCTAATTTATGGTTCTGTTTCTTTGGCAGTTCAAACTGTTAAAGAAGCATCATTACACGGCTCTGCCGGCATCACAGTGGCTATTGTGCTGATTGTCATAGCCATAGTCGGACTCGCTGCCTTCCTCCTGTTTCGCAAACGGATACGGTTACCCATGGCGACCCTGGCCGAGTGCACCTTTGACAACAAGCTGTACTTCAACAATCCAAATCGAGTGCCTGTGGACACTAAGGGCCTGGTGGTGAACATAGAGCAGAACGAACAAGCATGAGGAGACACCAGTAATAATTAGCACAATAACAGACGATTCTAAATTATCTTTATTACCTTCAGTTTATGAGGAAACTGGCTGAACGACTTTGATTAAACTAATTGAAAGGTCATGATGGTAGAAACCAAACTCCATTGAGTTTATGTTCATATATGTATATATACAAACACTATATTGCAAAAAGTATGGAATTACCCCTCCAAAAAGTATAGTTTGGCCAGTAGTGTGTAAAACCAGAGCACCTACTGTAGCCATACAGACTGCCTCTGCAAACACTGGTCATGCCATAATAAGTAGATATGTACTTGACCTCCGAACTTCCTGTGTCCTTCCGATTACCTCAGTGAATGAGTTTCCATTGCCAAGAAAGTGTATCTAAGCTTTGCATCACCAAGTGCAATCCAAAGTGTTACATGCAGCAGGGAAAAGCGGGCAGCTAAGTTTGGGATTGACCCCTTCCTATCACAACATGACTTCACACCAGTGCACAAAGCAAGGGCCAGAAAGCCATGAATGAATGAGCTTTGTGTGAAATAACTTTATTTCCCTCCACAGAGTCCTGACCTCAACTTGACAGGACATCTTTGTGATGATTTAGAGCGGAGACTGTGAGCCGGGCCTTCCTGTCCAGCACCAGCTCCCAAATGTACTTTTAAAGGAATGGCCCAAAATTAAAGTATACAAATGATTAACCCCTTTTGGAGAGTCATAAAGATTGAAATTGTTAAGATCATAATAAGTAAAAATAAAATAAATAAATAAAATTATTGCAGGTAAATTCATGCATGTATGAAGGCAAATATACTAATAATTTTGGCTACATAGTATAGCCATCAGTTTAATATGTACAGAAATTGGTGACATATTAGTGTAGTTGTGAATATTTACATGTTCAAAATCATGAAAAGAATATCTGCCTTTCGAGATCAACAGACTCTCCTCAGATGTGATGCTTGTCAATATTTGCTACAGACCATTCTGTACTCCTTACACTATTGTAAATAGACACTGAATAAATAAAAAATATGATTAAAGTGACTTTTTTTTTTTACTTTTTTTTCTACAGAACCCTAATAGAAGCAATGTAGAGTTGAATAACATTCTCAGAGCTTGGTTTCCAAATGCACAAAGGATGTTAATCTTTTTATCAAAGATTAGAGAGAGTAGAAGATGAAATACCAAATAAGGTGAAAAGGGAGGAAAGAGATTGATAGTCCTTTTTTGCTTTCAAAGGTTCCTAAAAGTGGGAAATGAAGACATAATTCAAAACGGGAGCAGTAAAATCTGCTTCAGGTTTGTAAAATACTATTTGAAAGAGCTTAATTGTACCGTTATTGTTTCCTTCCCATTCTTAACATGGTGGTAGATTACAACTTTTACCAGTTTGCAGTAGTTTACTGACACTACTGTTGCTGGTAATTTACTTTGAATACAACAACGCACTGAAAAATAACATAATATGAAACAATTGCTTTATCCCTTACAAGAATAATCTATTTAAGTGGTTGTTTAAGTGGTTGTTGCTGAATACTGATAAATTTTACAAAGAAAAAGGTAAATGGTGGTGTTTTAATAGGCTTTTCCAGGAGTTTCAAGTGAGGGAAAGTATAATCTGTAACAGTGTTGAACTTTACACAACTAAAATCAGATCTTCTTTAAACATCAGTGCAGATCTGAGCCAGGCTATAAACTGTAGCGTTAGTAATTCACTCACAACTACCATAATCTCACACCCACTACTAGTCTGAATGTTGCAAATGAAGCTGTGACCCCTTTAAAGCTCTCACAGCTAATCTTCAGGGACTGAGTCAAACTCTTTTTCTTCCAAGACAGCTCTACCAGCTACACTGACACTCAAAAAAAAATCTCCCAAAATAAACCTTCTGCTGGTCCAACAAAGACAATCTGTTGTCGGAGATAAACAAAGCTGGATGCAGCAGCTGTGAAGAGCAGAGCACTCTGGTAGTCTGATGTGCCAGGTGTCAGTGTTGTTTTTCAGGATCACTTTTTAGAAAAAAAAAAAAAAAGTAATCTTCTTGCTGCTGTGCTGATTCGACCTGCAGGGTTTCCCACGTGGGAGGATCATAGAAAGCCTGCTGTATCTTGCTTTGTATTTTATTTTTTTTTTATCTTTGATGAGTCAGAGATCATGAAAAAGTAAGAAATGCTCACTCAAGCCTGCTCCCAAAGTGGAAGAGACAAATTAGATCCACAAAATGTATTTACCTGTTGCCAGTATGAAGCACAGTGAAAAAAGGACGAGATTTAAAGTACATCGTAAGGAATCAACCCATCCCAAAGGCTGCACATCACTTCAATAGAGCAGTTTTGTGTCGTGTATTTGTTGTGTAGCTATTTGTTCCTTCTGTCCTCATTTGTCTCCAAACACTAATTAGTTTCTCGACAGCAAAGCAGCCCGTTCTTTCCCCCTTCTATGTGCCCTGTGCTCTTTCACTTGCTTGCGCTAATCCTTTTGTTTGGGGCTGAGAGGCCCAGGCTTTCACTAACTAACTACGTAGCACTGTAAGGATTGGTTCGACTCAAGGGTGCCCGCTGAGATCTCGTTTTCCATCTGCTCAACTTGACTTTTTCTTCTCTTGATTTTCTTGTCTGTGTTTCTTATCCATCACTGTCTTGGTTGGACCTATTCCCTGTCCTCGGGGCTTGAGGAAGGCTGTCTACGCTGTTGGGAACATGCGCTTTTGGAGCTCGGCTCCATGTCTGGTGCTCCTGCTGCATCTTTGTGAGCTGGGGAGAGTCACAGGAGGTAAAGCACGGGACTGGCACTATCTGCCGGAGACTCTTAGGACTTTGGGTCTACCTTTGGGGAGTGATGAGAAACCTACACTCCAGAAGAACAGGACTGGTCTACTGATCACTAAATTGCTCCAGGATGTGCACTGTGCTGAGAGGACAGGCTTCACACAGGACATGTGTGAGAAAGTAAGGCCAGCCTTATTCTTTTTATGATTCTGTCGATATTTGATAATCACTTGACCGTACAGTGCAGACTGTGCTGTATTCATTTCATATTCCAGGAAAAGTACAACGCTTTGCAGATAAAAATTATATTTCCTCTATATCAGCCTCACAAAATGGACTTCGGTCTGGACTTTGTTTAGGCCATTCTAATTGATCGAATTCAGGGGTTTGGGACATTTTCTGTTGGGAACATTTTTCTGGAAGTCTTTTGTTAGGGGTTTACAAGTTTACACTCAACTTGTAAACCCCTATGATCCAGCACTTGTAATTTGATTAAGTAAACCAAGACATATGAACAGTAACAGAAATGATCAGTTTTTCATTTATTTTTGGACTCACAATAAAAAAATATATATACCTTAACAAATCCACCATTTAATGGAGTTTTGAAAGATTTATGAATGCATTTATCAGACTCACCTAATGTGACTCTTAGAACTGTTGCCAAGTCTCATTTGCCTTATCAAATGACAGTTTGCGACTTTTCTCCTAAACAAATGCTTGCAAATAATTTGGCTTCATCACAACCAGTCAGCTCTGCAGGCACATGTAGTCCTTCAAAACCCCTCCCTCTGCATGATGCTTTGGGCTTTTTGCTAATTCACAATAAATCCTGCCCTCATTCTATTTTTTCTGCCAAACAGGGATCTTATAATCGCTGATTGTTTTAGTATTCAACAGTGAGGGTTTCTAATGAAGCACAGAAACTCTCATTAGCTTGCTTAGGCCTATGATGGTGCTCCAGACTACCTTAACTCAAAGATTTGTCACCAATTTCACGTTGCAATGAAACCAAAAAAACATATAGATTGTCAGTTTATCAAAGCCTTTCACTAGTTTGACTTATGCTGAATTTTAAATACTTAAGTCTTCACTCTTGGTTTATGTTTGTTTTATTTTAGTTAATGGCTGGGAATGCAAGTGCAGAGGCTTGAGCTCTTGACCTCTCTGGGCCTTTCATGCTGAGTGGCTTTAACGTTGCTCGGTTTGACCTAATAAAATGGATTTAGAAGCGGTGCATGTTTGGCCAGTTGGGCTGTCAATAGGATTATGTCCCTTTTGTGCCTTGAAAGTAAGATTTAGAATTCAATAAAGCAAATTCCTCTGCAGATTTGGACTAACAGCAGAGTTTTACCTACTTTGCAAATATTTAGACATTGTTGGTGCGTCAAACTGGGCTTTTTGCATTTTCTTCAAAAGTTGCAGTGTCCTAACACTTATCAGGCTAACTCTTTAGATCAGAAACTAAAGACAAAAACTTCCTGGCCTGATGGTTTACATCTTTCTTTGTATTTCTCCTTGCAGTGCCTGACACCAAACGTGGCCCTCTCAGTGCTGGACGATGACAGGACTGAACTGACAGAGGAAGATTACCACAAGATCTCAACTGTCCTGCTGTACTACATAATTAACTTGAAGGATCTGTGTGTTTCAAACACCGGCCCTCCACCAGCCCTTCCCTCCTCATCTGTGAACTTGCAGTTCTACCTGCTGCATTTCACCAGCCTGAATCCAAATGAAAACCATCAGTTCCTGTCACACAGCGAGACAGAGAGCATTCTGCTGCTCATCAACCAGCACTACAATCCCTCCAACAAGGACATGCGTGGTTTCCAAGTAGGGGAACTTGTTTTTTTGGCGTTTTTTTTTTTTTTTTTTAAACAGATGTATGTTATCAGAATGGGTGCAAATGTCTATGTAAATAATTTATATTTGATTTCAGTGCATTCATTCAGCTCATCTTCTTGAAGAGGTGGACGTAGATGGAAATCCTGGTGCAAGAGTGGCAGACGTTCCCAAAGTAGCAGCAGCTATAATCAGCAACATCCTGCAGGGACACTGCTTTGCACCGAGGAGCCTCCCATCCCCCGACTTCTTCATAGATTCCATATTTCAGTCGCTAAATTGCTCTAATAACCTAAAGATCGCAGGTAAGTGAAAGAAAACACCATAAACACCATCATGTCATAAGTTTTTACCTAATGCTTTTGGTTAAAAGAAAGTGCACCGTTTCAGTGCAAAGTAGTCATAGCTTCAATTTTAATGATTGTATTAATTCACTTGTTATATGGCTCATAGAACATATGCGTTTCAAAGGCTTTTGTTCACTATTATATTTAGAAAAAAGAATTATGTACAGTTTTGACCTTTCTTCTCTTTACCTTCTGCAATTCCCATTGAAATGGATATTTTCTTCTGCGCCAAATCCTCACTGATGGTGGCACATTTTTATTTCACTATTGCTTGGTGTTGATCCAGATTTGATCGCTTCAGTTTAATGCATTTATTCGTAATTGTTTTGCCCATTCCTGTCCCCTCTTTCAAGACAAATTTCTCCCACCTTATCTTCTTATTCACAAATCTTTGGCGACATGTAATAAGTTTGAACCAATGCTGCATTCTGACCATATCTCTACCTAGACCTGGAAGAGCTGCTTCATCGGTTAGGTGATAGAAAACCAATGCACTCTTACAAACAGAAGAAGAGGGGCATCAAACAAAGTTCGCATTTGCCACAAAACTTTAGCCACAACACTGGTGGAGATTGGACACAGGTGAGGTTTAATATCATAGGGCAGTATCGCTTTAAAACTGATTTCAAATTCTTTAATCAACTTGTTGTTTTTGCTCTTTTTTTTTTTCACCCAACTAGGTGTGTTTCTCAGCCAACCAGCTGGTGGATATTTTTGCTCTTGACCCTCATTTATCCATTTCCAAAGAGCAATTCCAGCAAATTTGTCCTGCCATCGTTCACCAGTTGCTAGGCAACGCCTGTGGGTCACTACAGCAAAATTCAAGAGGGTCGGTACCTACTGCTATTGAGAGTAAGCCAGTCCTATAATGCTTCATTTCGTAACATCACAATCCTTTCAAATGACCGATTTTAAGTTGTAAGGTTGTTTAAAGAAAACTAATAAAACTTCACAATAATGAATCTGAAGATTCAACAGTGTAGCATGCTTCTCCTTTTAAAAAATATCAGTTTGATTTATTCTACTTCCAGTATAGTTGGTAATACCTTTAATATGTTTGGCAAAATAGCACACATTTCTAATTTCAGGCGATTGGAATCATTAGCTCGATCAATTCTGACCAGGCTGTTTCAATACTGAAAATCTGATTCCTCTTCCAGTCAGTCAATACACCACACTAATGTTACCAGGTGTTGCTGAGTGAAAACTCGGTGTAAGCTGTTTCTCCAATGTAGGCAAAATATTTTTCCTCTTTCAAACTGTTTAATTCTGTAATGTGTTTTTAATATGTTATACCTTTAATCTAGACAGAGTTTCCTCCTTCCTGCAGAGTACGGCTACAGCACAGCTGCCGTCCTGATCATCACAGTGGGATCCATGTTTGGGATCTGTCTGCTATTCTTCAACTCCTGTCAGGAGACCTACACGCTCATCCTGCAGCTGTTTGTGGGCCTGGCAGTGGGAACCCTCTCAGGTGATGCTCTCCTGCACCTTATTCCACAAGTAAGAAACCCCTGAAGCAATGGCAAGACCCTTCACACTGGACAGTGCCTGCACCATGACACAGAAACATACAGTAAATCAACAACGGAACGTGGATGAAGTTTGCAGACGTCTCTTTTATGTGCAAAGCAGTGTGAGAGCTTCCCAACTTTGGCACCAATGAATCTGTGTATCCTTTGTTCTCTTCTTCCGACAACCAAAAATGAAAAAGTGATTGTTTTTTTAATTTGATGCAAATTTCAATTCAAAGTCTATAGATTGTGGGACATTTTGCAGATAGGATGGTAACATAGTGGTGAAATTGTTAAGACAAGAGGAAAACAAAATTTGAGTACTGAATGCAGTAAGGTCAACAATGTTCAAATGTTATGTTGAGATCTAGGAGATGATTTGATAGTTCAAATCCAGTGCAAAGGGTCCCTAATAATACACAACACATCTTACTTGTGAATTAAATTTTAAATGTGCATATTTCATGTCCTTTGCAGATTCTTGCCCTACATGACAGCACTCACAGTCATGATGCTGTGCTCTCCAATGAGGATAAAGACTATCTGTGGAAGATTTTGGGCTTGATTGCTGGGATTTATGGATTTTTTCTCATTGAAAGGATATTTTCCTTTTTAGCCCCTTCTCATGGTCACGTAAGAGTTTTGTTTTCTGGAGCCTACATTTCAGATTTACTGACACAGAGAAAGACACTTCAACCACAGATTATCACAGGAAAGCGACTAAAACGCTGACTGATTTCTTTTAAATAAGCTGTGTGAGAGTCCTGCAAAGACAAACACTTTTGTCATGACTTTGCATGTTGAGTGACAATGGTCGCCTGATTTTCTTTTGTCCGCAGGGTCACTGCAGCGACCTTCCCCTAGACCTGAACTGTAACGGTCAGTCTCAGAGGAGCAAATCCATTTCCACCATCCAGTTGGTGAGTCTCATCGCAGCCCCGAATGAACTGACGGGTAGTTTGAGGACTCCTGGCAGAACACCCTCATTCCCGTTATCTGCCCTTCTATTTAAGTTTTTGTAGAACAAGAGATGGGATACATGACAAAGCAGCTCAGAACATTATACTACAAAAGTTGCAGAGAACAAATAAACTCAAATAAAAATAAATATTTGCTCTACTAAATTCCCCTTGAATCTTTCCTCCTCTGTTGTTATGTAATTGTAGACGTGAAGCAGTGTGGGAGGGAGTAAAGAAACACGGCAAGTAGGATGTTGGACAATGAAGGATTACATTTTCCAGAGAGCTTGAATTGAATTGAAAGGAGGCCTTTGAGTGCCTACTTGAAAATATTTTTGGACAGACACAAGTCCAAAAAAACAAATGAAAACAAAAACAAAGCATCAATGTTCAGGAAAAAAATCTATATGTTTACTGCACAGATACCCTTTTTTTTTTTTTTTTTTTTCAAGAAAATATGTTTTGGTTCATCTTTGACGTTCAATTCATTGTGGTTGATTTTGGAATCTCAAACTTGGATCAAATGAAAGAACAGAGAACTTTGTTTAATTTGAAAGTACTTCATGCTCTGAAAACCGATACTCTAAATTTATATCGAAGTCATAATCAATGGAATCAATGCTTGGAAACACTAACGTTTTTTTTTTTTTTCTTTTTTCTCTTTCTTAGACCTCAGTGTGCGTTGGAAAACATATTTAACATAGTCAAAGTCCTACTAAAATGTAATATCAATAAGTACATTAAAATATTTTGCAGGTACATGTCACAATAAAAGCATGTTAACGACTTGGTATGTTTTGTTTTACAATCTGCTGCCAAATATACATTACCGAAGATCGTCCGGTATAAAACACATATTGAGAAGGAAACATGTATGTAAGTGTTTCTGGTCAGAATAACTGTCTTCTTCAAGACTAAAGTGGTGGAAAAAAAAAATAATGTTTTAAGTAAACAGAATTGTATATTTTCACATAATTTCACATTTTAATCTGTCCACATGACATGGAAACATTTATAGAAACTTGAGTGAGTCAATCAAAAGTGTAACAGGTTTTCAATATTTTGAAATCAATGTATAAAGCACGTTGGAAACTAAAATTATAAAAAGTAGTATGTGAAGGATGTTAAAATATGGGTTCATTTCCTCCCTTTGTAAGTTTGAACCCTCCTTTTGCTACCAATTCATTGCCATGTTTTTCTAGTCTAGATGTTTAAATCTTACAGAGATCATGACCCCTGAAGTGACCAATTTAACTCAGTGATTTATTGAAGACAAATAACCACATTCCAGACAGTAAACTATAAGCAGGTCACAAAAAAAGGGGTTCAAAGAAGTTGAAGGCCCAAAGGAAAGCAATTCAAATGTTGAGAGGTTAAAAACAAATCGCCTCAGAACTCATAATAAATGTCCGATTTTTTTTTAGGGTTCAGTGGAAGATGTAGAGGGCTCAGAGATTTATCCTAAACGTACAAATACAGAAAGTACTCCTGGACAGAGTAAGTAAAACAACTAAATCAGAATGAGTCAAACAGTCCCCTGCTGTGTAATTAGTAATTTGGTACAAAAGAGCAGCTGTCTGAAGACCAGCTGTAATTACGCACTCTGTGTGTCCAGAACAAGGGGTTCCTGTGCTGGCTGTGATGGTAATCGTGGGAGACAGTCTTCATAACTTTGCCGATGGCCTCGTTGTCGGAGCGGCTTTCTCCTCATCAGCCGAGACCGGCATGGCAACCACTGTGGCCATTCTGTGCCACGAGATCCCACACGAGATGGGTGAGAGGTCATCATTTCTGTTTGTCCCCCTGAGGTTAGAGAGCAGAAAACAATGTGCAGGAATGACCAAAATATGCCACTTTTCTGACTTTAAGGGGACTTTGCGGTGCTACTCAGCTCTGGGCTCTCAGTGAAGACTGCAATGCTGATGAACTTCCTAAGCGCCCTGACGGCTTTCATGGGCCTTTATGTCGGACTCTTTGTCTCGTCAGACACAGATGTGCAGCAGTGGATCTTCTCCGTCACAGCTGGGATATTTCTCTACTTGTCCCTGGCAGAAATGGTAAGGCACTTTCATGTGCTCTAAATCTGATGCTGGATTCTGATAAGAAAAGGATTAACATACGGTACACAGTTTTATAAATAACCCCTGGTAATGAGGTGTACAAAACCCTTAAATGTTTTTTTTTTCCTTTGCTAATTTTCTTTCAACCAGAACACAAATATAATTTAAAACAATTGGCATAAATACATTATCTAAAATGTTGATAGGTTTGCAAATAGTAGGTCAAAAACTTATTCTTCACTTCCATGTTTAGCTGGATGGTAAAAAAAAAAAAAGAAAATCCCTAATACATGGATAATGATGTTGCAGGAGGCTAAAACCTGCTTTGCTAGTGCAATGAGATACATCTGCAAAGAAAACATTCTTGTAGATGCTGATAAAGTTTTTTGTGTTTGCCTGTTTTTTGGTTTTATTGGATATATCCCACAATGTTGTGGTGGTGATTTTTACATGAACATTATAGTCTTACAGACACTAATGTGTCTATAAGAAATCTATTTAGTCCTTACCATTTAATAATGCAATTTTGGGTTATCAACATAGAAACCGTGTTTCACAACCTGAACGTAAACTTTGGTTTACCATAGCCTTAAACAGCAACTTCCTCTTGAGATGGTACAGAGAAAACATTGGATTAGGCAGCAATAAGAAAATTACAGCCAATTGTTGTTTATTCACACAGATTGGTGTTTGAAGTTTAACCTCTTATCTTCCCTCTGTCGCTAGCTTCCAGAGATGAATCGAGTGAAGACCAACAGACCGTTTGTCATGTTCCTCCTGCAGAACCTCGGTTTGCTTCTGGGCTGGACTTGTCTTTTGTTGCTGGCGCTCTTTGAACACAAACTCAAATTTTAATTGCAGCTGTCACGCAAGATTAAATTGCGGCAGATGCCGACTGTATATTTTCTTTTTTTTTTTTTTGCTTCTAAGTTAATGATTAACTCACAGATACAAGCACCACTTCCTGGAGAAAATTGCTCAATCACAGTGTAATAGTCAGAGCGCTGGCTTGTGAAAATATGCTCGATTTTTGTGAACGTTTGAGACTCGTTTTATATGTTTGATTTATATTTTTTAACCCCTTGATTTTTAGTGTTGTTGAACTACAGACAATGCCAGTCACTGTTATTCAAATAAAGCAATTTAAAAAACACTAAATCTAGGTTTCCATTATTGCTTTCATTTTTCATACTTCTTAAAAATGCAAAGGAACCCGGAGTAGCCATGCTTTTACACAAATCTACTGGCAACAGGCAAAACTTTAAAGTTTTCAATAAAGAAGGACCCTTTTATTCAGGCATTAATGCTTTTTTTTTTTTTTTACAGCTATTTATAAAACTCTGTTGTTATAGTTGTTACTCTCATCTTCGACGCTTTGTTCTTTGTTTTTCCGAGGTCTCTGTGTGATCCAATATGAGGGCATTTCCACCCACCTGAGCTACTCATTTTCTCCATCCACCAACCTGGGTGACTAATGCCTGGTACTGTACAAACACAGAGTCCGACCCACACAGTGCAAAACACTCTTCAGCTGTCAAAGTGGGCCTGCAGGAGGGGGAGGAGGAGGTAGAGGACAGCAAGATGAATAGATCAGCTGCAATAAAATAAGTGAAAGATAATTTGACCACAGAACTGAATTTGTGATAATCACATACAGTGAGTGGGCTCAAAAAAAAGTTTTGTTTCTTTCTTAATCAGTCTGTGATTAACCCTGTAACCTTGTTTTTTTGTTAAACTGCACAATCAGTTCCATCGGCGGTGCTCTCTGGGATTATTTGCCTATCATGTCAGAAAAAGCTGACGCCGTTTACTGCAGCTTCCCGATCAGTGTCCAAACAATAGAAGGAAGTCCACAGCATTTTCTCCTATTCTTGCAAAACCGATGTTGGTTTAGAAAATGCCAGCACCCGTTGGCATTTCCAGGAAAGCACGGACCATGTGCGTTGTGTGTAAGTCTGCACTTTAGCAGTGAAAAAGACTATTTTTTTGGCACGTGTGCATCTTTTCAAGGCAACCGATGCCAGCATGGAGGAAGGAAGAGCTTTCAACTGGGGGCACGTTGTTGTGCAACGCCGTCTATCCTCGCTTTCTCAGCAGAGCCCTGACGGAAGAGTTCAGCTGCAAGGGCACGAGAGCACACAAACAAGAGAGAGCAGAGAGTCAAGGCAGGAAACATAAAAAGATTTTTGCTTTTTTTTTATTATTATTTAAACCACATCAGTGACCATAATCCTTTGGATTTTTTTCTTTCAGACAAAACCACACAGGACCAATCCATAACTTTCAGCAGCAAAAATTATTTCACACTGTCTGCGACACTTGTGTACAACGGATTTTTTTCCAGGACTTTGTCAAAGAATTGCTTGTTTAACCTTTTTACGAGTGTGAAAGTCACAAGTTGAAAACAAAACAGCGTGTGATGCGTCATCTGTAACCTCAGGAAAATGTCTGTGCAGGAGTATCATTTGGCATGTTAATGGTTTTCCAGATAGACAAATAGATAGATACATATGCTATCCTATCCTGCTATTATCACAGGCTGAGTCACAGCAACTGCAACAAGGAAACCAACCTGAGATATTCTGTGCATTTAGTAGCAATATAATGCAAATGCACCGAGAGCCACCAGAGGGCGATGATGAACAGTAAAGAGAATGCAGCAGCTCAGCCGATCTTCACAGAGCTGCTCCAGATTTCTTTGATATAGCATAAGAAAAATAAATTATACATTTAACTCAACAAGAAATTTTGTTTTAAATCATTTACAACATGTTAAACTTGTCAGAAAATACATATATATATTTACATGGATTTTGGATGAGAAAATCAGTTGTCTATGACTGACATTTATTTAGTTTTGCATTCAAGTATGATAAAAAAAACCCCCAGCTAAACTGTATAATCTTTGGTTTATAGAAAAATAGAGTAAAGAATAGATCTCACATTGAACAAAGACATAAAGTTCAGCCTCTCTGTATTTTCTATAGTGTGACTGTTTTATATGATATAGATCTATGTTGTGGTGTATTGTACATGTAAATGTTTGAAAAAAATTTAAGTCATTTAGATTAATAAAATTGTCATATCCGTCACACTGTGATCTGAAAAAAGAATGTTTTTGACTTGAGTAATAGGTTGCTTAGTGGGTGGACATTATAATACTGATAACAGTTTTATTTTTTCTTAACTGGTTGGACCCTGTCCAGATCAAAGACTAATTGAGAATAAGTAAGCTAAAAAAAATTATGCTCAAAGACTCTTTCAAAGACACAGATACTAGCTGAGTTTGTCCTGACTACCAGGAAAAAAAAATATTGTCCAATCACCATTTTTTTTAAATCCCACAGTCTTTGTAAGGTAATAAAAGGTTTTATGTACTTATTTTGTCTCTTCCAATGTGTTATTACTGATGAACGTCATTTTTATGAATTAGAAAAAGGTACGTACAAAAGTCCCACCCCTTCACATGTGGTATCATTGAAAAGCCCTAAATGTCCTCTCCAGATACCAAAAGGAATTAATTCAGTAGAATGCAGGGGGTGGGTTATATTCAAGTTTAGAAATGTCCTCTACAGAGGACAAAAATGAACTACTGGTAGTCAGGAGGATAAAACATTGGTCTCAAACTCCTGTCCTCAAGGGACAACCTTTAGCACACCTGGAGCTTTGCAGCTCATTAGCAGCGTTCAGTGGAACTCGACTACATGCTAGCTCTTGTGTTTATTAATGGGGTCCAACCGACCCCACACACGTAAAACTTGTATCATTTGCCTCAGTCCTTGCACGCTCAAGGCCTAGTGAGGCTGTTTTACTATTTTTATTCAAATGTAAAGGACAATGAACACGTCTAAAAGTTACAGGTCTCTAGACTTGGAGGACTGCAATTTGAAACCACCGTCATACAGTATGGGAAAAAACGTCTTCATCCGAAAGCACAAGTGCAAAGGGCTTGTGCAGTTTCAGTGGAAGAGGGCCCTACGACATTAGTTATTTTTGACACAAATGGAACCCCAAAGTATTTTACCTTCACTTCCACATTTATGCACTACTTTGTGTTGGTCTGACTGCCACACAATCTCAAAATACGTTGAAGCTTGAGGACATATTGTGATAAAAAAATAATACTATTGCTTTCGGCGAAATACACTCACGCGAAAACAATTAAGCATTTTTGTTCCATGTAAACGTGTCCACTCCTTGACGCGGCTCTTTATAATCTGAAGAATTAATGTTAAACTTGCCTCTTTTGGAGAGACTCTATGGTTTAAGTTCATCCCATGACAGTGTGAGGAGGGTGGGTGTTGGGCGGCGGAGGACAGGGCGCATGGAGCGGCGACAGCAGCGCTCTCTCTCAGCCCGTGTGGGAAGGAGAGCGCTGCTCAGGAGGCTCTGTGATGCTGAAGGCTAAAATAAAACAAGGAGTCACATCATCACCGGCATCGGAATCCGAGTGGCTCCTCCTCTAATCCTGCCGAGTCCAACTTGAAGATTGGCGCTGAGAGCTGAGCAACAAGCAGCTCCTCTCCCCTGCTCAGCACGCACGTGTTAGGCATGCGCGTTTGCGTTCGTCTCGGTCGCAAGTGGGGTATTTCTCCAAGAAAAAGAGGGTTCTTCAGTGTTTTTATGAAGTGATGTAATGGTCGTCAACAATAGCCCCAAAGCTAAAGCTGAAAACCCTCCGGAAAGTCACATGGAGACCCTGGAACACCCGACGCTTCAAGTAAGTTGTTTTAATTTAAAGTAATTTAACTTCCTGCTCTTTTAGTGTTTACCGAAAAAAAAAAAAGTTTAGACGGTGATAATCTAATTAACAACTCACCTGTCTACTTCCGTTTTTCTTATTGGTGAAAACGTTCTTAAAATACTGGCGATGTGTCAAATATATTTGTGCAATACATCATTAATTGTGTGCCTTTCTTAGTAATTTAGTTTGGATCACATTTTCTGTTATTCGTTACTTAAGTTTATTTATAAAATGTTTACATTTTTCACTGATTCTTTTCGTCTTCACTCTACAGTTTTTTTGTGTGTTTTTTTTTAACTTATCTGTATTTAATCAATTCTAGTTTGTTTTTCACTTATGTAAAACACACTTGCAACATTTGTCTGTTTGAGAAGTGCAATATAAACAGTCTGGTTATCTGACTGGTGGATGTTAATGGTTCACAACTATTATTTAAAATTCTGGTGTATTTTAGCTGCAGGTTTTGTTATCCTCTGTCTTAATTGGTATTCTGAGTAGAAATGCATTCCCCACTCCCCCCAAAAAAGAGGTCAGCCTATTCAAAAAGTTATTACTGCAATAATTACTTTTTCTAGCCAAATTGCACTGTTTGATTGATTTTAAAATTATACATTTTCTAAATTTCAACTCTTCCTACTGGTTTGTTCATATGTTTGTGACATCCCCCCCCCCCCCCCCCCC
>NW_006800010.1:2184411-2329296 GCF_000485575.1 Poecilia formosa | reverse complement strand
TAACAGTTTAGTTGATTACCGGTATATATTATTTTCTGCGCTTGTTCTCATGACGTTTAGCTGAAGTGGGGCTGTTGAGGAGCAGCTCTCTGTGTTCTCGTTTTATATGCATATTTAACATGTCCCAGGGGAGTGAGCTAGACTGAAAGGCAGGCTGGAAATAAATGTCTGTTATTCAGTTGCTAATGACAACATATGAGCATTTGCACTCCAGGCTACGTTTCCAACCCCTTCATCTTACTGCAGAGAAAGTGGACCACCCACATAATTGCCATCATTCTGTGAAATTGAACGAATGTTACACCTGAGAAAAAACAATTGTATTATTGAGTTAACAACGATTTGATGGGCTATTTAAAATAGTACGTGTAAGACCACATCTGAGGACAAACTCTCAAGCAGTTACCTCTGAAGATGGCATTTTCTGTTTTTCATACCTGTCTTTGGTTTGCCACTTTTCATTTTGTTGAAGAAATATTTCTTTAAATATGTGTCATTTTGTCTCTTTAGACTGGCAAGGGAGCCAGGAGAAAAGGTCGGTTTAAAGGATCCGACGGCAGCACTTCCTCTGACACTACAACAAACAGCCTTGTTCGGCAGGTAACTACGGCATTGAGTTTTATTTTAAAAACCCTTTCGACATTTTCAGTTTGCATATAGTGGGTACTTTTGATATGTGCTTTTCCAACACCTGGGAACAAGTTTCCATTATTTTGTATACAAACTTTATTTTTATCACCATTAATTAGGTGCCAACTTGTTTTCACTCCCCACTGAACTGCAAAAACTCACAGAATGTAAGGCGATGGACGGATGGACGGACTGATACAAGTTTATATATAATAAATCTGCAAATACACATTTTTTTTAAATCCATAATTAGTTTCCTTGTATACCCAGAGCGGAAATCAGATTCCTTACTTTTTCCGGACTGCACAGTAACCGCGCACTTAAGCGTTCAATGAGATGCACTTTGATGTCTTGTATGCGTTTTCTTTTCCTTTGGAGTCCAACACTTGTGTTTGTGTGTGTCTGAGGTTTTTTGTAAACAAATTGACAGCAAAAGCAATTCAGCTCAAGAGCTCAACCTCAGTCATCATCATCCATCACGGAGAAGATGTGCACAGCAGCGAAAGGCTTCTGTAAACACCTCTGGGTACGTTGTGTTGAGTGGAAGTCTCTCGTCTTAGCTGCATTCTGGTGTGGCTGAAGCTTCAACTCAGCGGTTTGTTATAAAGCAGACCCTGAGGGGAACATATTTAATGAGCCTGCTCTTTGTTGAGCTGACCTGCAAAGGGACAGGACAGGTCGGGATGAGGATGCACACTGCTGAATAGTTCTGCCTTTTTTGGAGGAGGCATGGGTTGTCTTGTCTTTGGCACGGCGGCGGCAGAGAGACGGGAAGCCGGAGCAGATCAGGACAAAATGGCACCTCCTAGACGGCCATCTGCTTCGTCTCAGCGCTTCACAGAAGCTGCTTAGTAAGAAATTGCCGGATTGTACCACCACCACCCCTGGGAGCTCATTCCCATTCCCACAGTCCTTTTCCTAAATGAGGATTTTCCCTGCAGTCGGAGTCGTCTCTTAAGTGGGAAGGGATTGGTCATCCCTTTACTTTCTTACACCATCATCTGAAGAAAGACGTGGCTGTTTATTAGCACGGGGATGTGAAGATGAGGTCAGCGAGGACCTTGTATGCTGAACAAAAATATCCTCCTTTACATATTTGCTGCAGGACAATCCCAGAAATAGCAAGCTTTCCCGTAACCTCCCCTCTGTTTGGATAATAATGTAAACACTGTTATTCAGCTGTGGTGGCAGCTCTGACCTTATTCTTCCTTTTATTTGTTGTGAATTATAGTTCTCCTTTCTGTACAAAGAAGAAAACTTAGCACAAAACTTACACCGTCTTGGATTGAGTCACACAAATCAGTCTTCTTGTCTTTTTTGATCGGAGATATAACAACTTGCCACCAGTAACCAAGAGTTTAGAATAATGTTGAACGTTCCTGCTTCCTGTCTGACCTTTTATTTCTGCACTTTTATAAATGTTTCGGACCTGTAGGTGTCTTCGGAACATCTAATATGCGTTGCTGTTTGATCGATCCCGTACAGCCCCAAGCGTCAGCTGCAACTTCCGCTAACTTCTCACGAACAGCTCCTGCAGGACAGAATTACTCATGCCGAGAGACAGAGAGCTGGTTGCGAGAGAGAGGATGAGAGATGCTCCCTGTGGTCACGGCCCGATGCCCTGGGGGGAAGTGTGGAGGAGGCTGGGAAGGATGAAGGGCCATGCCAGACATGACTGCTCAGCCGTGGGAGTAGCGAGGTCAGCGTTTAACTAGAGCTCACCGCTCTATTGAGAGGGGATTAGGGCAACACTGACTCAGATTTGGTAGAAAATGTAAACATCCAGAGGTAAATGGTTTGATATTTTCGTGGAGGTGGATTAGTTTTGCTGTGGAACTGTGTGGTTTGCTAGCACCTGCCTGTTTTTAGATGTGCTGAAGGGCTTTAGTCCCTTTTGCAGTGTAGTTTGCTGTTTAAATCGAGTCAAGCTTTGGCATTCACTTGTCAAAGTGCAAGGTACCAGAATGTAGCCTGCGTGTTACTGGCTTGCCCATCCATTTTTTTTAAGGTACCTTGTTTCAGTTCTGCACACTGCACAAATATTTATCATGGACTCGTGATGAAGTTTTGTCTTTATACTTGAAATCTTGAAACCAGCAGGTCCTGGGTCCAAATCTGGGTCTTATAAAGCATTCATATCCTCTCCTGATGCTCCAACTTTGATTTTCCCTAAACTGCTTTCAGAAGTGAGTGTATTTGTGCATGACTGTGTGTGTGGTTTGGCTGGAATGGCAACATGCTTCTCGATGATTGATCATTGGAGATCGGTACCATAGCTTCCCTGACAAGGACTGTGTCGGTGCTGACAGTGGTTGGCTCAGTTCTTGAGTGTAAGTAAGAGCTAAACAAAGTAATTGTCACCAACTTTACTATAAATACATACAATGTTTTTATTTATTTATTTTTTAATAGGTTCAACAATATAAAGAGCCATACTACATTTTCCCTCTGGTCAGTAAAATGTCACCAATGGTCTGTTGAAGCTGTGAAGCTTATAGAAAGCCTGAAAAGTGACTGTGAGCAGTAAAAAGGCTAAAATTATGTTAATTTTTGGATATTTCTTGTACATTTACACTTTCACTCAATTAAAATCACCATAATGTTTATTTAGTTCATTAGTGAAGCTTCTATGTCACATATATTAATTACAGTTGGTGTCGGTACATCTGACTGTGTGGACAAGTTCCAAGTCCTACTGGAAAGTAAAACTCACAAGAAAGCTTGTGAGCAGAGGGTAGCATGAAATTCACTAATGTGGCAGATTAGCGAATGGCTAGAAATGATAAAACTCAGCAGACATCAGATATGACATGGCCTCCTCTCGACTCTTCCTCCTGGGTTTTTGAAGTTTGATTTTCATATGAAATGCATAATAGACTGTCATTATATTGTCCCTCTCTTACAGCAGAGCTGACAAGGCAGAGAGCCAGAAACGGAGAACAAAACAAACAAAATCCAAACAGATACTTTGCTGTACTGTGAGCCATTAGATTGTTGCCCTTTGCAGTGATTAAGAAAATGACTAACCTTTTAAAGCAGAAAAATGTTGTCATGTCAGTCTTTTTTTTAGACTGTATTTATCTCTATTTATTTATTTACTTCTGTCTTAAGATGTCAGTTTGTCTGCGCTCAGCAGATCGGGTTATACATACAAAAGTTTCATTCTGACCTTTTATTTATCAGTAAGTCATATGCTGTAATCTTTTTAGTTCACCCCATAAGCAGAAGTAGCAATCTTGCGTTGATTATATTTGCTTTATTTCATTAATTCACTAAAATACTCCCTTTTCACCCCTATTCCTTTCCAAAAGCATAACAAGCAGCTATTGAGGAGCTTTAGCCAGTATAAATGAGGATACAGAAACACAGTTCAATCAGTGATTTTTTTTTTTTATGTAACTCCGAGCGTTACGTCATAATTAACCTCTTGCTTCTTCCCACACTTATGTAGATGTAAATGGTTGCTTCAAGTTGCCCACTTCCACTTTCTGTTGCCCGCCTCCTGCTTCTTTCACTCCATCTTTTTCACAAACGTCTCATGATTCCATCTACAGCATTACTGCCGTGTAATTTTACTTATTGTACCACCTTTACCAATAAATGTCGCTCAAACGTTCAAGAGACAACAAAAATACACTTTTTTTACTCTTTCTTTATGTGCGTCTCTCTATTTTCTGGACTGTGTTAACTCCAAATGGTAATTTATATTCTGTGATTAGAAGTTAATTCCTCGCACCAAAATCTTTGTGGATTCTATAACAGAAGTAAGAGTCTTGAAGATGCTGTGGACACTTTTATCATTTGTCACAGTGGCACAAGACTGACATCTAGTGGTAAAATATATCATTGCTAGCATATAATCAGATTATCGTCTTAACACCTTGAAATGCGAATGAAACCTACGTTGCATAGCCTGTTCAAACTCGTACCTCTGTATATAAGATACAGAGGTATCGTGTTTTCCTGACTCGTGTTGTTGATGCGACGTAATGGGATTGCATGTTCTTGTAATGCTTTGTGCAAGCTTCCATGTGGAGGATACAGCCTCAGTTAAAAAAAAAATAAATCTTGATTCACTTTTTAAAGTTGATTAAAGCTCTCTCTCTTTTTATTTTTTATTTTTTGGTTCTTTTTTTATTGAATTTGTTGCACAGCGATCCAAATTTGTGTTTATCTTTTGTTGGCTCTACATCATCTTGCATTTTTTCCAGTGTTACCACACAGAGCCTACACCCATCTTCGGTTTCTTCTGGGTTGCAAACGGCTCTGTTAGCTTTGGCTTCCTGCACTGCTGGGCAAGAGCCAGCAACTTGGCTAATGCAGCTTACTCCTCCAGCAGTTCAGCATCTGGATGGGGAAAGAGTGCTGCGAGTCAGAGGAACTCACTGTGGTTAGCTGCTGATTGTATTCCTAGGTTTTTGTGCTTACAGTTTTATGTCCAAAACAGTTACTTTCCAGAGGGCCTTTGTGGAAGTTTACCATGAAATATCAGACCTACGAAAAGTGATTTTAAATATTATGTGGAAGCAGTTTCATAATATAACGAATTTGTAGCCTCTACAATATATTTATATTGAAAATGGCTCGTCTTTCAATGAAATTGAGGAATTTTTGAATCGGTTTGGGATTAAATTAAATTATTTACTAGTCTAAAACTTATTAGCTGGTTGCTAGGGTACTGCAGAGCTCCTATCTTTGGTACAAATGAGACAGGAGGAGAATCATTGACGATTTGTTAATAGCTAGGGAGCTCTTATGTCTGTGTGACCTAAAGCAAACATGTTTGATCCAAAAGTGTCTCATAGGAAAGGGAAGCTAAACATAGTTTAGAGGGCAAAAGTTTAATCTAATGAAACTCTGAAGTAAATGCTTAGAGTTTTGTTTATTTTCATAAAACTTTAAAAAAAACTGGGATAGTGGCCGTTTTTATCTTTTGTTTTCATCCAGAAAAATCCCCCGAGGGAAACGCTGACCTCCTTTCTTGTTTGCCTGATATGTGTCAGTCAGAGGAAAGAGGATGTGGGGAACATCATGAAACAAACAGTTTAACCTAACTGTTGCAAAGAAAAAAAAAATGGTGTTGAGAGGTTTGTGGGAGAGATCAATGTCTTTGCAGATCACAGTTATGGTTTGTGAATAATTCTGTGATATTCCAGTTGTGATGCTTCGATGCTGCGATCGGCTTCAGATTCACATGTAGCCGAGGTAGGTGATGAACAGCTGATCTCGGACGGGCATCTGATCCGTGCTAACTCGAACTTCGTTGCAAATCTTCGTTGGTGCTTTACAGGCAAGGGTGAACTTCTCATCCCGTGCAGGTTTTGCTGTTGCATCCTGAAGAAGCAATTTGGAAACCCAATGAAGGCCAACGGGATGGATTTTCTAGAATACAGTAAGACACAAAGTCAGTCACAAGAGGACACTTGCAGCATAATGACTAACATCAGATTGCTTCAACCAAGTTGGGCAATCTGGCAACGCCGAGAAGTCATGCTGGTCCTCTAAGCTTGTGGCCTGATGAAGTGATTGGAAACACTCGAGAGTGGAGCCCAGGAGGAACAGCCCCACTCTGATGAGGAATTAGCAGCACAGGGAAAGGAGGGAGACACCGGAGTAGGGGACAGCGTAGGAAAACAAAATCACTTAATCGCTTTATGACGGAAATTAACAGATTTTTAGTATGTAGAACAAAAGTGAGCGTGAGAGAAATCTATTGGAAGCACAATGGGTTATTAAAAGATTTTTGATTAGTTTTTTTTTTTGTCCCCTCAAAGTAGTCCTTTTATAAGGCACTCAAAACTTGTTTGAAATGTGTAATGAGCAACTTTGTTGTGCTTAGTATAAAGTTTGTAGACTGCAGTTAGATCACTGAGGCAGCTTTAGCACTTTATGAAGGGATTTTAAGTGCTTGGGATGTGCTTAACTAAGCTTAATTTGCCTAATCTACTCAATATAATAGATGTTGGGAGGGGGAAAAATGGCACTCTTTGAAGTTTAACTTGCTGAAGTTATTGTTGTAACTTGCTATGTTTGCTTACAAGCTAAATCAAGAGGGAATGTTTATTTCTACTGTCCAGCTTGGAAAATTTCATATTTTGTTTTTAGCAAGTTTTTTTTTTTGTTTTTTTTTAAAGGATTCAGTCTTTAACTTGTCAAAATCTCCATCAAAATGAGAAATCTAGTTAGATCAAGTTGTTCAGAAACATCAACAAGATTTTTGGAATTTGCCAGTTTTCTGCCACTTCATGTGGTGTCATAGAAAACAGCGGAGTTGCTGGTTCAGACCCCAATACATGTCATCTGCCCTGCTTGCTGATGGTGGTCAGCTCAATGGTAGCCTCACTTCCCATCAGTCTGCCCCAGAGTAGCAGCGGCTACCTTGTAGCTCTCCACCAGGGGTACGCAATGGGTGAATGACCGATCGTACTGAAGCGCTAAACAAGTGCGGGCTATTTCCATTTATCAAAACATTTCAAACAAGCTACTAGAACAAAACAAAATCTATGAAAAACGCGTTATGCATAGAAAAGCGAGAACCTCTCGCTCTGATCCATAACGAGTGTGTTTAATTACGTCAGTTTGGTGTTTTTAATCAGAAAATGAAGTAATTTAATAAACTTGTTCCCATGTATTAAAAGCCTGCTCCTGCTGCCTGGGTGATTAATTGATGCCGTCATGATTGTACAGAGAGAAATAAACACATCTTAGCTTTTTTATTAGTACCATGATTAGACTGAGTTTGTTTATTTTATGCATTGGGCAAAACCCAAAGCAGGAGTAAATGCATCCTTTAAGTTCTAAAAAAAAGCAAAAAAAAAAAAAGCAAATTGTGATTAAAATGAAAGCTTTTTTTTTCTGTGATGTTGCTCTCCAGAGTTATTATTGGCACCACTTGGTGAGCGATGATTATGTCTTAACAGTGACAGGCTCTGACAGGTTAGCTGATATATAGTGCTCCCCTCTCACTGTAAGGTCTGCAGTTTTGCTTATAATGACGCCTTTTCATCACAGCAGACACATGTCAGCCCATGAAGTATTGGCTGCAGGAAGCTTTGGCCCTGATGAACGACGTTGCCAGGGTCCTGTTAGGTTCTGTATTCGTCAAGCCTGGAGAAATATGTAAATACTGATATACTGTCATGGATGAGCACGAACTGTCACAGCTGACGGTGTGCGTTTTGTTCGCTGGTGTCGGAGGAGAAAAGAAATACCCAGATTCGAGAGAGAGAGAGAGAGAGAGAGAGAGAGAGAGAGAGAGAGAAAATATATTTTACTTGTTTTTATTTTCTTTGGCAAAAACCACAACCTACATTATTAATGAGGAAAACTGAGTTGAGCTCAAATTAAACAATTGCATCGCAGCCTAATTCACTTCTGCATAATCTTTGTACTAGAAACAACAAAACATTTTTAGTTTTCCCTTTTTTTTAATACGCCTGGAGAGATTTGACACAGATGTTCACATTAAACAGTGTATTTGATTAAAAAAGATTAGATTTTAACATCCCTTCAAATTCCAGTTGCAAAAACTGGTGTACCAAGAGACGATCCATTCATGAACAGGGAGAAAAGGCTCCTGTCCAGGACCTTCTTGCTGCAAAGGCCAACAGCGCTCACAGCTGAGCATCTTCAGTAGCTGTGCTCTGAATTTTGATCGCTTGTCTTTCTTAAGTTGCAGTTTATATGGCAATGCCACCAGCTGGCCCTGAACGGGTTCCGCATTATTATTAGGAAGCCATTTATTCTTGTCTGGATGGAGATTGTTGCTTGAACTTTAGATCGGTTTAAATAAAAAGTAGACGGTTTCTAACAATAAATTCTGAGAAATGCAAAAGGCTTGCTCTCCGGCTACCTTTTTATAGTGAACGTTGGATTGTGTGATGGCACAGAGAATAGAGATCATCACCACAACAACTAACATGTCCACGATCAAGTGTGAAGTAGCTATTATCAGACTAAGATGACATTTTAACTTTTCTTTTTTTCTGCTTATAATTAATTTATCATATCTGCCTTGTTTAAATGTTGTTTCAAAAGCATGTATTATTTATTTCTAATCAATAGTTGGACTTTCTATCAGGGATGTACCGACCAGAAACGCCTTGACTTGCCGATACCAATTTTAGCCACTTCCACTTTAATTTTATTATAGTATAAGAAAATGCGAAACAATTATTCAAATATTATTTTCCAGCTTTCATGCTCTGAGTGATTATTAATTATTTACTGTATGTGTATAAAAGAGCAGTTGCAGTAACACCAGAATTTACTAACATGAAAAACATGAAAAGATGGCAGCCGCCTCTAAAACTCTCCAGTAATGTGACGGATTTTCTGTTGGCAGGTGAATTTAATTTTTTGTTAGGAAAGAGACTGGGTTGCTGTTCTGCTCATGATCAAAGTTAATTTAAGACTAGCTTGTGATTCAAATTTCTGAGATGATTTATTTATCGAAAGATTTAGCATCTCATGAAAGATGCATATTTGTTGTTGCGATGTTTCAAATGGGATCAATTTCAAGGGGGGTAGGAATACGCTAGCAGAGCTCTGTATGTCTTCAAGCCCTGAAACGAGGAGAGAGAAAGTAATTTTTGTCTATCACTAACTAACCAATAGAAAGTCTTTCATTTGGGAGGAAAGACAAAAGTGTGTGTGATTTAAAACAGCTCACACCAACAGTGCTGCTACAGTCGCAACTGAAGTGTGCAAATGACTTCCCTCCGGTGCATAAGCGTGGACGGGCTGCGGCTCTGCTCTCTTTGTAACATCAAGGCAGAGTCCAGCCTTTTAAGCCGCCACGTCTCGTCTCAGTCCGGCCCCATCATCCACACCTGAATGCATGAAAGCTGCTGCATTGCAAATGAGAACCGAGTGATGACACAGGCGCTATCCGGGGACAAAAAAGTAACTTCACGAAGCCTGTGCGTGTGTGTGTGCGTGTGTGTGTGCACATCTGTATGTGTATAAAGCTTTTAAAGTAAGAGCAGAGTTGTGAATCAAAGAGGCGTAGTGACTCGTACATTGGTCTATCAAGGACACTTAGAACTCCACCTCCACCTCCCATGCTGCTGAGAAGAAACTTCTGTGCAACGAATAGGTCAAAATCTACTTGCAGCTAAAACAGCGTGCCAGCCTGCGACTGACTGCCACAGCACAGCAGCGCTGCAGAGGATTTGGCAGCACAAAAGATGTGCTGGAGCGTGGACAGATTCTGGAGTGGGGTAAACGGTTTAGGCATGCACCTCGCTGGCGGACGGCGGGAGCCCTGCTGCAACAGTCTGGAGATGGGTCGGCAGGGGAGGATCACAATCTGACTTTCTGAATCATCCGAACTGGGGGGTGGGGGGGGGGGGTGGATGAGGTGGAGGGGCTGGTGAGTAGGACAGTCCTGTACTCTCTTTTCTCACTCCTGCAGTGTGTGTCCTTGGCATTTGTGTGTGTGTTTCGGTGGTCCGCAACGCTGTGGATCAAGTCCGCACGCATGGATCGAGGCTGAGCGTCGCAAACCGCCTCTGCCTGATGGGGAGTCTGTGAGACGGCCGCCCATTCCTCCCCTCCCTGGTCCCCTTCATGCCGTGCTGTGGGCTGGGCCATCGCCGGAGAGCAGAGCTTCCATATGTGAGTTTGATGCTCTGCTCCTGATTTGTCACAGGGAGGGGTGGGGGGGGGTCCTGAGGAAAGATTAAAAAATAAATTAAAAAAATGCGACGAAGGCAAAAATGGGCATCCTGTGCAAATTAATAATCTGTTTTCTTTCAAATAACAGTCTGAGATGAGGTTGGCTGTGTGAATAATTTATTGGAGAACATGCTTCAAAGCACCAGCTTTCCTTCTTGATTTAATCGCTGCTCTGCAATTTTTAGATTGTATTCTGAAAGAGTCCAAAATGCTGCATCATTTAGCTGAGTTTTTTTTTTTTTTTTTCTCAGTTGCTATATGCTGAAAGTTTCCAGCATCCAGCCAGACATCATAAATGTTTCATTCTGTATTTATTCTAGGCTTTGCACGGAGAAATGAGATGGTGACATGTTTGAACACAGTGGCTTCACGTTTAATTATTACAGAGACAAGCTCAGTTGACACTTTGACTTTATTGGCCACTGCTGGTTTATTGTTGTTTGTTTGCTGGTGTCTAAAATTAGAAATGTCGCACGGCAGTTTGTCCCCAACAGTCATTCTGTAGAGATTTGTACGCTTAAACCAGCCTTTCGTCATTTGAGTAGATTCTCTAAGTGCTTTCACTTGTACTCTCTGTGGGAAGAGATATTTTCTGCTTCTGTTCTCTAAACTGGAGTGGTAGATGCTTTTCAGCCAATGCTTTTCGACTGCAGAGAAGAATTGTTCACACTGTTTGAGTTCTCCACTAGATGGCCTCGTTATGCCTTTTAACTTTATACTCGCATGAGAGCAAGTGCTCGCAGTGCAAAGGCATCAACAAAACTGTTCTACACAGACTTAATGTCCCAACATTATTGAGACAATGATTACATTTTAGTAACGCTGAATTTTCTTAACGTATTGCTTAAAATGAGTCATTTCAACAATGGAGACAGTAGTTCTTCGAGTACAGGAACACTGTGTTCCCATCACATAAAACGGGATAACAAAGCGCACATGGATTCATACTTGGTTTTTAATTGTGCTGTTTTGTTCAGTTTTATCCTACACCTGGCTTTGGGGTTTGAAGTGTTGGAAAGGCATGATAGACTTTCAAAAAGGCTTTAAATGTAATGGCGCCATTACTGCTGTTCAGTGTTTTTACTATGAACATGCAATCTGCTTTAATCAATGAAATTACTAATAATTACATTCTTTGCATACAGTCTTTGATGCACTTAAGATGTTAATATAAATGTAACTTCTTGTCCAGTTCAGGATAAAAAGTAAGAATGGAGATTTTTATTTATTTATTTTTTTCCCTCATGACTGATCACTTATTTCTGTCCTGCAAATAGCATTAAAGTTAACAAAATTATTGCTATATACACTCAAAACCAGATGAGAAATGAAGTTGAGATGGTCCCTCGAATCACATCTTTGCGTCAAATGTTTTGGATATTCTTCCACAAGCTTATTAACTTTTTTTTTTTCTTTCAAGATTTTTTGTCCACTTTCTCCTGATACTTCTGGTGTGGCCGGGTCAGGTTTGTGGGCTGCCTTTCTATGCCCACAAACTCTCTACGGATTCAGGACTTGATAGCCGCTCTAAAACATTGATTTATTGTCTTCAAGCCACTTTGAATCTAATTTGGCTGTCTGATTAGGGTCATTGTCCATTTGGAAGACTAAAATGTTCCCAAGTTTGAATTCCCTGATATATCCCCTTGAAAGTGTATTTTAAACAGCATAAACATAGTTTTATTTTTCTCTAGTAGTAGCGATTTCTTCCTTTCTGAGTGGACTTTCAATCCATATTTGTAAAACTTGTGTCACTGTGGATAATGACTCCCTTTTACTCACTTCTGTCAGCACCTCAACAGTGTCTTCTAATTTTTTTCTGTGGTGTACTTCTCCTCTAACCCACTCTGAGATGTTTTAAAAGAAAAAAAAATGACAAACTCTATTCAGAGTCCTACAGTTTGGTCACACCGCTTGGATTTATGTTATGCAACGTTTACTGTATGACTGAGCAAGCTTTAATTTAAAAGATGATTGGGTTGTTGCTGGCCCATATCTTGAGACACTAGTAAAGAATGTTAAAGTGCATGACTAAAGGATTTGCATGAAAACAAGCATTTGCTGTGGCTGAGGATCTCTACCAGCATGTGTTTGTTTGATGACTGGGCAGAAAAGAACCATGAAGAAATTAATATAATGAGCTGGACTGTTGGCTGGGGGAACTGGGTGGCTGAACTTCAGAGGACTCCAGCTGCTGTGACACAGCCCTCAGTCTATGACACCCCTTCTCACGTTTCCAAGATGGGGCACCAAACCGCCGTTTCACATCTGAAATGGGGCAGAACACAATTCTGCTCTGGATGGAATGTGGAGCACAGAGACCCGGCCGGATGGGAATCTGTCTAAAAGACTTGGTAGCCAATCCCAGACACTCCTCATGGAAAGTCGGCTAATTGAAGACAGCAGGCCTGCTTTCGTTCCCCAATTTGTATTCAAGGTTCTCCTGCTTACCGTGAAGCAGCAGCAGAAACCCGAATCAGGATCAGGGTTATGAGATCTCAGCAAAATCCGCTCAGATTAATTGGATCCAGCGGTCGGTCTCAGAGCCCTGCCATTATTTTGCCCTTTTTGTTTTTTTTAAATGCACACTCGTCCTGTTCCTGGTCATCACTGACATTAATAGGCAAGAGATAGTGTCATCATCAGACAATGTTTTAGTCTCAACCAGCTCATTTGACACTTTCTGACACAACGTGGAAAGTAAACCTGAGTTATAACGCAGAATAGTGTAATTTTTTATTTTTTTTTTAGATGAACTTTCATGGTAAAAGTGTATGCTGGAAGTGTTTTTTTTTTTCTTTCTTTCTTCTATAGATTTTTTTTTTTTTTTTAGTTGAACTTTCATGGTAAAAGTGTATGCTGGAATTCCTTCTTTTTTTTTCTACCACTGGGAAGCACGCCCAGTGAGGTGAGTCCAGCCAGCACAGAGTTTACTGCAGCAGGGTTTCCTTGGCAGCAGCTACACGTTCTTTCACTTTTCCAGAGCATGTAGAAATTTCCGGAAACCGAGCGACTAATTGGTCACAAAGGCCCCTCAGGAATGTCTCAGATTTTTTTTTTTTTCATTGCCATTGCATAATGTATCTCGTCATCGGAATGGAAAGTGTGATATATATCTACGGAGGTATTCGCAGCGTATAGCTCGATTCCAGCCTGGAAACACTGATGTCAACGAGATCTTGCATACAGACTTACGGTGCTGCAGTTACGACTGTCTGAGTTTTATGCATTTCACTGGTCTGGAAAAAGTGAAATAATGGCTGGAAAGCCTTAGCATTTTCTTAATATATCTTAAAATCGATTTAAACCGCTCTAATGATTACTAATGTTTTTTTTTTTGTTTTTTTTAAATGTTTATATAGTTAATTTTAACTGTATATTAGAGTTTAATCTAATTAATATGCACTTTCTATAACAGTGTGCTAAATCTTGTTGCTCTATTTGTTTCTTTCATATTTTCCTACATTTTCTACAAAGAAATGTTAGTCAGGTTTATTCTGACAAACATTATTTTAGCCCAACGCATGAGTGACAAAGTTATGTCACTTTTAGTCCACAGGTTTGCTTGGCCTTTAACCAAATAGATGATTGACCGTTGTCCAGAGTTAACACCCACTTGTACCAGCTGAGAATTAACGTTAATAACTTTAACATACTATAAACCTAGATGAACTAAACTAAGAGAACAAAGGACTATGGAGGAACTGGCAACTTTTTGTGACACAAGTTGCAAAATGTAGAGCAACTGTAACTGTGTGTGATGATATGTTGCTACATATACAGCAATTTGCCATGTGTGTCTGCCTCCCATAATGCACTATGTTTGCAGCTATCAGAGAAAAGCAGCTGCTCTGAGGGCTGCAGTGCTGTCATCTTTTTTTTTTTGTGAGGCTTGTAGTTTCTGGCACAGACTGCTTAGAAATTCCATCTTTAGGTGTCGTCACATTATATAACAGCACTACACATGTCTTTAGAGAGGAATGTCTCTCTACGTCCTCTGGTGTTTGTTAAGCTGTGGTGTTTGTTTGTTTGTGGTGTTTGCTAGTTTTTTTCCCCCTCTCCTTTTTTGTTTAAAGACTAATTTATGCTTTTTTTTAAAAAAAACAAAAAACAAACCATACAAACACAGCTACCGTCGTTCCTATTTTTATTTATTTATTTTTTTCCATTTAATTTTTGGTCTTAAGTGACCGCTGGCAAATTTGCTGGCTTTAATTTCCCAACATGATTAAATCTGTGTAAAAGCGTGTAGTTTTGCTGACTTTAGACTATTAGAGCTCACACCTCTGGCAAGGATGCCCAAACTGAGCATCACTGGAAACAGGAGCAGATGTTTGTTGAGGCCAATTAACAGCATTGAGAAGAAGACAACCTTGTGCACTGGAGGGGGGTTTGCTGGCTAATATGCATGCTATAAAATTAATTAGATTGACAGACATGGATCGCGAGCTGTGCTTTGCCTCGATTAACTTAGATTTTTTTTTTTTTGCATGCTATTTTTAGTGTTCTCTGATTTTAATGAACTGTCTTTCATCCTCATTTAGGTAATATTTTCCCCACACAAACTGTAACATTAGACATGACTTTTAATTGGATACGAGTTGTTCCTTTGTAAAAAGTTAAATGTCCTTTTTTTTTGTCCTAATTTTACTGACTAGGTAATTAACAAATTACCATATTATTAGCCACACGTACTAAGTCTTGCAGTCATTAGTTGTGTTAAGGTAATTATTGGAGTGTAAAGTAATGTCAGTAATGCGTACTACACCCAAGCATTCTTCCATGACTGACCAAACATTCAAAATGTCTTCCAGAGATCCTTGCAACATGTCAAGGAATATTTGTCCAATAAAACCAAAACTATGGACTGAAATTGAGTTTCCTGACACATGCTCATACTTTGTTTCAATGGCAGTAAAACTGCCAGATTCAAGCCTGAAGGCAATTAAGAGCCTGGGGACTTGGATGTACTTGGATGCTACATCAGAGATATGTCAGCATATTTCAGGCAAGAAGAAGCAGACATTTTGTTTTTGACAAGCAATTCCCTGTTCAAATTTTAAGCACCAGCGTAATCTTCATCTTATAATCCGCTGCACAGGCCACAAGGCTTATCTGAGTGCTGTTGAAAGAGAGATTTTTAGTAAAAAATGAATGCTATTTTTCCTCCTACAGAGTGTGATGAGAGAGAGATGATTTTACCCTCCATTGTACGAGCCAACAAACTAAATGCATCCACAAAGCTGATTAGAGATGCACCAATTAGCTAGAGACTGGAAGTGGTCAGTTGTCTTCTTTTGCTCTTTGGTGATCTATATAGATCAACTGCTGGAAAATGGGTGGGGAAATATCATCCACTAAATGCCTCAAAACTAATAACTCATGTTCAGTCTGCACACCCACATTACTCAATAGCATACACTTGTTTCTACTTAAAAAGATGAGATAAAGGTTGAGTCTACACACATTGATAAATATCTCATTATTAATTTCTGAAATCTGCTATCTGCTACTTGGTGAGACAGTAGCATAATGCCATTATAAGAGCAAAAGCATGACCTCAGTATCTTGAAGAAGTCCTTTTTTTTGCAGTTAACGTTACACCAAATATACATAAAAACTGATTTAAAATACACTAACTCCAGATAGATGTTGTTTTATTGTACTGGACACTAACCATTTTTGCAGACGCTGATCAATTTCAGCTAAGTTTAGCTTTTAAAATCAAACTGTGCAGCTCTTTTTAGTGTAAGTGACGGGGGAAGCTGTAACAAAAGTGAGTGAAGCAGGAATCCAGAGGGGTTGAGATCAAAGTCTCATTTATTCCTTGCGGCTCATAAAAGAGAGGATTTAATATAATAAAATCTATTACAAAAGACATCAAAGGCAGCGCCGCCTAGCCTTTTTCTTAATATCTGTCCAGGTATTTGTCTCTTAGCAAAAGGGCACCATGACAACAGATAGTAGTCAGGTGACAAAATGTTCCCCTGGGAGAATAAGAGCAGAAAATACCGGACGGTAATGAGTGGAAAAGGAAACTACAGTAGATTAAGCAACTCCAATTTTATTTAGTTATTTTTTTATGTCTGTTGCTTGTTGTTTATTTACTCACTGATATCTGTTTTGTGTACTTGACAATGGAGAGCTCTGTTCTCTCCTCCAGAGAGTCACTGTCTTCATCCTAATACTTCTATAAGCTCACCCTCGGGAGCTGGCCACGGCAATCTGCTCTGCGATTGGGCACATGCTGTGGCTCAGGAGGGCGGGCTTAAAACTGAAGGGATGCTTCATAATAGTAAGCTTAAATTCATAACCAGTCCATCAGGTCACATAGCGCTGGCATCAGAAGGAGATACGGAATATTTTCACCCGGTTTTGGCTATTTTTTTTTTTTGCCTTGTCAAGGAGCCCGAAGAAGTCTGTGAACTTTCTTGTTACCCCATGCAGCGGGACTGGAGACTTGTCAGACGCAGTGTTCAGTACGAGCGGACACGGTTCCCTTGTGGGTTTGCAGGACAGAAAATGACCCATGGCTGAGCTTGACTTACCCCCGGGCCATCAACCTTTGAACCCGCTCAGACACGCCCAAGAAGAAGGTGGTTGGGCTGACATCTGCTGAGGACCTGGGTTCCTCTCGCAACTCCACCGGCCCGCACTTGTTGCCATGATCAAACAAAACAAAAATAAAAATGTCTCATGGGTAAGTGGACCTTTGTGTAATTTTACCCTTTTGGAGTGATTGCTTTGGGGTTTTTTTCCCCTTCAGAGCAGCTGAAAATCACAATATGTAGCATTGTACATTGGAACTAATGAGATGTATTGTGTTTCTGACGTGCATTATTATCCTTGATTTCTAATGCTTTGGGACCTTTTGGCTGTTCCAAAGAGGGGCTTAGAGATTTAGTTATTATATAACTACAAGTTACTACAAGTCCACTTTATGAAATCTAGTCATTAAGGCTGCTAAAACTGCCTATTTTACAAAAAAACCCCAGAAAAAACAAGTTATATTGTCAAGATTACTTAGAAAACAAACTCTAGCTTCTGAGAAAAGGTTTACACGGTGAAAACATGAATAATTACATCAGATACATCAGCGTCTTTTTTCATAAGTCAGTTTTTGTTTTTTTTTAACATGTGCGTGGTTGATATCTGATTCCCTGCCAGTGCAGATGGATCAGGGGAGATTATAATGAGAGTGGCTTTGCTGGGGATGAAATCGGCTACTTGGAAGTGGGGGAGAAGTGGCAGGAAATGTAGGATGGAGGTAGGGTGTACGATTGGATGCACTTCCTGTATGATTTTCTTGACACATTTACTGGTTATTTACATATATATATATATAAAAAGGATGTGCTACCTCTAGCTTTTTATTTAAATGTAATTAACAGAGTCAACAGATTTACCCACACTGGTGTAATGTAAATACAAACCAAATTAATTTGCGTAACACACTGAAGTCTGCAGACTTGGTGATAACATAAAAATATACCAAGATTGCATTCATGTGGTGCGTCTAAAGCCTAATTTAACTTCATCTTATGCATTTCCATTAATTAGCAGTTTGAATTGTCATTTTTGTGCAGCACAGTGTACACGTGGACATGTGCATAGAGATGTACTTATGTGTTTTCCTCCGGAGGGAAACACTGCTCCACTTTCCCTCAACCTATCCATATGGCACATATGTCATGCTGCTGCCTTCTGTGTCCTCACCCTGAACCTAAATACTCCTGCAACGGACAGAGCTGGAAAGCTGAGGTTATTAACCTGATAAAATATATTCTTGGCGTGGTGGGAGAGCGACCCTCTGCTTCACACCCTGCCTCGCCTACAGTCTGTGGGAGGAAATCGGAGTACCCGGAGAGAACCCACAGATGCACAGGGAGAAAGTACGAATTTTGTGCAGAAAGACCTCATTTCGGGATTCAAACTTTAAACCACAAGGCCGAAAAGTGCCAACTATTTATTTTTTTTACGTATATTTCTACAATTGTCATAAACAGAGACCAAAAAATGTTACCAAGAGAAAAAGAAATTGAAATAAATGAACTTTTCAGTGATTTTTAAAAACATATATATATATTATTATTACTATTTCAATAATTCAATTCAAAAGGGGAAACTAGTGTAAATTTAATGCACAAAGTGTTATATTTCAAATCAGATGCTGATGTTGGAAGAGAAGGCTGCTCACATAAGGTTGGAGGCATGAAACTGTCCCATGATGCCATTCTTTACAACTGTTTATCTGGCACTTGGTGGTCAAACCAAATGGATGCAGCTGCTTGGTCATGAAAACACGTTTAATGAAGTTCTGTACACCTTGTTTCTCAGGCTGATCTGAACACACAAAGAGCTTGTTGTCTGCAGACAACTGCTGACCTCTGCACCACATTTACCACCTAGTTCCTGAGTTGCGTTCATTTCCAGTCACATCCATGTTGTCATAAAATAAACAGATGACTAATATGGAGTTGGGAGGAAAACTCGTGACTGTGCACAGGTGGCATCTTAACGCAGTGCCGTATTGGATTTCACCGAGCTCCTGCAAACAACCACTTCTTTGACAAATATTTGTCGATGCAGTCTGCAGGCCTAGGTGCAGCATTTTCTCTACGTATGGTCTTGGAAGCGATTGGAACGCCTGAATTCAATGATTTGGACCAGTAACCAGTACTTTGGGGAATGTGGTGTATGCTTTCCTAGCTGATCAATAAAGTGACCTCACAGATTGGAAAATGTCTTGGACAAGGCGTCCCACATAAGGACAAAAGCACACACCTCCAAATTGTGCATATAGGCTGGTTTCTGAATTTGTGTTATTTTTAGACAGCCTTTTAAATAAATAATTTATTTGTTAGACTATCGAGCAGGATACTGATTTATAGTTGGAGGTTCCAACAGGATATGCTGAGATGTTTCACACATTTAGTGATACATTTGTTTTGCCAATGCTTACTTGTAAAATAACTCAACCTCAGTCTGACTGCATTAAACGTATGTAGGGCAACAATTTTCAAGTCTTCCCACAGATTATGAAATGGTTTTAGGTTTGGACTTTGAATAGGACATTCTCATACATTTATCTGATCTAACCCATTGCATTGTAACTCTGACTCTATGTCTAGTGTTGCTCTTTTATAGGGTGAACCTCTGCACCAGTCCAAAGGTTCTAACATTTTATTGCAAGACAAAGAGAGGAGGAGACAAAATCATTGAAAGACCTGTTCTTCAAGAAATCTTAAGTTCCACATTATAAAAGACTTGTGATAAGTTACATAAAGTAAAAACAAAAAATAAAGCTCTCTTCCTGGTCTTTCCAGTCTTTCTCTATTCAACTGTTGTTCATCTAGATGAAAGTAACTGCATGCACTGAGTTATCAAACTTTTGCAACCAGTGGAAAAAATGAATTGCCACATTTAAGTAATTCTGCCAGATCAGTCTTACCTAAAATACAAATTCATTTTTAAGTAAGCAAAGCCTTTTTTTTATTTTTTTTCCATCACGTCAACTCGCATTACCGTTTTTAATTTTTTTTTTTTTCTCGGTTGACGCTTTTTGGGTCCAGTGGTCTACCCTTCTGCGACCCGCCCATCCAGTGCATCCACTTGTCTGTCCAATAAGCCTAATGACTCTGAGGACCACGTTTATAATCACCGGGGTGGGCCGTGCCAGGCGGATTAGAACTCCAGATGGTGCTGTTACTGCCTGTCTGCCTGCCTGTCTGACCACGGATGCACAGCTGCAGGAGGTCACATGTTTTACAGCAGAAGTCCAAGCTGCTCAGCGTCATGGTGACACTGCGACTGAACGTTGCTGGTAACTGCTGAGTGCTGTTGGGAGTTTTAAGGTGTTTGCAGGATGTGTGTGCATGTGTTTTTTTTTTTGTTTTTTTTAATGCTGATTTAGATTGTCTCTGAAGGTTGAGTGGCCCATGCAACAGATGTCACGCTATCAAATTAAAGCTTAATGCCAAGCCAGATAAAGAAAAACACTGCAGGGCTAACCGTGACACCACAGAGCTTAAACACTTGGTTGTGTCAACTTGAGTCCATGTCAGTGTGTGATCTGCCTCTGTTGAGACTCTTCGGTCGACTTCACTCTCCTACACTGACTTGAAACGTACCATTAGAAGAGGTCTTCAATATGCTGACAGCTCACCTCCTCTGCAGTAAGTTTCATCCACAGCTGGAAAACCAATTGTATTTATTTAAGAGCTACTTGGCAGGCAGAGGAGTAGTCACCGTTATCTGTTTTGACTGAGAACGACAGTTTTTTGTTTGTTTGTTTGTTTTAATAATGCCAGGCATCAGATGTTTGCACCCCTGGGTCCTGGTACTGTGAACAGAAAGAAGAAGAAAAAAAAAAGCAGGGTTTGCATAATTCATGACAGTCGCTGCAGAGCGGAAAGGCGGCACAGGTGTTCTGCTCGTTGTGGGAGAGCAAGCATGTCAAAGAAGAAAAAGGTAAAAACAAAAGTCATTTCTATGTAAATCTACAGCTTGCTTCTCTATCTAGCGTTTATCCCTTGATTATTCACTGCACCTTCTGTCTCAGTGATAGTTCCCATCCTTTTATTGTGGCGTCTGTGCTGATGTTTGTGCATCACGATTAAGATAGTTAATGGATGAGGTCTGTCCACAGAATTTACTCTTAGTGGACTTTTTGCCTGGTTCGTTGCTGCCTTCTTTCTGCAGATTGCTGTTGGTGAAAGACAATCTGCAGGATCGTCTTTCTGACTTGCAGATGAGTAACTCGGGTCCAGCAGAAAAAAACAGGCTCGCTTAGCTAAACCCTCTGTTGAATCATTCAGGGAACGTTTTACCTCTCTGTTCTAGAAAGCTGATGCGTGCTTTGGAAGGCCTTGTCATATAAAGTCCTCTGCACATTTTAAAACTTCCTAAAAGGATTTGCTTTATAAAGACAATGCTGTAGACCCTGGAAGACATCAGAAATCAATTTTCCCTTGTAAACTTAGTGAAAATAGAGATCCAACTAAATCCCACTGCCAAAGTAAACCTTTTACCTCAGAAATGTGTTCTAAACACACCCTAGATGTACAAAAGTATCTTTTTGTATGATGATTTAACATTAACATTAACCCTTGATATGCTAAAAGACTGACGAGGATTTACGTCTCCTTAAAGGAGCGATCATTACAACGAGAGTTGGGGGATCAACTGGACGCAAACAGTCACCTCTGCTTGTGAGCGATTTGAATTTTGTCCTCTGATTGTAAAGTTGCACAATAAGAATGGATGTTACTAAGCAGCTCAGACAGCTGGACCGTGTTGTTGCTTTTTAACAGAAACGGACACAAATGGACAGTTTTAGGCATGACTGTTCAAACTTGGCTGCAAAATAAGCGGCTTTGTGAACATTTCAAGTTTTTGTGACTTAGAAATTGAGAGATTATTGCTGACTTTTAATGTGACATGAATCTTGTACAAGAGAAAAATTTAAAAAAAAGGTCAGATAAGTGCATAGGCTCTGAGAACTAATACTCGATCGAAGCACCCTTTGATTAAGTTTCAGCAGTCACCTTTTTGAGTTCACATCTGTGAATCTGCTCTTGTGAATCTGATTAACCGTAATAAAGTTCAGCCATCCCAGAGGGTTCAGTCTTTAACTAAAGCCACGTTCAGAAAGCTGATGAAAAGGCCGAAGTGATTGTCAGGAAATTAAATTAGGGCAACACAATTTCTCCTTTAAGTTCATTGCATTAATTCACGCTCCATCAGTCTAGTAAATTTTATTAAGTTATCTCCGTCCTGTTTACTCAGTTACTCTCATGAAAGTGTTGTAGACCCACAGCCCACTCCACCCTCTCTCTGCCCCTGCTTGTCCTGGTCCCATGCGTGACCGCATTGGTCACAGCAATCCCAGTTTGCCAGTTGGAGTGATTTTTCCAATGACTCCATGTGGAACAGCCGATGTGTTGATGTGCTCAGCGAGCGTGAAGTGACTCAGTTAGCACCATAAGCAGCGCTAGACGTCGCACACCGTTTTACATGTCAGCACTTCATAAGTCATCAAGTGCTCCCACCTCTGAGCTCATGATTTTCATTCCTGTTGACCTGCTTGACTTGCTTCCTTTGTCTCCGCGGACAAAACGCTTTTTGGACAGGGTAAGATTGTGCCAAGTTTTCAGTTTTGTTTTTGCATTCTTTTGGAAATCTCTTGGTTTGTAATTCAGGGTGTGATATCTGAGTGGTAGCCTGATTTCTGTGGGGAGTGACCAGCTTTAGAGCTGCTTTCAGCTCTGCTGTACGCAGTAGTGGGATGCCCGGTGGTGGAGAGGAAGAAACAGCCGTCAAACTCTTTAATTGCTCCGGGTGAAAACAGAAGATACAGCAGATGCGGCTTCCATCTCACGCTCCGCTTCTGTTCATCTTGCTTAGCGCAGTATTTTCCATCTGATCTTTCTTTTACTCTTTTTACCTTCATTGCTTTCTTTCTTCATCTGTAATTAGAGATGCTCCCAGGGCTCGGGCGTCCTGGCATGTGCTGGAACGTCAGTCTGATGCTGGCTGCTGCCTCTGGGGTTTTCAGTGGGGTACAATCACAGCCGTATAAAGTCTGGCATGGTCCATGCAACTCTGATCTTAATTATGTTATAGATTTAGGTTATTATTTTTTTTATATAGAAACTAATCCCTGGAAGTCTGCAATATCTGTTAAATTTTTGTTAATCAAGCACAATGTGATCGGAAGTTTTTCTGTTCTCTCCATATCGCTTATCTTGACAAATAATTGTAAAATGTCTAAACAAAACGTAACAAATTTTCCATCTAAAGTAGACGTGAGGCCTTTATGACATGACGATCATTGTCTGATCGACTGCAGAGCAGTTGTTAGGACCAGGGGTTCTGGCTGTGTTGTGTATGTTTGGGTTCTTTCTAGTTTTCCCGGCTTCCTCCCATAGTGAAAAAGCATGAATGTTTTTTTTTTTTTTAAGTTTGAAAGTGTTGATGGAGCAGTGAGTACCCCGCCTCTTGCACAATGACCACTGGAGATGGGAAGCAGCTCTTATATCAGGCCATTAAGTGCTGCTCTGTACAGCACAGAATGGCAAAAAAAGGCATAATATTTTGTGCAGGAAGCACATTTACTTAAAAGGGTAATGTAAAAAAAGCTATTCTGTATCCATTATTATAACTAATCATCTGCAAATCTTGCTGCTTTTGCTGCAGTATCAATAATTGATGCTTTTTCGTTTTAAAACAAAGAAATTAGCTTATATAGTTTAACTATATAAACCAACCAACATCTTATCTTTTTGTATGTCTGATCGCAGCACTCTAAAGAAAAGGAGGATAAGATGATAACCTCTTTAGTCAAATGATAACCAGTTGTGAGAGATTATTTTTCCAGACTGAAAAAAACAAAGATCCAGCAGCACTTGAAGGCTTCTTGGAGAGTTTCATCTGTGTAATGGCATTCTTGGCAAAGCATGACCTCTTTGGAGAGGCCTTTCTTGATATTTTCTCAGTCATACATTTATAGTGCTCTTAAGCCTTTCGGGGATCTATTTCAGTTTACTAAGCATTGAATCCATGTTACCATAGCACCTTTGACAGAGAGCAAAACCCTGTTTATAATACTGGACACAGTCTCTGTCGCCGGCAACGAGCCATGTAAAAATCTGTAAGCTTGATTTATAATTTTAGTTGTAGACTAATGAGTGATAAAACACACTAATGTGTGTGTTTTATCACATAGGTTGCTTATTTCAATAGCAAGTGGTGGCTGTAATCTCTGTTAAGCTGGGCACAATATAAAAATACATTCTTGGTGTAAAGTTATCTTTTTTTATTGATCTCCATTTTCCGTCTTTGAGAACGTGCCTCTGAGTGGTGGCTACTGAACTGAATCTGTAGAGGAAGGACTTATTTAAATACAGTTGATCCGCACTCATTCACATTTTCACATTCGTTGATTTTTATTTTTTATTCCTGTGGAACTTGACTCTAAATTATTTGCAGAAAATTTGCCAATTTGCATTTTGTTAACTATATTAAAAAATGCATCTTGGAGAGCTGAGATACCTTGACATAATACTATTGGCTGACATTTGCAAAGCTGCCAATCCAGGTAGGGCCAAGTTAGTGTCCACTCTGTGTATTCATGCATATTAAGGGGACTCAGGTTTGAGCAGATTTTAGCTATTTGCAGATGATTGTGTGATACGTCCAACTCTTTGACCGTTTTCTTCTAGATTTATTATATTGTAGGAGCAACGAGACACAACCTGACGTAAAAGTGTACAAAAAGACCGTTTGTGGTTTGATGATAAATAATTTAGAAATAGACCTTTAATTTAAACTTTACATGACACCGGACTTCAGTTTATTTTGAATGAACAGAGTACAGGAAGATTGTTTTTTGTATTATACTCTTTACATTTTCAGGTTTTCTAAAACTGAAAAGATTAAACATCTGTATTCTAGTTAACAAAAGAAAAATGATAAACCATAAATCTTTTTCAATAGGATTTTATATTTTACAATACAATAACCTGGATGATATTTGCGGGTTTACGTACAGTGAGAACGTTCTCTACTCTAATTTTGGAGAGATGTAAGCTTTTTTTATTATACACACTGCTGTCAAAGAAGTGTTCACCACCTTGCAGATTTCTTCGGATCTTGTTTTTGGTGACACTGAAATGTTCCAGATCAAATAAATGTTGACATGCGTGATTGTTTAACCCTTTTCATTAACATCTACCATCAGCATTTAAGTGTTGGTGCCTACAACCAACGAGTCTTTTACATTGCTGCGGAGGAACTTTGGTTCAGTCTTCTTTCAGAATTAATTTAACGTGATATGTATATTATTGGGTTGTCAAGCACGAACAGCTTGGTTAAGGTAGGGGTTGAGGGGGGTCACTGCTTGCAAAATGTTTTGCAAAAATATTGCCTGAACGTAAAGGCAGGCAATAAATAACTAATTTCTTTATAATGCAGTGATCGCCAGGGTAGGGAGCCATGTCATTTGCTTCACAGGGTACAAGGTGACTTTGTAATTACAGGAAACAACTGTTGGCAGTTTATTTCTCTATGGGATGTCATATTGATTCCCTCACATGGTCCAATTACTGTAAGCTGGTATTGTAAGCTACCGATGTTTGTCTGCGTGTGTTTGTCAGTGTGAATGTCTGCTGACGTCACTGCGTGCATGGACACTGATCGATAGGCCACGGGCAAAGCAGTGACTGCTTTCCGAGCTGAATGGACATTGATCTGTTCAAGCCTACTGAGATGGCTGAAACGCTTTCATATTGTGTTTGGTGTAACGTAATCTGGGCTGTTGGATCAAATAAACTCCTGGTCGTGTCAGTTGTAGCTGCAGAAGAATGACAAACGAGCCGTAATTTTCATCTATCGTCCAAGAGAGTGAATTTGTCTTTCGTTTTTACCAAATGTATTGAACTGATTTGCGTTTTATGGAAACGTGACAGAGACATCAAACCAGGTAATGTAAATATCACAGTTACTTTTTTCTTGTAACTTTCATGGAAATTTACAGAAAAAAATGGGGAAAAGATTAACTTGAATAACTTGGAAGCAGGGTTTTTTTTTCTTTTTTATAATGACATTAATGGTTTATGTTCTACTATGATACCCCTAAATCAAATCCAGTGGAACTATTAGCCAATGAGCTGTACTGTTGAAGTCTAAGAGGTTGTCGGATAACTTTACAGAACAGAGTTATGTGGAGCATTATGAAGATGCATGAGGCAGGGTTAGGTTTTAATAAGAGGTCAAAACATGGCCGCTCACCTAAACTGTCCTGCCAGGTAAAGAGAGCATCATTTAGAGAAGCGACAACAGGACTCTGGATAATCTAGACAGGACAACCAGTCTCGCACTTCACAGGAAGGGCGGCAAAGAGATATTCTTGTAAGAAAACCATAAAAAATCATGTTTAAAGTTTGCAACACAAAGCATGCTGTAGCTATTTGTGAGCGACTGTTTATTTTTTTTTCCCCCCGCATATCTGATTTGCATTAAAACTGGAAATAGTAGAAAAGTAAAATGTTTTCGATTTCTGCTCTGATCAAATTCAAATAGGACTTGAAACATTTGCTACGGTCAAGCGGGGATAACAATTCATCAAATTGCACACGCTACACACACACACACACACACACAGACACACACACACACACACACACACACAACCTGATGCTAATCCTCAGAGAGGGGCTAGCCCTGATCAAACACAATATAATCTAGGATTTATGTTGGGCTGCCCAGAAAACATTTTTCTACAAATCTGGGTTTAGCAGACAGTTGAATAAAGCTCAGCAGCCAGGCGATCGTACAGGTCGGAAGAACATAACGTGTGTAGATTAGTCTCCTCCAGAGACTTCACTGCTTTCTTCAGTTGTTGCTTCTGTTTTAAAACCGGAACACTTGGATTAGTTAGGGTTACACTTTTGGAAACTCATGACCAAAAGAGTTTCGCTCGTGTTTTACTGCCTCTGTAATATTTAATGTTTCTCCCTGCATCCTCTGAGCAGCTTTGATTTCAAAGAACAACACGGTGTCTGATCCCAGATCACAAAGATAGATCTAATCTTTCAAGTAACCGCTACATTTGTTAGATGCAAGCCAGCTGCTCTGTCTCTTGATTACTTACCCGTCCCTTTTATATGCCTGTAACGTTAATAGAGGAGCTCGCAGTATGTAAATGCGCCTTAGCTCTTCCCGAGAAACGTACTCTTTAATGTCGAGTCAAACACAAGCAGGCTGATGTGCCATCAAACGTCCGCACAGACGGGGTTTTGCTGGTTTTCATCCCGATGTTGATGAAAGCAAATATGGCATTTTTTCGATCTAGTGGAGATAATTACTTCCTGACATTTCGGTCTCTGCAGCCATGTGTTGTGTCGACACAGTCAGCTCAGATCTTTCAGGAGCCTCTTGAAAGCAAAGGAGAACACACATAAACTTTGCAGATCACACGCTCAGACATAAAAAGCCACTGCAGCTGCTTTTGGTGTTTTCTGGAATTTTCAGGCTGGCCCCATTGGTCGGAGATCTTACTTCCTAACTAGCAGAGTGTGTGTGTGTGTGTGCGTGAGTGTGTGTGTGACAGGGAGAGCGTGTGGGTATGTGGGAGGAGAGAGGGGCAGAGGGGGCTTGTTTTTTGGGACTGGAGGACGGTCGCAGTGCTCTGAAGGAGTGCTCCTCCAGCGTGGGAAAGACGGTTGACTTTGCCTCTGCCTCTCAGGGACTAAAGTAGGCCAAAGAAGGACTGAGGGGAGCCAACTTTCCTTCTCCGGCTAAAACTTTCTATGCTCGGGCTGCTCGGGAAGAGCTGTTCCCCGCTGGAGCTGGGGTAGGAGGGTTTGTAGGTGCGAAGTATTCCGGCTGGCTGGAAGTTCTTGCGTTCGGACAGAAGATGAGCAGTAGCTGAGGAGCTTTCTCCCTGCCCAGCTCATTTGGCTAGAAATGTTTTACTCTACGAGTGAGGAGTCGGATCTGGTGAGTCTGTTTAAACATATGCTCAACTTTTCGGAGCCCCATTCCTGTATCGTTTAAACAAAGAGGGAGGGCTGGGAGTGCTGGAGAACGGAGGGGATAAATGCAGGATTTAAAGAGGCAAAAACGGTACAAAGACAATCTTATTTTCTGGAAAGATAGCAAACCTCCAGGAAGATGCTTTTTGTGAATCTTCTGTCGAATAAAGTTGTAAGACAAAGGCATCCACTGGGAATCTGTATGAGCTTGGATTGGAGGAAGGAGCTTCAAATGCTGAAGGGAGAAAAAGAAAACACCCAGGATAAGTTTGACTAGACCGGCAGAGAGCACGAAACCTGGTTTAGTCTAAAGACCTCACGTTCGGAGCTGAAAGGCACAAAAATCCAAGTTTCTAAGCTCTGTTGGTGTAAATAAGCTGACACGATATGTTCACTGATTCAAGTTGTTCATATCCTGTTTGAGAAATTGCATTCTGTGGTTATCGTGAGCACTTCTATAGGTAAATAACCCATGAGATAAACATAAAACTATGATAAAAACCCATAAAAGCTCACAGAAAATCCATGCATTTATGATCAGGCTTACATTTAATTTGAGGACTCCTAAAATAACATGAATTTTCTCTTTTTTCATAGTGATTTCCACATAAATGTCACACAATTATGTTTTGGAGCAAGACGGTATATTACAAGATATCATAAATGACAAATTGTCTTTGCAAATGTGGAAACTGTGGCTTGCGTCTGTATTTAGCACCCCTTGAGTCAATATTTTGTAGAACCACCTTTCACTATAATTGCAGCTGTAAGTCTTTTGGAGTGTGTCTCTAACAGCTTTGCACATACAGACCGGAGATCTTTGCATGTTTTTTTCCTCACAAAATAGCTGCAGCTCAATCAGAACGCGTTCAGAGAGTCTGTGAGCATTAATCTTCAAGTAACGCCACTGTTTAAATTGGATTTAGGTTTGGACTTTGACTGGGCCACTCCGGCCATCCAATTTGTCAGATGGTTTGCTCAGTGGTTGTTTTCCTCCACACGTAGCATGTAGTGTGTAGACACAAAAGCTTAACTTTGGTTCTGTTGGACCAGATCGTCGTCTTCTATGTGACTTTTCATGGCTCTCATCTTGTCACTCTAAGATCCGATTTGGGGAATGCACAACTAAAAATGGACTTGTTAACACATTACGTTTGCTTTAGTTGTTGATCTGCGTAGCTTTCAAAGACAATTGGTGGCACTACTGTCTCAGTTACCGCAGTGGAGCCCTCCCTCTGATTTTGGATATTGCACAGTTGGAAGGATTTTTGCTCTTACGTTTTATTTTGTTTTTTTTGTTTTTTCTTTTGGACAGTTGTCATGATGCATGATCAACAAGCAACAAAGTATTGTTTTAACTCTCTCTCTCTGCTCGGCTTTCTAACCGTACAGGAAGACAGATTTAAAGAGCGGCAAAAGCAGATGAGGTGGAGTAGTAGCGCTTGCCAAGAACTGATGGTGTCATCCAGGACGTGTTGTAGTGGAATATTGTCTCTGCTGCCTGATATGGAGTTTTTGAAAGTCATGAGACTGCCGTACAGAAACCGTCTTCACTCTTCAGGCATGTTGCAAGTCTGACTGCAACTGGAGATTCTTCCCGCCCACAGAATCACCCTCCACAATGACTCTTTGAAGACACTTGGATGATAAGAGTAATGACAATTTCCCCCTTTCGGATAAAGAGAGTACTTTTTGAACATGTCAGACAGAAAATTGAGTGGATAGACGAAAGTTTCCCCAATCAATTTGGACTTGCATTCCACAGGAAAATCCATGAATAGGTGAATCTGCGAGGACTGAGCCACAATTCTTATTACATAAAATATGGAATGATGCACTGGAGTTAGTAGTTGTGACTTGCCACAGTGTAAAAACATTGAAGAGGAATTCATTATTTTGCAAACTGAATTAAACTGGACTTTATAATGTTTCAGTTTTCCAGTGTGCACATCTCCTGTTAGTTGCATGCATAGTTTCCTCAGCTGACTTGAAGTTGGAGCTACATGAGACAAACCACTTAATGTATGACTCGCTGCTCCTCATTAGTTCCTACAGAATCAGTTGCACACAAAAGCTAGTTTGGTTATATATAGGTTGTCCTCATGGGCCGCTGTTCAAAGTGTCCACATATCTTTTTCTGGAAACTAAGGTGTAGCTTTGTCAGGGAGCGCTGTGAAAAGGTCACTTCATTTGATATTGCTAAATTTCAGGAGGTGCTTGTAGGATAAACTCCGGTTTGGGCCTTGGATCGGACCTGCTACAGTTAAGCATTCAACAAAAATCAACTGTTCTCATAGTTGTTAGGAACAAGAGTTCACATCTCAATAGGAGTCTTAAAAATGTGTGTTTTTAATAAACGTAACACATCTAAACAATAAGCGTCAACTTTTGAGATATAACTGGAAACCAGTCGACCTTCGGCTGGCACGTTAACCCGTCAACGCAGTACTGTTGAACTTTCTGAGTCTCGTTGCAAAGCCTTAACATTTTCTAAGCTGCAGCTCTGGTTTAAAGTTGCTGCTTAGTGTTATCAGCTTGCAGAAAATGAAAGATGGAGAACTGTTTTATTACAGACAGATCCAGTTAGTGGACTGTTTATTTTTACAGTCATAAGAAGCTCGTTCTGCTCTCTGAGCCAGTTCTCATCAATCATGTGCTGCCTGCCTCACACAGGAAGCTGTCTGAAAATTGCTGACGCAAGCACAAAAGCAGCAACTGGACTTTTTTTTAACATTTTTTTCACCGTGTCGTCTTGATTGGCTCTCATCCTATTACAGCTCTGTCTGTCTTTGCACTGAGAAACCTGAAAGAGAATGGACAGCTAGTTAACTTGATCTAATTGAGGCAGTGCTGCACATTTCCATGTGCATTTGGCTTCACTTGCACTCAAGCACTGAGTTTGAACCTCACTAAACTTGGTTGTTTAGCATCTGATTGGTGCTTTTGGAGAACAAGTAGGGTTCCCTTTTCAGGTTCGGGGTTATTAGCCGCAAAGAATCAAAAATGCTAAAATTTCTCATCTTCTCTCAGAGCATCCCAGCTCACCACTGTTGTTTAAATGCATATATTTCATTATACTTTGCTCCCAAGAAGCCAGATTGTCTTGCAATCGTCCTTCTTTTGCTTTTGAACATATTTAAGACAGATTCAATTTTGCAGAGATTGCAATTATTTAATTTTGTGCAACACAAAATATTATATAATGTAATGTTTTATTTCTGTAACACACATTTAGAATTATTGAAAGCTGTGACCTAATATTTGAGAGAGAGAAAAAAAAACAACTCTCACTACAAATACAACATCAACTAAAACACAAAGCCTCTTCAATCTCTTAACACTTACATATGGAGTATTCACTTATCAGAGAATTTTGTCTCTGGCCATCCTTTGGTTTCTTGGTGAATCTCCATTAGTCTCGTTTTATATCAAAAGTTAATTTGTGCAGATATCTTTGAAAGCTGATAAACTTGTTTGTTCTTCTCAGACTAAATAGGTTTAATCTGGAAGCTAAATAGTCTGTTTAGTTTCCAGACTATTTCCAGTCTCCATGTTGGTTTTTGGTCCTTCTCAGCTTGCTTTTAACCACAGTAACAGTCGGTAATCCTGTCAGGTGACAGATTACGTTGGGTGATTCTCGTATTTGACATAGTGGTTTATGTAGTGCTGAGTAAACACTTCTGAAAGGACTGTCAGTCTCACCTCGACATCCGTACAGCATTGTACAATACGTCTTTTCTAATTTCTTTCTCCTGTTCTTGCCTTTTTCCTTGCGCAGATGCACCATCAATCTGTTTCTCTTCCCCTTTCTCGCTCTCCTGCTTTTTATTTCTTGCACTGTAAAAAGTTTAGTAACCAATTATTGTAGCAATGACACGTCTCTCACACTTGGCTGTCATGTCTGCTGCCATTGTCTCCTTCTTGACGAAGGAGACACTGTTTGTAATTTAATTGACTTTGCGCTGCATCAACTGAAGTGCCAGTGATGGACAGATGGCAGGAAAAAAGAAGAAGCTTTAGTTCTTGCCAGCAATGAGTCACTCAACGTCAGAAGCTGCTTGCACACTCGCTCAGCCTATTGTCAGCTTGCTTCCGTCAGCTACAGTGTATCACAATGATCTCTAGAGGCTTTGGCATCAGTAATAGCATGTTTTAGACAGCTATAATAAAAGATGCAAAGCTGAACGTAGACTGACCAGTTTATATGCTGTCTTTGAGTAAAGACTAGGGCAATTTCTTGGTAAATTTAACAGATTGTACTCCAGTTATTGTGTAATACTCATGTTATCCTTTTTATATACTACATAATGCATTAAAGTACCCAGATACTCTTCTAATCTTTTCATATTGTCTTTATTAATGTTTCTTCAGGCTTTCTAAATATCTATTTTTGGTGCTCTTCACTCGCTTTCTAAGCCTTATCCAACCTTTTGCTGAGGAATGTTTTTGTTTCGCCTCTTAACTCTGATCTATGACTCAGCCACACAGGAGTCCTGGTCATTTTGCTCTTTCGTCACATCGTATTTTTGCATTTTGATCTATTTGTTGACCCAAGACTGAGCTGTTTGTGCTTCTGACTAACAATTACAACCAACTAGAAGTTACTCATTGCTATTTTGGTTTGATAAGGAGTCAAACAGTCTAAACCGGCATCTGGATCAAATCTTCAGAACATAATATGCAATTAAAGTAAGAGTGAGATTTGAGGAATTTTATGAATAATCACCACAATTCTTCAAAAATACTAAACAACCAAGAGAATTAAACTGATATGCAAAGGTTTAGTACTTGGATGTGATTCCATACTTCATTTGCAGGTATGAGATAGGGGATGGTGAAAAGTAGGAAGCAGGAATTGATGAAATGGTGAAATAGTGATTTGTGGATCTAAAATAGAATTTTTAATTGCTGAAAGGTCAAATCGAACAGGAGTCTCGTACAAACTTGACACACAAACAGAACTTTTTCACATTCATTTGGGAAATAACCAAATTTTTATCAATATGTTGTTCATAGTAATGACCGATAAAAGAGAAGCAAGGAATAGCTTTGCTAGATTTGACAACATATGAATGTAAGGACCATACATTGCATGTGCTTCATATCATAAACTCAACAGATTCAACTGTGTGTTATTTATATGAGCTAGGAAAAGAGATTAAAAAATAATATGGACTAAATACAGAAAAGTTGTCTTTTATGAAATATTTCAAGGTTTGTATAACATCTTTGCTCATTAGGATTAATTGTTTTAATGCTTAAAACTGGCTTAATGAAGTCGTAGTGTCACAAATGTAATAGAAAGTATCAATACAGTTAAAAAGCTATAAAATATGATTTTTTTTTAATATTGCTATTGTATTGTATTGAATTGTAGTTTCATTCATTGTTTCACCGAGTTTAAATAAAAATAACTACAAATATTACTGTATCCTAACCACTAAAAATCTAGAAAACTTTTTACAGATGATATATAAATTATTTATATATCTTCACCTCTTATGGTTCTTATTGCTTTCAAGCACTCAATTCTTTCTAGTGGGAACTCTGTAAAAATGCAGATTATGAATCTCTTTCCTTATATCACCTTTGCTGTTTCTATCATCATACAGATCAAATCTACGGTGAATTTTGATAAATCTTGTTGCAGAATCAAACGGCTCTGGCTGAGCTCATTGCAGTAAACAGAGACCATCAAGTGGGATTTGAGGAAAATACGTCAGTGGCTAAATGCGTAACCATCTTCCTCTGCTTGCGCAAAACCAGTGAGTCAAGAACATCAAAGCTTCTGGGAATACTGGGATGGAAGTAGCAGAGAGAGAGAGAGAGAGGAGAGGATAAAAGAGATGGGAATGGGAAAAGGTGAAATGAAATAACAGGAAAAATGAAGGTAATGGAGGGATACTTAAATGACAAATGACATTATTGAGAGTGCAGCTTAGAGTCAAGTATGTAAGGTTGAATAATGGACCACACACGGAAACAACCGTAACTTTTCTGCGTGACTGCGATTTTTTTTCGTGGACTTCTATAAAGCCATGATAAAAATGACTTAATGTGAAATTGGAAGCTTTCAAGCAATGAAGGGGTGCGCTGCTGTAGCTGCTTCAGCCACAGTAAGTGATTCTGTCAGATAGAGGAGGCTGCACAAGCTGACTCAGGACCTTTTCCTCCACTCTCGCTATTACAGCTGTGATTTGTATGTTCTAATGCAGTCATCACCATGCAGTCGCTCCATGTAGGGGTCGCCGGTGGTCCTGGAGAGCCGACCTCTGCTTAATGAACCGTGATTAACAGTGGAGACTCCAGGATCGTTACCTTTTCAAAACCTCCCTGGGTGGATAGAACATTTTTAATTGTCTGGTACAACCCAGCACCCACTCTGGGTTCATTCAAGAAGAGAGTTCCTAACCACATGACAGATTCTTTAGAGAAATCTATGTTGTTATTCAGAAACCATAAGTTCCCTCACAGAATAAATTATATTAAAAAAAAAAAACAGTTTGCTTATAGGTAAACTTAAAGATGGCTGAAGACAAATACAATTTAAATATGAATTTCCGAACTTGTCTTTTTGGACTAAAATAAGCTTATGTTTCATCTTCATAAGAGTTGTCTTTGTGTTTTAAAGATAAAAATAAAGAGGGTCAAAATCTTGCCAAATCGTATCTCCATTTTGCCCCGGTACATTGTGAGTTCATCATTGACTTCCTCTAGTTCACATTTGTTAATAAAACATTCTGTTCCTATGTACTTAACTATTATAAATCTGTTCATTTCTAGTTGTAGGGATGATTTATAAAGATAAAATAGTCATAAAAATGTTCCAATCTCACACATCAATGCAAAGTTTAGAGATATATCAAGTTTTAAACAAAACCAAAATAAAATCTAGCTAATTTTAAAGCTCACACCTCTAAATCAGGACTTCAAAGCTGGATGTACTCTTCTGTTTATCATTAAAGCTGCAGCATGTTTTAACAACACTGTCTGAAATATCCCTTGTGGTAATTTCAGAATTGATCATTTTGTAGATGGAGTGAGCATTTCTACTACAATCATCATCTTGATAGGAAACGTGGGTGAGCTTTATGTGTAAATATGTAAAGCGAACAGATTTCTCCTCCCCTTTGTGTTGGACAGTTGAAATAGTGTCAGTATGACTGTTGTTTTTGAACTTTAAGTTGACTAGTTATTTCTAATAATTCTTGTCAGAGCCAGGGAATAAAGTAAAATGTCTATATTAAAGCTTCCATCACTTTAGTGTTTTGATTTAAAGTTTTTATCATAAGCCCTCATTCACCATACTGGCCTAACCACTGAGAGCTTTTAAATCTCTGGGTAAGGCGCTGGTTTGTTGCGTCTCCAATTGGCTGCTCTCTTTACTTCCTTGTCTTTATTTTATAAATTGCCATGTAGCGTTTGGGTTACACTGTTTCCACGGATTCTGGTTCAAATCCTCATTTTTACCAGGACAAGGTATGACTTGAAACCAAAACTGCCCTGGCATAGCATTCATTGGAGTCAATTAATTACATTTACTTGTACGAAAATATTGTTTTATCACAGAAAATAACAAGTCAGAAAGTTTTCAAATCGACATAAAATATCTGATGAGGTGAAAACAAACTGACTTTGAAAAGAACTAAAACTGCAAACGTGTTAGATTATTAAAAGGACAAAAATCATCACCATGTCAAAAAGAATCAGGATATTGCTGCTTTTCGTCAAGGGCTGACATTTATATAATTTTCCAAGTTTAAGTTAATAGAAAAATGTTTGTGCAGTGAAGCAAAGAAACAAGAAAATCACTGGTTAGCATCCCTTTTTGGCCAAATATTTTTTGTATCTAAACAAGCCAAAAATGTAACATTTTAGCAGACGATAAGATAATTAGTTTGGAGGTAAATTTCATGGTACATTATCTAAAAGCATTCAGTTCAATTTGACCCAGAATAACAAATATCAACCTAATTACAGCGTTAGATGAATGTCATGAGATTCCCTGATATAACTTATTAGAAGGACAGATTTCGAAACACGTATTAATTCATTTCAAGGAGATGTTTTTCCCGAATGCAAGGACTGTGGAGATTTTTTTCCCTGGCTATGCAACACTGAAGAAGTGGCAGCAAGAACCCTTCGTTAGCAGAATTAATTCGAGTTTTCCAAGAATCAGTTTTATGGATGTTTCTTGATACCAGCTGCTTCAAACAGAGCTCCGATTGTCTCTCGGCCTGAAGAAGACCTAAATGTCATCATACCACTGCCGTATTGTGATTAGCGGGTTTTGTGGGAGCGACGCTGTGCCGTCGGGGTCAGCACAGCATCGGGTCGGGAGGCCTGTAGTGTCAGGTCGCCGCGGGTCCTTTCTGTCGCTGTGTGTTTTTGTCAGAGCTGCCAGCAGAGTGCAGCCTTCACAGACGGCGTTAACGCCCTCCTCTCTGGTCCGGAGCATCTGCGTCCTGCCCTGAGAGCAGCGGTGGCAAGTGTCAACACGGCACATCAAAACATATGTGACATTCGGACAGAAACATTGGCTTGTGGAGTTCTTTGACGCCGACGTTGTTGCGTAGAGCTGATGCTACAAGATTTCTTGCAGATATGATTTACTCAGTAGTCGTTGTGGCTTTAATGTAACTTCTGTGACTGCGTCATCGTTTTCCGTCCATACCAGTTCACCATTATAAAAAAAAAACTTATTTACCCACATTTAGTTGATGTAATTTCCTTCCTCATTAGCTTGTTTAGCCAAAAGAAGCTATAATCACAGGTATTGCATTTATTGATGTGAGGACATTTATACTAAAATGAAACCTCTTTACTGATTTTACTGAGCAGCAATGATTAAGACAGAAACATCAGGTTTCTTCTGAATATTTTGACCAATGTTTCTGCAGTAGAAAATACTTTGTCTAGATATTGCCATATATTGTGCGTTATGTGTGAAATACTGCCTGTCAGATGTACATAGTTTTCACTTCTTCATTCTCCTGTCCTGATCTCTTCTGACATGAAAGCTCTCTTGTAGAATAAGAGAGCTTTTGATTAAACAATAAGTTGTGCAATCACATGAGCTGCACTCAGGTTACTTAATAATGTAATTTAGTCTTAATTTACACAAATATGTGAAACTTTTGCGGCCTTTCACAATCTTTCCTTAGTTTTACAGCATCGCCGTAAAACTCTGAACACCAGGGTGTCAAATCTTCGCTTTGGTGCAGCTGATCGATGTCAAAATCACAACAAAGTTTTCATGTCAGCAGGTAGAAAAGACTGTTCCTAAAATGTTGAGATTTGTTTTTACTTTGTCTGAGACAAAGATTTTCAGGCAAAGTAATTTTATTTCATAACGGAGTAAATTAAAGTTGTCATTTCATGTACAAGAGGTTGGCACTTTTGGTTGCATTGTTGCCTTGTAGCATGAAGATCCTGGGTTTAAATCCAAGTTGGAGATATTTCTCTCTGTACATATGTAGGCTCAGTCTGGGCACTCAGGCTTCCTCCCATAACCCAAAAACATGACTGTTAGATTAATTAGTCTGCGACGTTAAAGTAATTATGTGTGCAAACCACAATCCAATAAGTACCAGGCACCAAGTACAACATGAACTTTTTCAGATGTTGTCATTTTTTATGTGATGGAGCAACACAGAGTCGTGTTTTATTGTCACATTAAAACTTAATCTTATATTTAATCAGTAGAGTCCACTTAAGTGTAATTGAAGCTCAGTATAAACACAGCTGTTCTATGAAGGCCTCAGTGGATTTTCCTTAGAGGGCAAACAATGTCCTGACAGCAGAGCAGCACAGCAGACAAGAAGTTCAAATCATTTTATACAATTTGTCAAGGTTTGAACATATCTGAGAGCTCTGTTCCATCCATCATCTGGCGAAAAAGGGAGCATGGAAGAACGTCAAACCTTCCAAGAAATGGCCGTCCGCCCAAACTGGCAGGACACTAATCAGAGAAGCTGGCAAGAGGCAAAAAAAAAAAAAAGAAAACAATTAAGAGAAAGAAAGAAAGTACTGCCAAATTATAGAAAATGTGGAATATGGTACTCTGCTCATAAGAGAACAAAAGGAAACTTTCTCACCTAAAAGCGACATCTAGAAGAAAATTAACAATTTTACTCGCACTAAAACATGGCAGTGGCAGGATAATACTGGGGGATGCTTTTCTTCAGCAGAGTCTGGGAAGCTGGTCAGAAGTAACTGGAAGATGAATGAAGCTTAAATGCGGCTTAGTCCTAGAAGAAAACCATTTAGGCGGACAAAGTCTCAACACCAAGGCAGAAATTGACTTTCTGGAGAGAAAACGACATTAAACATGCAGCCAGAGCAACAAGGAATAATCTTTTGGTGTTTATTGGTGTCCTCGGGTGTTTATCTTAAAAAATGTTTTCTTTTTCTTCCACTCCATATCTATGCTCCTGAAATCACAGTAAAATACATTGAAGTTTGTTGTTTCAACATTAAAACCTTAAAGGAGTGTCAATACTTTTGCAAGATTGAACATGCAGCAAAGTACATTCTATATCTATTAGTGCAAAAAAAAACAAAAAAAACAAATGTATGCACTGTTGACTCATGGCCACCGTTCATACAGCACTTGCAGTTTCTAGAAATGATTGCTGCAGAGACACGAGGAGCAGATGGACTGACTGTGCGAGGAAAAAAAAGGGAGAAGAGGGGTGATGAAGAAGAAGGGTTGAGGTAGAGAAAGAAGAAATGCTGAAACGGCACAGCAGAGCTTGTAAGAAGGAGTCAGGAAGAGACACTCTGACAAGCCAAGTCACAGCGTGAGAAAGGGAGAGCTTGCACCAGCAGCAGCAGCTTCATTATCATCGGCGGGAGAGTCGGTCACATGCAGCCACATCGGGACTCTCGCAGATGAACCGTCACGCGTCGCTCGCGGAGCAGCGCGAGGAGCCAGCGACGCAGCAGGACGGGGAAGCTTGATGGAGGGGATGAGGAGCATCACTGCCACCTGACTCACTCTGGGAGTCAGCCTCAGCACCTGCAGCGGCACGCCGAGCTCTCCCTCCACCAAGGAGTCTGAGGCAGACAAAGGGGAGAGAGCTGCTGAGATTATGCGCGGGGCAGCGAGCTCCAGCGGATTCCCCATCTTTGGCAACAGCGACGGCGGCAGCAGCAGCGGGGGTAGTTGGAGCTTTGGCTCTCCAGACGACAGCAGAGCCAACTGGAGCTGCAGCAGAACAAGGAGCTACGACTCCGAAGCTATTTATTTATCCGGGGATGAAAGCAGCATTCGCAGCCCCGGCGTAAGAGGAACCAGCTGCCAATGCAGCCACAGTGTTGAATGTACCTGTAGCCAAAGCAGTGACAGCTGCTGCAAAGCTGGTGCAAAGGACACCTCAGGGGTGCAGTTTGGTGTAGTTGTAGTAGCAGCAGGGGGGGGCAGTGGCTCAGGACACTGAATGACCAGTGTGGCTCATGAAGGCCACCTGGATCCGCTTGCTGAAACGAGCCAAAGGAGGTCGAGTCAAGAGCTCCGATGCCTGCGTAAGGAGGATTTTCTACCGTTCGTGTCGTGAAAGTTGCTTCTGTGCATGCACTCGTGTGTAATTCATGGAGTCTGTGCTTTCCCCGTGCGTCCATCGCCAACGCGAAGTGTTGGGGTTCAGCGTGGCGGTGTTGTGACAATGAGAAGTTGTGTGTTGGTATTAGTTATGGCTGTCACATTCTGGGCAGAGCTCCAGATCACCTCCATGCGGCCCACTGGGACGGCTGCTCATGATCACGTCTCTTATTTAACGGTGACACTTGAGGGAGGCCAGGTGCGCTCACCTGCATCTTTCGCAACCAAACGTACCTCGCAAGCAGTAAATTTCATTTCACTTGAGTGTGGCATCGTAACCTTGAGCAGGTGTTAAACTGCCGCTAATTGCTTTACTAATCAAATCTGATCAGTAAGACTGGATCTGTTTGTTTTTTATTTACCTCTTCTCCTCTGTAGCAAAGTGGGGAACATGAAAGACATTCAGATGATTGATGAGCAGCAGGGTTTTGCGTAAGATGGAGGGCGTGAATTTGACCCACCTTGTTCCGTCTAGAACAACAGCACCTCCTGGGTTGTCTCTTTTGCACAAGTCAGATGGTGCGAGTGAAGAGGATGAGGTGGTATGATCTCGGTTTGGGAATTCTAATCATGCACAGATTGAGGGGAGGCTATTTTTAACTCAGACAGCAGAGTGTAATGGTGCAGTGAGATGAATGAAAGACCTTGTGTGAGTGGCTGCCACAGGAACGTGCAGGTAGGGATAAAAGGTGCACCGACTCCGCTGGATGAAAGACGAGCTGCTTTTTTTCGCGGTGCTTGATGACTGTCTTAGAAAAAATGAAGGGGTGTTCCTCATTCACAAACGGAAACTCTGTGGCACATTAATAGGACGATTCCATTCATATTTAAGTGTTTACACAAACCTTGAAATAAATTAATAATCTAGTGCAGAAGCGTAACGTCACACAAGAACGTTTAGAAACATACAGCTGTTGATTTGAATAAATGTAATTCACTGGGGGGGGGGGAAATCTCCCTTTAAGAAATAAATCACTAGTGCAGGAAGGTTGTGAATTTTTCTTTGAAGAACTCTTATTTGTCAATAAGAAAATAAATTGTGTACCATAACATTTTACAATGTTGGAGCATAAAGTGAGATGGATCTTTGAGTCATGACTCTGATCAGATGCTCCTCTCTTCTACTCACTTTATGGATTTTCTTTTGGATTTAGGTCTAGGAGTCTTAAATTCTTCAATTATTTCAATGTTATCTCTCAGAAAGCCTAGTTAAGGTTTTTAATACCATGTCTTAAAATGTGTATCATCAGCTATTGCTGTTTTTTTTTTTTAATTACCTTTTTTAGATTTAAAAATACTGCCACTATTTTACAATAATACATTAGTGTATTTTATTTCAGGGCGTTTAAATTGGGTATTGGAAGTGTAAAAGCACTGCCCTTCCATGCCATTATCAAAAATATACCAAATTGTTCGTACTTGCAGTTAAGAATTCACAGATATGAAAATTTAGGCTGGTATTTGAAATTAATATTGCTATTATAGCAGATATCTTAAGCAGATACTTACAGGCAAACAGATGGGTGTGTAGATGATAACTTTTAATCTGATTTTTTTTTTTCTGCAGTGGATTAATTAAAAACAGACACATTCAATAAAAGTTGACTTATTTCTGTAACTCAATCGACAAAACGAAATATGTGTATTCTTCATGTGTCTCTTAAAGCCTCCAAGGTTTTCAAAAATACTTCTATTGTTCCCAAACTGTGAGTTCGTCTTTGTTCAGTTGTAGTCGTTGCTGAGGTGCCGCTGTTTGTGTCTCCACAGGGTTCGGCCGACTCTTACACCAGCCGTCCATCAGACTCCGATGTTTCCCTTGAGGAGGACAAGGAGGCAGCGCGCAGAGAGGCAGAGCGACAGGCTCAGGCACAGCTCGACAAAGCCAAGGTTGGATTCTTTAAGCCAGGGATCGGAAGCTCACTTTCCCTTGTTTACCTGGCAACGTCAAATAGCACTTAAAGGGTCACTTTGAATGACTTAAAAAGCATTCTGAAAATGTTTTTTGTGCGATCTCAACTTTACAAAAGCAAAAAAAAGTTTCTGCTCCGTTATGTGGAATGTGTTTCTTGTTTACTACACAAAAACAGTGCAAAAGCTTCATGAAACAAATATATGTAAGAAATGTGTATATCCTTATTGGTTCTGTTGGATTTGAGAGGAAAAAGTGGCTGCCAGATACTTAGAGTTAAATGCATTTTATGAAATGATCAAATGTAACCCATCTCTATAAAATCAGAGAAGACTTCAGCATTGGCCATAAAGAGGCAACTGGCCGTCCATCTGGGTAGAGTTATAATGTCATCGCCAAACAATTTGAATTCCATCATTCCATCTTAAAGCAGATTATTCATGAATGGAAACCATTTAGGGTAGGTTCCAATCTGCATCTTAAACTTTACCCATAGATGCGCATGGTCATAAAAAGTCCTAAGTCTGATCAGTAGGCTTTAAATTGGATTTAGCAAAGTCCCACATATAACTATTAATTCTGGAGTTTGGAATATGTAACAATTCTGACATAAATATGCTGATGTTTTATGATAGTGTAAAAGAAGGCATGTTTATGGACATCACTTTAAATCGTGACATCACTTCTTTACTGAAGGTCTGGTACCATTTGATTTGATTTGGTGGTCGACTCCCCCTAGTGGTCTGGAGCACCTCCATTCTGTGGAGCAGCATTTCATACTTGCTGTTGTTTTGGCACTTTCTCTTGTGCTACTATTTCTTGTGGCTGCAGTATTTTGTCTGTGGTTGTAACATTTCTTTCTGTGTTTGCATCAATTTTTGGTTTCTTTGGGGAAAAAAAAATTGTCATGTATAAAATTAGCCCTCCAATGTGCTTTCTGCCTAAGGTGGTTCATGGGGTGCACTTAGTTTTCACAGTTTTTTCCTATTGACTTCACCTCTGTTTAACACATAGTGATAGCATAACATCTGAGGTAGTTTTTGTAAACTTTTGGATAGATTTATGTAATTCTAGAAGCCTGTTGAAGACCAGATAATTTTTTTTTGCATAATTTGAAACATAATCCTTGAATTTAAAGAGGATGTGGTGGAGGGTTTTATTACAAAATGCAAGTTATGTTGATGGTAATTAACAAAAGTAAGACCTTGCAAGAAATGCCTCTATAAGTATAAAAATATAAATGTGTGTTTGCAGATAAAATTGGTTTATTTTGTTTGATTAAGTGATGGCAGGCATCACTCAAACTATGATGTAAACTTTACATGGATCTGTTTGTTGTTACAAAGCTGAGTCCACTTCCTTTCTAGAATTCCTCTGAAAGTCCTCCATGTTACTCAGTTTGCTCCATTTAGACTTTAGTTAGGTGGATTATGCATCGCACTTTGTGTCAAATGGATCCAACCGAACTTAAAGTAAACCTTTTGTTATTGAACCTCTCGTAGCTTTGAGGTAACTCTAAGTTAAAGCTTTTTTTTTTTTTATGGATTTCCAAAGAAGCAGGATGTTGGAGTAGAGTTCAGCTGGTCATATGAAGTGGTCCTTCTCGGTCCTTCTCCTTCTCACTGATGTGAGAGGTAAGGGGCCTCAGAGGTCTTGGCGTCACTGTTTGTCAGAGCTATAAGCCTCGCCTGATCTGCTCTCGGCCGCAATTAGCAACACATAAACAAACACACACATGACAGAGTGCACTCGCCTTTTGCGCAACAGGAATTCCAATCAGAGCCCACTTCCACGGAATCACTGAAATGCTCTGATGAGATGCAAGTCTTTGATCTGCAAAAATAATTTTGCTGTGCGTCTTGCTCTCTCTTCCGGCCCACTGGACGGCTCATGGTGTTACATTTTTCACATTAATTCAAGCGACTGTCTGAGAAATGTTTGTGTTGTCTTTCATCGGGTGTTTAGTGTCTGTAACAGCTAGTTAAGCTTTTGGCTATCCATTCATTCAGGCAGACATTTTCCTCCTGCGCTTCGTCTCAGAGTAGCTCCTAGCTGGCAGAGACGGATCATTCCTGCAGATCTGTGTCGTTATTTTCCAGAGTCGCCCTCTCTAGCACACTAATTAAAATGATAAGTTGACTTTATAGATAACCTGGCATAGATTACCCCCGCTGGCATTTTACATGACAGATGAGTGGTAAAAAATAGCTTCTGGTGGTCTGGCCAGCAGAGAGAGACAGACCAGGCTGAGGTCAGAGGAAGTGCAGACTCTCTGACTGTGAGCTTTTATGTGCAGAAAGTCACACTCGCTTCCCTTCAACTACAAATCCGTAAGGATTTAGGAAAGATTGGATACTGCCAATGACTATATTTTATTCCTGACATGCATGAATGAAACCAAACCAAAATGGGCTCCTCCTAATGGTTTTTTACGTCATAATCAGTAAATGCGCTACTTTTAAATTAACTAATCCACTGAAAAGGAAATGAAGGAAAGTACATTGTAAGTTGAGTGATTTGCTGAAAAAAATACAAATAATTTTAAAACATAAGCATAAAAAAGATTCCCTGATTGCATAAAAAAAAAAAAAACTTGCTGTAGGGAACTTGTTGCAATTATTAGTGACTAAACCTCCATATTCCACATGGATTATAATAGAGGGATTTATGATAAATTAGTTAAATGACTGCATTGCTATGTCCTCATTTGTATGTTACTTTGCATTAAGCCTCTGTCAAATGCACAAACATAATTAAAAACAGTGTATTATGCTAAACTCTTGCTGCAAATTCAACCGTTAAGTGAGCACTGTTTTTTCCCTCCAGCTATCACCTTATTACAGCAGAATTCACCTACGGTAGGCGTGTAACCTTGCAGCACAGCAGAGGACACTTAAAGGCACGAGTTAGAAACTACTAAAAGAACACAGGAAAGACTCTTAAGTTTCAACAGGTTCTCTGTTTGCAGATTGGTCAGAAGTTATTTTGTTTCATGCCCACACTAAGACAAATAAATGGCACAGAAGAGGGCATTTTTCAACACTGAGTCTATTTTTACTCCTTTTTTGATATCTGAGTGTCTCTAGCTAAACTTGGACTGCATTTGACCTCATAACCTTATTTATGAAACTAACATAAAACTGAAAACATTTAAGCTCCGCCCCCTCCCAACTCGAATCAAGACTTTCTGACCACGGCACAAATCAAAGGCAAAGTAAGCTGAATTTCTTCATAGTTCAGGATATTTTCTGATGTTTTCTGACATTTCATGATACCTCCGTCAGTGTGCAAAGGAGGTCACATGACACAGTGATAATCACTAATCATTTTCTTTTTGTTTCTAATCAGTTCTGGCAGTGTATGATATTTCCTGAGCAGAGCTGATTAATTAGCACTGTGAGCACACGAGCATGACTTCACAATATGTTTTAAAAAACATATTGTTTATAAAACTTACATATTACAGCTTTAAGACTTTGAAACGCTGCAGTTTTAACTCTGTAATTCACAGATCAGTAGGTACATATTGCTTTGGTGGTTCTAATGCTATTGAAGATCGCCGTTTTAAACGAGTAAACACACAGAGAAATTATTAAATGTTGGAAATAAAACAGTCGCTCTGCAGCTGTGCAGGAAAATCAGAAGAGTAAATACCTGACGACTCGAAGGGCCCGGTCGATATACTCAAGCAACCTTGGAGAATTATAGAACAATCTTCCCATTATGGAATAATAAAAGTTATTATGGTGCCATATAATAATGGATGCTACAGACTGGGAGTACAGCCTGAGGCCGGTTGCACAGGGCTGTGGAGAAATCATTTCAAATCGATCCACAACATTCAAGGTGAAACAATGTTGGGTTGTTGATTTATAGTGCGTGGCCCAGTGTGTGTGTGTGTGTGCGCATGTGTGTGTGCTAGTCTTGGAAAGCTGTGGTATGTAAAATGTAAATCAGCCACAGCAAAGGCAAGTGTTCACTCAGCTGGTGAAAAATACATGTGAGGTGATATTAGATCAAGCATTGTGGGTTGTTTCCAACTCTCACAGAGTTCCTAGTTAAAGTTTAATCGGCTATGCTGCGTCTCATTCTCAGTTCCTTTTTCCTTTTTTCCTATCGAGTTGTTTTCCTTGTTTTTCATCCTCATTACTGTTTGGGGTTTTTTTGCACCCTGTACAGCCTCCATAACGAAGGCTTGTGTTTTGTAAGAAGCAGCGTGGTTCTGATATGTCTCCGTTCAGAAGTCTGCAGTACATGTCTCGTTTGAACCGTTCAGTCATCAGCGATGTACCTGAGCGTGTGTGCGCATGATTGCCTCCGGGTTCTAATATGTCCCGATAAAGCCAAGTCAAGCTGAGCATAAGGACGGGAGAAAGGAAAGACGCAGCTGTCTGTGAAATGAATGAAACGGCATAAATTTGTAATGGACTTCACAACTTCATTCAGTGTACGCAACGCCAAGGACTCTCTGTCCTTCAAGACATCCAGCATTTCATATTTTTAACTGGGTGTTTTAGGGGAAGCACATTTGCATACATTAGACTAAAAATATCACTCCGCTGAATATTTACATTGTTATCTGCATGAAGGGAATCATTTCGTAGGCGGTTATTAATTAGCCATCACTATCATTTTAAGCTGGTTGTTTTCCAATGAGCCTGACAATTATTCTACAGTGCTGGGATTCAATAAGCATTACCAGCAGTTTCCTGCAAATGCAGCAGGAACAAAATCCTAACCGTCCGAATTTATATAAATCAAATGAGTCTTCCCACCTACGGTAGATTTTGTATTGTCCCAACAAGCCTTTTTTTTATATTACTCTCTGCTTGAAAACTCAGTAGCTCTAAAGTGCAATAAAAATAACATCAAGTTTCACCAGTGGTAAATGGGGTGTGCATTAGTATTGTTCTTGTGACCCATCACCAATGACATTCGGGACGTTGTTGTCTCTCTGAGCTAAGATTTATCTACATATATCTGACTCAGTGCTTGCAGATACACTTCATTATGCTTCTCCTCATGCTGTTTCCATGTGAAGCAGTTTGCTAAAATGTTAGGACAGGGTTGCTGTGTTTAATCTTTGTTTTCATATGACTCATTGATAATTTGGCTCTTTCAATGCAGCTACAGTTAACCAGGGGTAGAAAGAAAGCCAACAGAAAGCTTTTCCCGCATCAGACTCTTGTTCTCTTGCTTTATAAACTTAGCATTGTTCTTTGCATATGTTTGTTTTCCCGTCAGTGTGCAAAGGAGGTCACATGACACAAACAGACTGGAAGGTGCAGCAACCATCAGTGTGGACAGGGGGTGGAAAAAGTACTTACATGAATGAAGTATTTGTTTGCCTAATCGAACAAAGAACTTTGAAATAAAATGGTCTCCTGATTTTCACATAATAGCAAGTGAACATAATCAGAAATTCATACATTGAATATCTTTATATTTCTGTCTTTAACTCTGGATCATCCAGAGAATTTCGGACCGGTTACACTTCCGAATGATTCATAGGTCACATTTAATTGGCCAAATAAATTAGGATTTCTAAAGTGCCTTGAATTGAATTGAATTGGAATTGAGAAGAAAGCCAGACTCCAAAGACTAAGATACAAACGCCTTTTATAAAATGTCTTTTCAAAGTGGTGCCTGTCATTTTCATTTTAGTTCATCATTTTTATTTAAGTGTATTAGCTTTTCTCTTTGAATGTACACTGTCCTAAAAAAAATCACATCACATTAAATCATCAGCTCCAATATCTAAATATCTAATCTTTTTTCATATATTGATAAGTGGGAACAAAAATCATCAGACAAATGATATGTCCAAATATGTTAGGAAAACCTGCAGGCTATCATGGAGTGTCCTATTTGTTTTTGCCTAACTCTAACCTGCACTAAGAATGATGTATAGGCATAGATGGTCAGGATTGATCTTTTGCAAGTGCAATATATTATAGCTTAGACCTTCTAGTCTGTTGTTCGAATCTCGGTTTCATCTAATCAGAGAAGCAATCAGTGCAGCTTTAAAAGGACAGCACAACATATTTTGACTCTTACTACAGGGCGAGATATTTTCATCTGTTCTTCTATGTTTCTCATGGAGTTTTGCTATAGGGCTAACGCTGTGGTGAATTTTATCTCTGTTTTCCTGTTTTGTTTTTTGGTTGCCTAGAGAAAATCAGATTGCGGTCCAGCAGGGGAGATTTGAGTGCACTTTGAAAGCATTTTTCAAAATCTGTGTAGAGTCCAGCTGAATTATAGCCTCAAAGCTCTGATCCGGTGGGTTCATTTTGGTGTCCTGGTTGGATACTGCACATCACGGCTCTCTCTTTTTATCTGCAGGTAAATATTTAGCATGTGAGGGTGCAGCTGGGGGATTATTTTAAGCTGCATCCTCGTGCATTCTGTTTGTTTTTTTCCAGTTGACTTTTATCCAGCTTTTTGCTCTGTCAAAGGCTGAGCAAATGTAATCTGGTTGAGGGCATGACCATGCTGCCAACTGTTGCAGCCACTGCCGCCAGACTGGCTCCAAGATTATGTCCAAAAGCATTTTATGTAACTCTTAAAGGAATGTGTGCCTCAATTTGATATTTTAGCGTGACCAAAGTAATACCAAATCTTAATTATCGTGCAGGAAGAGGAGATGTGTGTTCTTGCAGCAAAGTAATCGGCGGTGAAAAGGTGCTCCCATCACCCCTCGCAGTCTTCCAGAAATATTTCATTAGATCTTGCTTTATCGTAATGATTATGTGTCCAAAAGAGGAAAGGCAGCAGTTATCAGACAGGAAGGTCATTATTGAGCCTGCGGTCGTAAAGATTGTTAAATTGATTTATGAAGCATTTGCACAAGAGCTGTTTGTGCTTTTTATAAGTGTAAGACAAGAGTGCTGCTTTACAAAAAGGTGTGGAAACATTGATCGGCTGACAGGCTGTATGTGAATTACAATAGAAATGGGAAACTCGTCGCAGAGACAGCGACTGCAGTCAAACCATTTTTGGGGAGAAGTCCAGATGAATCAGAACTTGCACAGATCTCTTACCCAAACATATTTTTACATCTGTAAAAACGAAAATTTCAACTCGCTAGTAATGGCAGCCATTAAACTGGGATGAGATGGGTGAAACTGTTCGAAAAATGTGGTTAATTAGAGTTAACTTACGATTTAAAGGGGTTAGGTTACTTTTTCCACATAGGAATAGGTTTATTTGGTATTTTCTTTCACTCTTGATAAATAAAATCCAATTTTAAAAGCTGTTTTTTATTATTATTGTTATTTTATTAAAATTGTTTTTGTCTGTTTGCATTACTTTGATGTTTTGAACTATTTAAGAAATCCGCAAGTTCTTTGTTGATGGCTACAAAACCTGTGGATTAGCAGCTACAACTTTCCAAGAGATATTTAACCAAATATTTCTGGGAATGCATAAATTTGAGTTTGTACTTACAATATTGATTCTGTGTGGATTGCTATTAAAAATGTAAGCTTTTTCACTCGATTCTTGGTTGTTCCATGTTGTAATATACCTCCACCTTGGAAAAGAAACAGTTCAATTGTGTCAATGAAGCTCAAAATTCCTATGACATTTGTGATGATGATGATGATTTTATCTTAACGTCCCACCAGAAATGTTTCTTTGTCAAATCAAGAGTTTGTTTGATTTGACATTTCTGTCTTTCTTTCCATTTTGTTCCCTCTGGTAGACCAAACCAGTTGCATTTGCTGTCCGCACAAATGTCAGCTACAGCCCAAGTCATGACGACGACGTACCTGTGCCCGGCATGGCTATCTCCTTCGACGCTAAGGACTTCCTTCATGTCAAAGAGGTGAGCTGTTACTGTTAAAGTTGACATTTAAGAAGCTGATATTAGGGATGCTCCTCATACCTTTAAGTGTATTGTTCTGGCAGAAATTCAACAACGACTGGTGGATAGGACGTCTAGTGAAAGAAGGCTGTGAAATTGGCTTCATTCCCAGTCCGGTGAAGCTGGAAAACACTCGCATCCTCCAGGAGCAGAGAGCCAAACAGGGCAAGTTCCACTCCAGGTATTACCAACCTGTTCGTCTCTGTCATTTTTGTTTGGCTATGAAATCCGTTACAATGAGCAAAAACTGTTTCCGCTCTAGTTTTTTTCTGGCTTAAACAACACAATTTTGCGGTTTCAGCAAACTGGGAGCAAACTCATCGTCTAGTTTAGGTGAAGTGGTTCCTAACTCAAGGAAATCTACTCCTCCTTCATCTGGTAAGTAGCATTGTGGAAACATTTTATTTTTTGTTCATTTTTAACCAACCTATAACAACTGAAATCTAACTGAAGGCAAAGGGAAAATTTTCTAGCAATATGTATGTACATATATGTATTTTTCTATGCTTCATTTTACTCTCTCTGTAGTAAATCCATTCTGCGCTACATTCAGTGTGACCCGTCAGTTGTGATTACCTCTGTGTGACGTTGCTCTTGTCTGTCTGTGTCGGTAGCTGTTGACATAGACGCCACAGGTTTAGACCCAGAAGAAAATGAGCTCCCAGTCAACCTGCGCTCCCCTAAAGCCAGTCCAAACACTGTTATATCACCCCTAGCAAAAGAGAAACGAATGCCCTTCTTTAAGAAGGTAAACTCTAGAGCTCCGCACTGCCTCTTCTTCTTCTCTGCCCGCCGGCACGGCTCCGTCTAAAAAAAAAACGCCTGTGGCCCCTCGGCTTCACACAGCGCCCTCGCTCGTTTGTCAAGCACCAGTGTCCCTGTCGTCCCGCGATGTGCACTCCACTGTTAGCATGCCTGCCTGATCTTAACCTCTCTCTCTTTCCCTTTCTTCTGGCTAATCACAGCTAAGCAGAAGCAGAAGTCGGTAAGTTTTGGTGTTCAGACCAACAAGACAGCAGGGTCTGAGGAGGAATCTTCTGATCTGTTTAAACTCTGCCTTTCCTAAGCAAGAGGCTTCACCTCTTTACTAACTTCCTGCCCTTCTCATTGGTCCCACAAACCTCTCTGTGTGTGTTGACGTTTGTATGTGATGTTGTAATCCTGACTTACTGGGACCTCAATGTGAGCGGTTTTTCACTAAGACTCAGAGTAGGCACCATAATGTTTTTAGTTTATATCACTATTTGTAGGACTAATACTTTAAAAAAAAAAAATGTAGCACATTTTTATCTCACCGTGCAATGTAATCAATTTCTGAACTGGCGGTTGAACCTTACGGAGCTTAACTGAAAACGTCACTTATGGCTCTATACATTGTTCATTCACAGCCAAAATGAGGATGAAGTAACATTACAACTAAACTTGGTATTGTACGACAGATGGGAGGAGAAAAAAATATTAAGAGAAAATTATGTTGCTTCAGGGGCTAAATAAGAGAGAATTTAGAAAAGCTTGACTTGGTTTGTCCGATCATAATTTTTATTTATTTTTTACCAAAACTCTGAAATTGCATCTTTTCTAAAATGTCAAACTTGTTCTGTAGTCTGTCAAAGACATCGATAAGAATGGATTCAGACAACATTCCAGTGAGCGTGGCATTTTCAGTTTGACGAAAAGCCATGTTTCACATCATCACATTGTATTACAAGGATTAACTTCGTCCCACCAGACGTATTTGAGCAGAAGCACATTGTTCAATAATAGCCCTGCTCTAGCCAATGGCAGTGTTCATCAGTTCCCACAGCGTAGTGACGTGAGAAAACATTCAGAAGTGGGTCGATGAGTAAGAGAGGGTGATGGACTGCAAGACAAAAGTCATAATAAATCCACTGAAACACTTATTAGAACAACATATAAGGTTGAGAGAGGGACATCAGCGTCAGGGGTGACGGAGAACATGACTGGCTGATGAATGAAAAATCCTTTAGATTAGGTTCCTGTTTGTCAGCTGGCTGCCCCCAGAGTTCATGTTGAGTCACGGACCGTTTTTTCTTCAGGGAATAGAGGATTTTAGTGTTTATCTGGTGCTTTTCAACATGAAACATCCCATTTAAGTTTAAAAACTTAAACTGTCTTTGAAGAATACATAAATGGAGAAGTAGATCAGCAGTGGCCCATTGGCTTTAAAAGGTTATAGGGATTTATTTAGTGTATAAGATTGGATAATGGGGATTTTCAAGGCTTGGACAGGAATGATTTTTTTTTTATGATTTCAGATGTTATTTCTTATACCTTATCTAGAAACAGTGTCCAAAGTGTGGCCCATTAGACATATGTGAGCTGTAAAAATTTGACCTGCCAGTGCAGGCGGTTGATGTGGATTTACACTATTTATTTTGGACAAGACTTTCACTTTCACTGCATACAGTGGAAAATTTTGGGCAGGACACAAATTGTTCTTCTTTTAAGAACAATTAACCTCATATTTTGATTATAATCTAGTTTCACTTTAAATGGGACATCTGACTCTCAATCAAATGCAGGGTTGACTGAGTCCGTTCACTAAACCTGGATTAATACAGCAAGCATCTTCTGAAATAGTTACTTGTAGTTATCATATCACATCACTGCTGCGGAAAATAGACAAATAAGGTTTTCTTAAGCAAATACATGGAAAAGAATTAATTTAGATTCTGTGACGACATGACATAACGCTTGGACACTACTGATCTAAAGATATAAAGTAAAATTCTAATTTACCTTATTAATTGTTTTGAGCCCATGTTAGATACAATCACACATATTGTTATTATAAAATTATAAAAAGGTCAGCTTTGCAGCTTTTTGGCTTATACATTCTTTTAGTTCAGAGTTCAATTTGAGCATGTTATTCTTTTCTTTCTGTTAGATGGCAAACAAATCATTAACATATTTTTTTTTGGTTTTACAAAAGCAAAATAAAATAAATAAAAATCACAGTGCTTCAAATTGTGCTTCAAATAATCTAATTAGGATAATTCAGTCCAAATTTGGTGTCAAGTCTAATTGTGGTAAACTTTAAAGTTTGTATGTCAAAAAGAAAATCTCTGAAACATCCCATTAATACTACGTCGTATAAGAAACTAACTTCAGTATTGGGTGGTTTCCAGATCTAGGGATGATAAAATATTCTAAATGAAGTAAAATTGAAATTGGATCATCCTCCTTCTTGTTGACCTTAAAAATTAGTTCCTGTTATTTTTCTTTAATAACAAAATCACACCAGCAGTTCACAAAGTGTAACTCAAGAATTTGTCGTCATTTTAAGAGACACACTTGAGTTTTAAGTGAATATTAATTCCTTTTAATACTTTTCTTAGATCTTCATATGGGGCTCCTATGTGAAAGAAAGTTGAAGTGGTTTTAACGAGAACAGAAAATATCAAACAAAGGGTTTTATTTATTCACTGAAATAACTTCAGCTTAGCAAAAAATCATTTCAGTTCATATTTTAATGGAGTTTAAGTCTCCAGCGTTTGCTGATTTCTATTCAGAGAGAGAATTCCAACAGATTACTCCATCTGACATTTGCAAACTAAGTAAATTATGTACAATAACCAGATAATGGACTGAAAGACTTTACTAAATATAGTGGATATCTGCCGTGATATCAGTGCTGAATGCTGATCTGAAACTCCTCAGACTGAGATCCCAGCTTGTCCCAACAGTGAGCTTGTTTTTCTAGCTGTGTCCTCTGTTGATCTTCTGTCTCCGACTAACCGTCCCTGTACGATGACCTTCTCCTTTTTTTTTTTTCTTTTTTTTTTGTAGTGACATGGACCATGACACATGCGATACGATCCGTCTCAAGATTCCTTTGAGTTTATTCAATTTTTGCTTATAGTGGTCTCTTTTTATATACTCCAAAACCACTAACATTGTTAAAACTTGAGTTAACTGGCTAATTGTGTTAGACATCAAAGCCTGCTTGTGTTGCGATGGGCTCAACGGGACATACGGTGTCATGGTTCTGTAAAGTTCTAGCATTTTTAAATATATGTTCCTTACAAGTTCAAGTGTTTGTGTCTGTCGTTTTATTAAAAACTGAGTTTCTCCTTTGTCCGTTTTTTTTAAGACGGAACACATTCCTCCATACGACGTTGTGCCTTCCATGCGGCCCGTAGTTCTGGTTGGACCGTCTCTGAAGGGCTACGAGGTGCAGCAAATTTTTTTGCGTTTTAAAACTTTGACACGTCCACCGTGAGCAAACTGTAACTTTCGGTCACCACCTCTCGCCAATCTCCTGTCAACAGGTGACGGACATGATGCAAAAAGCACTGTTTGACTTCCTGAAACACCGATTTGAGGGAAGGTGAGTGCGCTGAAGTTAAAAAACACAAGTTTCTCATCCCACTTCCTTCCTGAATTCTTTCTCTCTCCATGTCAATAGGCTGGTATTTATCTGTCCCCTGAGGTTAGAGAAGGGAGTGTGTTACACGTTTGCTTGGCCTGGAGATGTGTGCTGCTGCTTTAAATAGGTCCTCTCCATGTCCTTAATAGGCCATAATGAGCCCTGGAGCAGAGCTGGGTTCTTTTTATTCAATGCTGAAGCCATGGAAGTTACTTGAGATCCACTCAGGCTGTCAGCAGCAGCAAAGAACATTGCTCATTTGATTGTAATCTGATAATAGGGTGTTTTTGCCCTCAGTCTTTACTTAGTTGGCACTTATTTTCTCACTTGTCCTTAAATGCAATGAGGTTATACGTGATACTCATCTGTAACCTATAGGTTAACATATAAATTACCAGGGATAACGTGTGACCCCCAAGGGAGACAAATGGAAAGTGGACTAACCCTATAAATACTTTTAAAAGAGCATTTTAACAATACAAGTCTTATTCATACGCCTGTGCTTTTATACAGCAATAGGTATGTAACTAAGGGTTGAGTCTTGCCAAACGGCCCTTCAACGTATCGTGGGGAAAACTGGTGTCAAACTCACAGCTGCTGATTACCAGACAACTGAAACATGTGGATATCATATTGTTTATTAACATGTAAAATATTGTCCCACACATTTCACATGTGAAAATTTAACTCTATAGTAATGTGAAAACTTCCCACAATTCCGCTCATGTTTGGATATTGTATTTTGTAGTACTATGTAAAGTACATTTCTATGTGTTTCTTCATGTGACAATCATTTTGTGTAGTGACGTGAAACACTTGTTACGTAAATACATTTCCACAGATGTTTTACATGTGAAAATTGCATCACGTAGTGAAGTGTAAAAACTTAAAATGTGGGATGAATTTCTATGCGTTTCATGTTTGGAGTTGATTTTGTATAATAACATGTTAAATGTATAATATCTCTGTCCACGTGTAGAAACATTTCCCCACTGTTTTCACATGTGGAATTTGTGATACTAGCATGTGTGTGCACAAGTGTTAAAAGTTACACACATTTTACATTTGTGTAATAATGTTGCCAGAAATGTTGTGGTTTAATACTCTTCTTGTCCAGGAGCAAGAAGAGTATTCACTTTACTGGCCATTCACTAAATCTTAAACTGAAATAAAAACTATTCAAGGAATTTAGCTTCTTTTTTTTTTCTTTCCAAATCAAACACAGATTAGTTCCTTGATCATCTGTTCTGCTTTTCAGCCGTCTTGTTTGTTTTACGGTGAGCCGAATAGTTTCTCAGAAATCACTAAAAGAGGTATCTGCTTTCCTTTCAATATAACTGAGCATGATGGAATTTGGTTGGTGCTGCTCAAAGCAGCGAAAAGAATAAATGTGTTTGACATGTGATCGTTATGAGGCAGGTTTTTCTTCTTTTTTTAATGACGTTGGCTCACCTGACTGAGGTTTTGCAGACATTCATTTCTGTGCAAATCTGTTAAGGTTTTAGCACAGCATTTCAAAGGGCGTTAAATGAGGAGACGTGTTGTTTTTTTTGTTTTTGTTTTTTTTTTATCATTATTATTATGATTAAAACTTTGCGTACTTAAGTCATTCCCAGGTTTTGGACCACTAACAGTTGCTTGCTGAAAGTTTATGTTCTACCACCATCTTTTTGTTGCTTAACATTGTATGCCGCATTTCTAATTACATATATATGCATATGTACTTTTTTTTTTTTTGGTCGTGTCAGATTGATCCAATAAACTCCATCCTTCTCTTTTTCAGAATTTCAATCACTCGTGTCACGGCGGATATCTCGCTTGCCAAGCGCTCGGTTCTGAACAATCCCAGCAAGCACGCCATCATCGAGCGCTCCAACACGCGATCCAACTTGGGTAAGTTTGCTCTAAATCAGCCTGGGAACATCTGGGTTCCCTGATTCATAATGTTTTCAAGGAGAACAGTTGACGCAAACGCGGAAGGAAACAATTATAGAAACTCTTGACAACGATAACGATGACTCCCAAAAGCTCTCTGTGGCCTTTGCTGGCCTCGCTTTGTTGGGGAATGAAAGATTGGGTGTAGAGGAACGATAACGAGCACCACAGCTGCTCTGATATGACTTATGTTGATTAGAGTTTAGATGTGATTAGAATGAAAGGGATTCCTGAGCAAAATAAAGGCGACAAAGGCTAATCTTGACTATTTATCACCAGAATCATCAGTCAGCAGCTACGGCAGCACTAGGAGTCCCTGCCAAAGTGAATAATGAAAGTAAAACATGCTATTATATCATTTGTACTTAAGGATCTCGTCATTTAAGAGAGTTACCGCACTGTATGATGATGATTTAGTCTGTTTCTTGTTGTTTTTTCTACTCTAATTGTTTTTTTTTTTTCGCTAAACATAGCAGAACAGATACTTAGAGCAAATGATTGTGCTTTCTTTATATTTGATGAGTCCCACATGAGACCTATTGAATCAGTTCACTCACAAAAATATCCCTCTCTTTATGAAATAATTGAATAGAATATGATGGTTGAAAGAAGATCACTGGAAGATTAGAGCAGTTATTTGTGGACAACGTCTTATTGAAAACGAGTGGAAATTATTTTTCTGCTTTGGTTGTTTTGTCGGGAAAATGACACTGAATGAATTGTCGTTCCTGCAGTATGACTGGAACGTTTTTAATGTTGTCTGTTTACGTCAGGCTTAGTTACTGTTGGGAGTTTTAAACTTTCACTCCTGTCTTTCTGGGATGTCTACAGACGTGGTTTTGCTGTCAAATCTCTACTGTTTAAGTCCCATCTGTCGGAGCGTGGTTTTCTGCTGTCCGGAAACATTTGAACTCATTTAAATATTCTCCTGATTGGGACGAGCAAGGGAAAAAGCCTGGAATTTGAGTGAAGTATTTCGAGGTTTGTGTGGTAAAAAGGAAACAGTTGCTTGGAAATGTTACAAATGTAAAACCATGTTTCCTGTACCATTGCCTAAAGGTTGTGTGTGGATCCATCTAGACATCCATCCGTCTGCCCATCCATCTATTCGTCAGTCTTATTCATCTCTCCTTCTAGTTTGTAGAATACCTGCCAAAAATTCATGGCGAACGTTTGTATTTATAATTTAAAAATGACTCAAAAAAGCAAAGAGATGGTAAAAAAAAATGTGTAATTTTGGCGTTAAAAGTGTATAAAACCTGAAGTGAACTGAAGCCCTTCCCCTCAGATCCTAATGATTTTACACCCGAGTCTCACATTTTACTTCTTTCGCTAGCTTTAACCAAATACAACTCCACAGCTGTTCTAACAGGAATCTCATCCTTTCAGCTGAAGTCCAAAGCGAGATCGAGCGGATTTTCGAACTGGCCCGCACGTTGCAGCTGGTGGTTCTGGATGCCGACACCGTCAACCATCCGTCTCAGCTTGGGAAGACATCCCTAGCCCCCATCATCGTCTACGTGAAGATCACCTCCCCCAAGGTGAGACAAAATCTGCACGAAAACAAGTGTTTCTGTAGCATTGAAACCGTCACAGCTTGTGCTGTTTTCCTGTAACTTTGCCGCTACCTGGCAATAATCTTAATTTCAGTATGTCAGACGGGATTGCCAATTTGTGAGAAAGAAATGTAGGGGAGGACTGATTCATCACTCTGACCTTCACCAAGTGTAAAAAAAAAAAAAAAGGATCGTGATTCAACGATCGGTCAAAACAGGCATGTGAGTAATGCAGAAAATGAAATTAGATACTAAAGATATAAATGATGAGGCTTTAAGTCTGTGGGTGATGTTCGCAGTGAGACATAATGAATTGGCTTTAATGGCTGTACTTTATCTTACCACAAAGACAAAATCATGGTTTATATTGTAGAACTCATGTTGCCTGTAAACAGTGAGGGGAGGAGAGGTCAAATCAATAAATTATTTTTAATCAGTTCAATCCATCTGATGACTCCAAAGGATTAAGACAACCTTACTTTGATTTGGAGTGTCATGCAAGAGGCTTAAGCCGGACTTTAATACTCTTTAAAGTTGACTAAATTCTCTAATCCTTTAAGGTAACCTTGATCAATTTTTATTCAAAATAGCCAAAACTCTGCTGCTGTTTCCTTGGACTCTATTGTCTAATTGCATTCTTTAGCAACTGTGAGTTTGTGAGGATTTTATTTTGTCCTCCCTCTTTTTTTAAGGTGAAGACGAACAGACTATAGCATTTTTTCCCACACAAAGTCTTGATTTAATTTAGTTGTCTGTCCCTACTTGCTTTCAGGTGCTGCAGCGGCTCATCAAGTCCAGAGGCAAGTCTCAGGCCAAACACCTGAATGTCCAGATGGTGGCCGCTGACAAGTTGGCGCAGTGTCCTTCTGTGAGTACAGACAGATCTTCACTAATGGGACCCGGGGTTTAAATAACTTTCAGTTTGGTGTTCTTTGGCTCAAACTTGAAGTGTTTTTTTGGGGGGGTTTGTTTTTCTCTCAGCAATTTCTTTAGCCGAAAGCTTCATATTTCTCGCCAGTAATTTTTCCACTCATTAATCAGCTTGGTTGTTATTTTTGAAAGTGGGGTGAGCATCCCCAGCTTGCAAAAGAACAGGCTTAATTTAATTCAAATAGCCCTGGGTGTTCTCAGGGAATTACTGTTCAAGGTTTTCCTGAGAATTCATCGCTAAAGTCGGGGAGGTGGGGGCGGGGGGGTTATTTGGAGGAATGTTTGTTCAACATACGCTCTGACATTTTGTGCTTATGAAGAGTAGGACCAGTTTTTAACCATTGAACGCGTCTGTCGTCATCTGCGGACTTCTCACGGCATTCCGATAGTCAGTTTCTCAACAGTACGGCCTGATATTCCTTGACCTGGTCAAGTCGTGTGTCTGTTTCATTTCCTTAACACTGGGACTGTCTCTCTTCTCCCAGGAGATGTTTGATATCATCCTCGATGAGAACCAGCTGGAAGATGCGTGTGAGCACATGGCTGATTACCTCGAAGCTTACTGGAGGAGTACTCACCCCACCGGTTCCAGCCCCCCTGACCCGGTACTGACAAACCTGCCCGCAGCGGCCCTCCCAAGCGCGCAGACGCCAGCCTCTGCCGTGCAGGTACGAATCCCGAGGAGTTTGGCACAAGGACAATAGCACATGTGCAGTCGGAGTAATGCAGTGTTAGAAACTGGCTGTACTGGTCAGTCGTTAAAATGATGTTTGCATTCCAAAACGAGCCATTTTGATTTTCTAACATTTAGCTTTATTTGAAACACATCTTTAATAGCACCATATGGTGCAGGGCTGCATGATACAGGAAAAAACTGAAATTGCAATCCAACTGATATAGGCCCAGGAGTTTTAAATAAAGTACAATGTTTACAAAACATGCATTTGTTTTAAAAAAAAAAAATCTTTGGCACCCCAAAAAATCGGGCCTCTGTCAGCCTTTTCTGTAGTCTTTCTTTAAGGAAAGTCTAAAGGTATTTGGTTGATTATATTTTCGGGTATCATATTGGAGAGGATCAAACACAAATCTACGGCATTTGTAGACTTTTGGAAAAAAAAATGTTAAAGCACATTATGTCTTTCCATTTCAAACCCATACGCTCCCTGTGTTGATCTATGACATGAACGACCAACAAAACTCTGAAGTTTATGGTTGCAAAGTGGAAAAATGGGGGAAAAAATCCCAGGAGTTTGAATAGTTTTGGAGACTCACTTAACTGCCTGTTTTATTAATGCTCAGCCTGTAGAACAAGTAGTTGCAGAAGTCTGCAAATGGTAAGGTGTTTACCTGCACTCTTTCTCCACCCACTGCCATCACTCTGGGGAATGTAAGACTGAGAATGAGGACAATGCCAATGAGGATGAGGAGTGAGCTTATATTTGCTTGTGTGGTAAGTGTGGCGAAGCCGTGCGACTGAGGTGGAAAGAGTAGCTTAAAACCTTTCCTGGATTTGACACAGTTCTGTGCTTTTGTGTGATGATCCATGCAGGGAAGCTGTGCATGACGCTAAATGATTCTGCGCTGAACTGGATGTGCTGAGTGATATTTTCTGTGAGGTTTGCGGTGAGGTTTCCTGGATGTTCTCACTGTTTTTGTCTTTATTAATAAAGTGCCACTGCTTCCAGGGCAACGGTACAGAGCAGAAAGGAGAAAAGGCGTTGGTGGAGAGGAAGGGGTCCAAAGAAGACAACCAGCAGCATCATCATCATCACAAGCACCATCACCACCACCACCAGAGCCAGGAGCAGGCAGACATAGAGGCTGACAGGGACAGCAATGAGGAGGAGAGGCCTCTAAGGACAGAGTCCAGCAAGAGAGCCCCACACATCCACCACAAGTCATCGTCCACCAGAACTGAGCATCACAACCACCACCACCACCATCACCACCACAGCAGCAAAGCCAGGGGCCTCTCCCGGCAGGAGACTTTGGACTCCGAGACCCCCGAGAGCAGAGAGAGTCGCGAGAGCAAGGACTCGGCTCGCATCGAGTCGCGGGCTCCGCTCCGCCATCAGGACGAGGAGGATGAAGAGGAAGAGGATGAGGAGGAGGAGGAGGAGGACGACGACGACGAGGAGTTAGGGGAGGGCCACCCCCAGCAGCAGCAGCGCTACGAGCCACTGCCCCACCGGGACCACAACCACCATCACCACCACCACCATCACCGCAGCGGGGCGGACGAGGCCGGCCAGGGACATCACCGCTCCAAAGAGCGCGAGCAGGACCACAACGAGCGAAACAAGCAGCGTTCTCACCACCACCACCGCCCAACGCGAGACCACCACCACCACCACTACGAGCGGGACAGGGACAGGGAGCGGGACCGTGAGGGGGAGGTGGCTCCCAAAAAGAGAGGTGAGGCAGGTGAGGTGTGGGTCAGAGACTCACACATCCATCAATGACAGACCAAAGTCCTGCTGAAGCCCTTCTGGACTCTTCGTCCCCCCCATCATGCTGCTAAACCCTGAAGCATCCCGTTTCTCTCCCCATCTTTGTAAATGCTGACACGTCTTTTACAGGATTTTGATTTTATATATATATATATATATATATATATATATATATATATATATATATATATATATATATATATATATATATATATAATATGTGTGTGTATCTATGCATAGACATTGTTTATGTGTGGATATGCATGACTATTTTTAAATATGCATATTTTAAACCTGTGTTTTGGTAAAGCATGACACAACAGCAGATTTTTTTCTGTTCTGAGCTGTGCTTTCTGTGATTAGCATTATAATTATTATTATTATTATTATTATTTTTAATATTATTATTATTGTTTTATTGCTTGCTACCACTTGAATAATTTGTTCCTTCAGACTACTGGGGGAGGGGTGGGAGGCTTACTGGCCAACATGGTTTGATGCTGTAACTGGAGATTAGCCTGGCACTTTGGGAAATTTGCTTATTTGGATTAAAACCCAGTCAAAAAAAAAAAAAAAAAAGTTGAAAAATATTTATTTCTAATGCAACAAATATATTCCTGTTAGAATTTTATTCATAAGTAAAGAATTGTATCTGACTTGATGTAACTTTGTTTTACTGCTACTGTACTGCAAGACATTTTCATGTCATGAAGATTGATCCTGGATTTAACTTTATGAATATTTAAGCCAAAATGTAAAACTACTAGCAAGCCACACCCATTCACACAAAGTGGACATGGCTTGGGTGCCCTAATGCAGAGATGTTCAATTTTTTTGACACAAAACTGTCAAGTCAACAAAGCTTGCCAGCCAAAAAAAAAAAAAAAAGTTTTGTCCAAGCTGCCATATTTTAATGAAGCAAATAGTTTTGTTGGAAAGGGTTATCAATTGTATATTCAAAACTTAAAATTGGTTTTGCAGATTTGCCTCATTAAAAGAATGGCATCCAGTTTCAAATTTATTCAGATCTAAAATAAATAAATAAATAAATAAAAATAACTTTGTGCTGTTTTTGAATTGCAGTCAGGAGTCACAAAATAATCTGTCCAATGGCCGCAAATGGCCCGTGAGCCGCACTTTGGACATCCCTGCTTTACGTTGCATCTGCATAGCTATGCTCTAATGCTACAATGCTGCTGGAATTTTTCATGTTATGAGGGTTGATTCTGGTTTGGAGGGAGATGGGCTTAGCTTTATGATTATTTTAGACAAGACAAGAACTTTCGTCCTAAGCCCTACTTACTTTTCCCAAAAGTTTAAAACATACAATTTTAACTACAAAAGTAATAAAGTGAGAAATATTCTCATGCATACACCCACATAATTTTGCAAGAGGCTGAGCTGACTTTAGTCTTTATATTTACCAGAAAATATAAACATAAAGAAAGCTTTTTCCCCAAAGTGTCAGACTACTCCTTATGTTTTCTGTTCAATTTCCACTGTTTAGTTCCTTCTCTTCATTCTATATTCACAGTTTCAGACATTTACTTTTGGCATATTTATGCCCCCTTTGAGGCGGATGAGCTCAACGGTAACCCTCTCTGTATGAACATGCAGTGCTATTCCTCTTATGGGTCCAGAAACATTTTCTAACATTGGTACACCATTTATCCTGCATTTTGTTTCCGATTCATGCCGGGTTCAAACAGACGTGGTTTCATACGACACTTGGGGAAATCTCCATTCTGGTTCATCTTTTCTCAAGTCTGACCCATTTCCTAATGAATGTTGTTGAATTCCCTGCTGGACTCCCACTTCTTACAGTACAAAGAATGTTAATTATAGGAAATGTTCAGAGTGTTCTGCACTTAAAATATTCATTCATAAAACAAGCTCAAAGTGTTCTAAATGTTCCTGTCCGCCATCTGTTCACTCCCCCAACCTGATCCGTGCAGTTTCCACCAGATATTTCTGCTCAAGCTACGTCTTTCATGACACTTTTTTTATTTTGACTCCTCTATTTTCAACCCCCCCCCATCCCACCACCACCTTTTTGTTCCCACCTGACAAGTGTAATTATAAAGACAATTTCTATGCTACATTTGTAGCCCCACAGATTTTATAATAGTGTACATGTGTATGTACATAATGCATAAATATGAAGAATAAAGTTGACAACAGAGAAATGTAATGGCGGGGGGAAAATCTCGATGTGTGCTTTGTCAGAGGAGTCTGTTTCAGGAGGGATGCTGCTTCTATAAATAGTCAAGAGAAACTCTGCTGGAGGAAAAAAAAAAAAAAGAAAACAACTGAGCAAGGCTCACCGGCCCTTCCCGCCCAGCCTCCAGTCGTCATGACAACCTCAACATCAATGACAACATGGAGCGTCTAAAATAGCAAGGCGCGTCTTTACGCAGATCTGCCATCTGCACAGACGAGTCCTCCTGCGGGTGCAACTGACTGGCTCTTTTTAAAAACGTCAGCAGTCAAGCTGCTCTTATCACAGTGACTTCCATGTTTACAGAAAGGGATACAATGCATATTGAGCAATAGCAATTTGCTTAAAAATGTTATTTCATTATAAAAATATATGATTAAAATAAAAGGTTTTAGAATGTCTAAGGTCGCTACAGTTCCTTCCATGGCTCAAACAGTGGAGTTAAGTATCTTGGTGTCTAGTTCACAAGGGGTGGATGTATGGAGCAGGAGAGGGACAGGCCTATTGGGGCCTTGTCAGTCAGTAATCTAAGCCAAAAAGCAGAATTCTTGATTTAGTGGGCTATCGACATGGCTTTTTTCCAATATGGGTGCTGGGACTAATGCTCATGTACCATTATGTCAAGGAGTGGAGTGGGTGCATGGGTGGTGGGGGGGCGGGGTTGTACTTTTTAAAATTATTTTTGCCGTCATCACACTGGAAGTAGTGTCTTATTACGCTTGAAATAAGACAAAACTAACCTATAAGTAACTTTCGGCCAGCTATAGGAGTTTGTCTTAAGTCAATACGTCTTTAATATTGATAAAAAAGAAAAGTTCTAGTTCCACTGCCAGATTTTGTCATTTGTAAAATGTCGTAATAAGTGAAAAACAATCTGCCGATTAGTCAATATTAAAGAATTATTGACTTAAACAAGCTCCTTTATTTTACTGAAAAGTTACTTGTAAGTTGGTGACATCTTATTTCAAGTGTACTAAAATATTTGCACTAGAAACTGAACAAAAACACCATATGGTGCTCGCAGTACGGTATTCTCCCCAATGTGACCTCTTTAAGTATAAAACCATGATTTAGCTGAATAATGAACTGATTTGAGATTTCTATCTGGCGCTAAATTAAAGAGTGGTTTCACTGTTTGAAGACTCTTGACTGCCTTTCATTAATGTTTAGGCACTGAGAGGACCTTAAATTGAGATGGGCATAACAAACTTGACAAAATATATATTTGAAGGTATGTTTTTCAAAAAATGTTCCAACACCTCAGTCTAGGAGCCAGTCAGCTGGCTGAGAGCAAACTCATACACTTGTCCCGCCTGTTCCAAGAGAGGCAATTTTGGCTGTCTAGAAACACTTCTCGTCACAAAAAAAACACAGACAGTCGTGGTGTGGAGACTTAAGGAGCACCACCCACACCATACTGGTTTTAAAACGACAGTTTGCAAGCTACGAGTGACATGTCTGAGAAGCAGCTGACTGTAGACTCGATTAGAGTTGATAACCTAATTATCTTGCTCTAAATGCTTGTGCAAAGCTATGAAGAGCAGAAAAACAGTTGGACATGGACTTTTTCGTGCGTATTTTTAACATCAGAGTAATCCAGAAAAAATGTGTCATATTATTTAAGCAGCAGTGACTATAGTTATATCTATTTTTTTTTAAATGCAATTCGATCATAGTTTGTCAAATTTGTGTCAGTACTGTACACAGGTATAGCATAATCTCCTAGTGGCCCATGGTAAGCAGCAATTTTAATAAATTTTTTGTTAAAAAAAGACAGAATAAGTTAATTTTTTCAGGTAGAATTTTTTTTTTATTGCATTAAAAAAGTACTTCAGTTTCTCAGTACTGAGCAAAAATCTTCACACTGTTTATAAAAGCTGAATGAAGACGGCAGTGCGCATGTGTGACAAAAAGTGAACACAACATAACTTGCCTCTGCAGACCTGAGCATCAGACGGACTAATTACACATCCCGGTTGTCTGCACCACCAATGAATTGTTAATACCTCTTTTGACCTCTTTCTGTAAGCTACTTCCTGAATCCACCGTCACCATGGCAGCTGTGTCGTCACTGTTGTTATGGCAACCGCCGCGCTGCTACTGCTGCATTTGCTAGTGCTCCTTTGGTTTCCCTCCCTCTCCCTGCTCTGTGTTTGTAAAGCTTATCCCTACATGGCCTGCAGTTTTAAAGAGCAGCTGTTAAGAGGCAGATGCTGTAAACCAGAGTGAGTTTGCCCGTTTTATATGGCCCATCAAAGTAAACACAGTGTGTCAGTGTAAGCAATACAGTTTCCCCCCCCCTGTCTGGGTGCAAGAAAGCATATCCTCCGGTCAAGTTTTTAGGAACTTGGCGATAAAGAAGCCGATGGTGTCGGTGTCTGCCCTGCGGGCGAGGGACGCTGTCGTGTCTGTCTGCTCCCAGCTCAGCTCAGGACTGAATCTCTGGAGGAGGCGTAACTGCTCAGGTGACAGTCCGGCTCCCAGCATGCCCTCTGAACCGATGTGAGGTTCCTGGGAGAGGTGAGAAGTTTCAGTGGCATCTCCTCATATCTTTGGGTTTTGAATCTTTCCATGCGGTGAAAGTACTCTACCTGTGGCTGCAGAGAGAGGCAGGGAAAGGTGCTGAGGGCCCAGGCTACCTGCTCCTCATTCTCTGATAAAGTCACGGTGCAGGTGCTGTAGACCAAAACTCCGCCTTTCTTCAACAACCGCACAGCCTGCAGCAACAAAGACTAATTAATTCTTGAACAGTAAAGAGATCATATCGTACGTCAGAGGCGCCTATGCAGAGACGACCCCCCCCGATTCAATTCAATTCAAAATAGAGGGAGATTAAATGTTGCAACTGATACGATTTTCTCTAGAGGTTTTGCAGATGCTGATGTTTGTGGGCAGAAAGGATTTTGCTTTCAACCACATATAACATTTATATGTAGGCAAAAAAAGTTGAATGACAATCTCATGTGAGCAGAGCATTTACTCTCCAATATTTATGCGAAATTTTATGTATGAAGACTTTTTTTGTATCAAAAAGACTTTTCATGGCTGTCTTTCATCAAGAGCTTTCTTCTCAGCAGTCTTTACTGTTTATTCATTTATGTCCTCTAACAAACCACTGACAACTGTAGACAACTGCTGTACTTGTAATGAGATTAAATTAGACAGTTACAAGTTAAGAGGCACGTTAAAAGTATTAAACCACATTTTATTTGGAGGTGAAATTTTGTTTCTTCTCAATTATGCATTACTTTATTTTGTGCTGTCACAAAAAAAAAAAATCCCGCACCAAATATCCCTGTTGTAATCTAACAGATTGTGAAAAAATGTAATTATTTTGCAATTAACTGTAGCTTGTTGGGAGCATTGAAAATCTTAAATGTTTACTTAAAAATACTTTTTATAGTCGGCTAAATTTAAGAAACCAGCCAATATTTTGAGTAATTTTATACCCTTACTCATAATTTTCACAGTTTTCCCCTCAGTCAGGAGTTGGGAAATTTCACAAATTAACAAGCATCAGAAGGAAACAATAGTTTTATCACAAAAACAAATGTTTGAACATCAATAAAATATGGCTGATATAAGCAATAAATACTTGCTTTAGATTCTAAAAACTTCCTAAAATGTCTTTGCTTCATAAGACTTAAAGGTAACCAAGTCTCAACATCTTATAAATAGTTTTAATCTCACTTGTCAAATATATCTTTGATTGGATGAATATATCTTCAGAGAAATCATCTTACCCGTACGGACAGAGGACATTTTTCCCATGCGTCAAGAGAAAAATGGTTCCTGAGCAGTTATTTTCTATATAGACACCAAATGTAATTACAAAAAGTAGCCCGAATCTAATTACTAATATTATAGAACTAATATCTTAATAAAACTTGAGAACAGACTTTAAATATATATATTTTTTTAATATATATATATATATTTAGAGTTTGCTTCTTTCAGCCAGAAGGACACATGTATGGTATTCTTCAGAAGCCTCTTTGTTTCACTTAAACGTGATTAGTGTCCAATGCTGTCCTCTACAGGTAAAAATGAGTAAACGACAGGAGTGTTGTATCTGTGTGTGGCAAAGGCCTACAGCCTGAAACAACTTGCGCTGCAGCGGCGGGTAGGAGCAGATCTCCTTCAGGCTCCAGGTGCTGGCCATGTTGGGTCGCTGACCCAGGCCGCTGCAGGGAGCGTCCAGCAGAACCCGGTCGAAACTCTCCGGAGGGAAAGGAGGTCCTGGAGTGATGGGAGAAGTACACTGCTGGTTATTTAACTCAACCAGAAACACACACAAGAGGATTACAGATGTCATGCTTTTTACCTTCAGCTTCCTGTGTTGGCTCGTCACTAACAGCCTGAGTGCTGTTGAAGCGGAAAGCTTTGATGCTCTGCAAGCTCAGCGTTTGTGCGTTCTGACGAATGCGGTCGATCTTATTTCGGATTCTGTCCAAGGCCACGACTTCTCCCTGTGCGGGACAGTCGAGGAGGACTTCAATTCTAATAACTGTATACTCTAATTGTGTGAAAATGTTTTTAATTATTTCTAGAAAACAGGAGCGTCACTACAAGAAACATATATTTCAAAAAGCATGTGCTGAAACTGTCATAAAAGCAAAAAAAAAAAAAAAGAATAAATAAACAGGCACAAAAGTGTGAAGCCCCACACAAAGCCAATTACCCACTCTCTAAAATATCAGCAACAAGCAGGAGGCGCCCACGCTTCATTCATTGGCATATAAGCAACAGAAAACTTGTTGAGGAGCAGAAAGTTGTATAGGGTACATTTTTTTTTACTTAAAGAGTCCACATCAAAAACTATCACAGCACCTTATCCCCCATGAGGGCAGCAATGTGGCACGTCTTCCCTCCAGGGGCAGCACACATATCCAAGATCCGCTCTCCAGGTTGGGGCGCGAGCACATGCCCCACCACCACAGAGGGAAGGTTCTGCAAAAAAAAAAAAAGAAAAAGGCAATGTTAGCAGATTATGCAGAGCAGGTTCAACAGGTGAAAAGAAAGTTAATAGGCTTTATTAAATAAAGTCTGTACTCTGTCTGAGTTTATCAGATGACCAATTTATCATCCTCGCTTTAAAAGGCTCTGGCAGAAATACCTGCAGGAACACCATGCTGGGCAGAACGCCGTCGAAGGAGGGACTCTTGTAAAGTGGATCCACCATCCGAACACCCACACCTCTGGAAACACACGTCGCCATAGAGATCTTTATGAGCACTGGTGTACAGATGTAAACACTTCTGCTTTCTGATGAAGTGTGTTGAATCTAGTATTCATTTCCTTGGATATAGCAAAAAATTACATTTCCTCCTTAAACAGTTATAAAGGCTGTTTCACGGCTTTGAAATGTGCTGTCAAGCAAAATTAAAATAAACTCAGTTTTCTATTAAAAAACTCTCTGAGTTATAAACAGTGAAAACAGCTAAAGACCAGACAGCAACAAAAATGCCATTTATTTATTTACATCTAAAGAATGATTACACTTAAGTTTATTATTTTATTTCTGTTAAAAGATAACTTGTTTTAGTAGCTAGAGGAGAAAAGTAGTGTAAAAAGTACCAGATAAATATGAAAAGCTTCATGAAAATAAATGAGTGTGTAATTGTAAAGTGGAAGGTAGATGATCCTTTTTTGATCATTTTACAGATAGAAATCTGAAAAAAAAAAGATAGTGTTTTTAATTTGTACAGAATCACTGCCCAAATATTAAGACATTTTAGGCAGAGCTCTTATGAAATTCTAGATGCACTTAAATCTACAGTAAAATCTCAACCCAACAGAGTTTCTCCGCAATCATCTTCTCATATCATTCACATTTTCCTGAAACTTTCTTGGCTTGCTGCTGGTTAAAAAAAAACAAACAAAAAAAAAAACATTCAACCACCTGGCCGGGGTTTCGGTGGCGAAGATGGCCGAGCGATCCATCTCGGCAACTCCGTTCCCCACAAACACCTTGTTTCCCTGGAATCTTGTCGCTCCACGAGTGCACCTTCCTTCTAAATCGGAGAAGACCGACACCATGTCTCCCGCCTTCATGTCTGAAGACAAAAACACAACATGAAGGGCTGCTGGAGGACACGAGAAAGACAGTTGAAGTGATATTAAATACAGCTGTGTTACACTTGGGGCTGGCGACGATCCCTGGGGCGAAGACGTGAGCTCCTCTGAGTACGGCGCTGCCACACTGAGCGTCCACCACCAGCTCAGAGCTCAGCCGCTCCACCGCCCTGAGGATTCAGAGGAACACATGCATTTCTTACATGTATTTCTATAGTTATTCATTTGATTTCCAAGCTGAGGTTTTGGGTACGCGTTGAGTGTGAGCTGCAGAGACATTCGGAATTATGTCCGCCATTCCTCGCATACCTCGGGCCGTCAACAGGAAGCAGCAGCACATCTGTGATACGTGGGTGTGGCGCAATCTGCACAGACGGTTCTTCTGCTGACGAGCCGCATTTCTGCTGCTTCGGAAATAAAAATAAGTCTCTCATCTGTGACTCTAGTGAAAACATAATGCACGTAAATTCTCTTTGCTCACCTTCTTGAGCTCTTCCTCCAGACTGAGCCTGATGTCCTCCAGAGGAGCCAGGTGAGTGCTGGCTCGCACACACGTGGAAGAAGGCGGGTGAGACAAACATGCGAGCAGCTTCTGGAAACGACTTTCTGCCTCCTGGGGACCCACAGCAGCTAAAACCTGAGCAATTTACAGCCAACATGAGAAACACTTCATTTTCAGAACAGGTAGTTCAGTGGGTTAGCACGGTTTCAGAGTTTTTAATATAGTCCAGTACATTTTCAACGGGATCGAGATCAGGCTACTTACTAAAAGCTAGTGTGCTTTATCCAGCAGGAAAATTTCATTGTGTCTAAATGTCAACCTTGTCGCTTAATGGTCTGCAATCTGCAGCTTGAGAGGCAGAGATGCCTCTTTGGTCCTTCTACAATGGCCAACTGATGTTTTAAGTATAGAAATAATAACAAATGCAGATTTTAGCAGGTGTCCATTGAATAATTGCATCGAGTTTTCACAATGAAAATTTCTTGCATCCTTTATCCACAAATGGATAAAACATGGACAAAGGTTAACCTTCCCAGAGTAGCAAGCTATAAAACTTACTCCCAAGAGTGCACTGAAAACTTATCCAGGAAGGACTAAAAAGAACTCTAACAAAAAAAAAAATACAATCACCTCACAATCCCCAAGAAAAATATTAATGATTCCTAATACATTTGGGCCATCAGTTCATGACCTTAAGCTCATGTGTACTTTGATATTGCTGTAGGATAATGGTCCTACATTATCCTACAGCAGATTTAGAGCGCACAAGCAACTCTAAATCTGAATGTTTCCAAGAAACAAAATAAAGGTTTTGGAATGGCCTAGTCAAAGTCTGGAATTAAATCAGACAGAGATAATGTTCCATAAACTTAAACAGGCAGTTTTGTGCTTAAAAGACCAACAATATAACTGAATTTAAACAATTCTGCAAAACAAAGACCAGAGAAATATTAAACAGTTATGCAAACGACTCATCAGTTATAAGATGTCATAAGATGGCAGTTGTGGCATGTGTTGTTGCAAGAAGAATGTTATGCAAAAATAAGAAAAAAAAAACACAACTATGACATAGAGTGCTCAAGCTCACAACTCAAAATTATAAACTGTTTCCAAGAAATACTTACCTCTTTGTTTAGGAAGACATTTCTAAGATATCCTGTCACTTCTGGCTTCAGGGAGATTTTTGGAAAGACTGACATTTCTCCTAAGTGCATTGCGACGTGATTCTGTTAACAGACACTGAACAAAAATGCTGTTGGACATATATGAAATACTGATAAACATCACTGACTGGAGACTTTTCTGGCAATCTATCAGAGACTTGACTGTGATAAATGACTCCTGCTTTTAATGACTCCCAATACACAATTCAAAAACCATGTTCAATGGTTATGTTGATTTTTGTAAAAAATAAATGGGCTCTAAGGTAATGATATAACAACCGACACCTCTGACCTATTTAGCAAGTTAACTTTTTGTGAACATTCATAAAATTAGCATTCATACTGATTTTAAGCAGATAAACTTTACCAAAATTTGTAATTCCATACTTACGGCATGGTTCTGATCTGGTTGTTTAGACTACTACTTCCGCATACGTCACTGAGAAAGTCACATGGCAAAAATCATCCCCCTCACCCCCCTTCTGTTGTAGTATTACAAAAGTTTTAAAGCCTGTTTTAGTTTCAACGCATTCCTGAATGTACTTACATATAATAATAATAATAATAATAATAATAATAATAATAATAATAATAATAATAATAATAATAATAATAATAATAATATCGTGGTGTAGTATTCAGAAAGTATGTTTTAATTAAAAAGAAAACTATAGTCAAATAGATTCAGATTTACTCAAAATATAAAAGAAATACTAATTTAATTTCAATTTCAATACTTACATACAAAGTTGCATCAATATGTTTTAAAATGTGTTTTTGACTGTAAAAACCGAACATAGACGAAGGGGCGGGGGTGGAATCAAACGTAAGTAGTGTTACGTCATTACGTAACACGCTGACAAGTGAATAGTCGGGATTGCTCTTCTGCGACCAGCTAACTGGCAGAAGTCCTACCCAGCTGTGTGGACGTATCTTTCCGTTTAACAGCCGTTTGTCCGATTTGTTGTGTCTTGCATTTTTTCAGTAACTATTTATTACATTACGTTATTCATCCTCCCGTTTGGTATATTTTAACGAAACGGACGCGTATGGAGTCTTTGTTTTCGGGAAGGCGCTTTGTTGCAGAGAAAATGTGCAGTTAGTCTTTATCTACCGCAGCCAGGCTCGGACCGCCGCCGCACGGTGTGGACAACCAGGGAGCCGAGAGAAGCTAAAGTGCTGCTGTTAGCCGACCACCCCGAAACCGACCAGAACGATGGGCCTGATTTTCGCAAAACTGTGGAGCTACTTCTGCAACCAAGGTAGATGTCGTGTTTGGAAAAAGGGGTGAGGGGGGGGGGAATAAAAAAAATAGTAATCACACTGTTACGGTTCACTGCGAGCTCAAGTCTACCGGAGATAATGGAAGCCCGTTAGCTTGAAGTGAGCAGCAAGAGCCGCAACAACAGATTGAAGGGGTGAATTATCTCGCCACGCATCTCTTCGGCTCTGAGTTGTCCTCTTCTTTGTTCGGGTTAAGTGACAAAACAACAACTAAAACTCTCAACGTGTCCATCCGAGCCACCACTGCGGCGCTTAATCTGTTTATCACGTAGTGGACGACATAATTACATTAAGTAAGAGAGCCTGCCTCAGTTTATCCATTTTGTCAATCAGCTTTAGTTCACTATCCAGGACACAAAGCATTGCATAACTTATCATGGGCTTTCTAAGAGTTTGATGAGCTATATCAAATTTTCTACAGTGCTCCACTCCATCGAAAAACGGATAGTACTGGGTTTTATTACAGTTTTGAAATTAACTTGAACGCTTTTCCTGGCCCGAATAAGTTGACATAAAAGATAGAAACTCCAAGATCCTCCCAGTGACGATGATACCAGCATATTAGCTGTGTACAAACACAGCTAATATGCTCTGTTTACACACTACAACTTTTTTTTTTCTTTTTTTAATGAAGTCTTTTAAAACTTTGCTCACACGTTATTACATAGTTCATTGTGATGTGGGCAAGCCCTAAATCTGTTATTTTCTTAAGAAGGACTGTGATTTTATAATAAAGAAAAATGTTTAATTGAAGATGGCTTGAGCCTTGTCCTTTTAATGCGACACCACAGTCACCTAAGCTGTCTGTTACTTGTATGGAAGACAACATAACGCAGCATTTCCCCCTACATGCCCACTGCTGGTGAGCTGCTACACTCTTCCTTCACTTATCAAGATATTTAGTCCTACTAGGAAATTTTCAACTTGACAGGTGGCGATCTAAAAGCAGCATGTATGTTAATCTGACTGCAGTCGCCTGCTAAATTCCTCAACGACTTACCCAGTTAAGATTAGCCTGTTAAAACGGCATCGTTTTAAAACAGAGCAAAATAAAATCACAATACTCTGTGACTTTAGATCATGGCAGTGATGAAGTAGGTATTTTTACAGTTATTATATTGGTCATGTTATTTGACATTGAAGACAATTTAAATCTAACTTCTCTCCAATTTCATAAGAACTACTGCTAATTGACTGTTTTTGGGGTAGGGCGTGATGTTTCTAGGGATGCAGACAATTGATTTGTGATTAATTGTTGATTATTGGTTTATTAGCTCAAAATTATTTTCTATCAATTAATAACTTTCGCTTAGACCTTCTTTTAGTGCTGACGTTTGACCACCATACCAGAATGAGAAAGATAAACTGTCTAAATAGAGTTGATATGGGATACAAGATACACTTTATGTGAGTCTGTTTTGAAATATAAACACTTGACAATAAACACTTGACAAGCTCCTTAAGTTTCACAATGTTTTTTGTTTTTGTTTCTTTTCATTATTTTATTTTTTTTAATCGAGCATATTATGAAAACGTAGCCCTTGTTGCTTTCCGGAACGACATTGAAAAACAACCGTGTTTTTTTGTTGTTGTTTTTTTTTTAAATGGTGGCCTATTGGTTAATTGTTAGTTGATCAATATGATTAGTCAACTTTAGATGAACTAATCAGTAACTTGCATCAGAGGCGGTTTCATTTTTGCAAAATACTTTGTTGCTACGTTTAATAACAGTATTCTGATGGTGGTTGTTGAGTCGTTTTATTGTGTGTGTTGGGGAAATGAAAGCAATATTACTCCGAGCTGCTTTAATGAACCTCCTGCTTAAAAATCTCCAGATTTAATCATAAATCAATAAAGTTATGTTGCGAGACCTTAAGTAGTTGCACATGGCCACACACACACACACACACACAAAGCTTTCACATGAAACCATTACAGATTCTCTGAAACTCCTGCAAAGATATTGTCTGCTTCTTTTGGGTGGTTCCAAAGAAAACAAAAGAAGTGGAGGTGAGAACAAGAGCGGGTACGTGCGACTGGACTCAAGGAAAGTGCCTGAAGGAAAATATTTTACTCGACTGGATTCTTAAAAGCACTCCCACACAGCGTGCTTAAAGAAGGCAACACATTGAGGTCAGATGGTATGGAAGCAAGATTAATCAATTTGCATTGGCTAAGAACCGACAGGAACTCTTGGTGTGGCATACACAGAAAACTCCAGCTGAACTTTTGTTTTGCACATTCAGAACACAACATCCACACAGTGGTGATGGCATCATGCTGTGGGGTCCTACTTAATCAGGAGACGGATAAAGCTAAATACAGGGTGACAGTGAGGGTCAAGGGAATTTCAAGAGACTAAAGAATAATTTCAGACTTTGGAAGGGGTTCACCCTCCTGATTTAAAAAAAATACATAACAGACTTTTTTTTTTAAAGTTTTTTTTATTTGTAAAATATATATATATTTTCTTTCCACTTAAATTTTCACTAGTTTGTGTTTTTTCACCTAAAATCCCTATGAAGTCAAAGTTTGTGGTTGCAACATAGGAAAATATGAGAGTTCAGGGAGTTCAGGAGAATACTTCAAAGATTGGAAAATAGTCGAAGATGAGAATAAAATCTGTTCCCGTCGTGTCTTAGCTTTATAAAACAGCAGGTGAGAGATTCTGTGTTCATGCACACATTTTATCTGCTGGCATTGCTTGTCATCAACACATGGTAGCAGGCCACGAAGGAAGCAATACGCAATGTATATCCTGCAAAAGCGAGCATAGTTCATCCTGACCAGCAGAACTTCCTTCCCTCTGCGAGTCAGAGGGACAGAAATGTTCATGTTGGCTCCCTTACTGTGTTCATTCAGCCCAAATCCTCCCTGTAGTTCTTATGAATGGTAAGAAGTGATGTCAGGGAAAACTGAGACAGGAAGTTCAGAGCTTGATTATTTTTTTTCTTTAAAATGTACTGCTGTGGGTGTCGGGGGAGAGGGGGGTGCTTTGTGTTGACTGAAAACCTCACGTTTAGTTTTTTTTTTTTTTTCCCCTCCTCTCTGCCACGTAGTGCTGTTACAGTAAACAGTGCAGTTTGTGTCTTTCCTCAGATCGTAAAACAAATCCTGGTTCACTGTTTTTGTCACAGAGCACAAGGTGATTATTGTGGGCCTGGACAACGCGGGGAAAACCACCATCCTTTACCAATTGTAAGTACAATCTTTGAAACCATCCAGAAAACATAAACTACATTTTTTTCCACTGCTTCCACTGATTCTTTAACTTTTATTTTTTATTATTATTAGTATTATTATTATTATTTTATTGTACAGTCTGATGAATGAGGTTGTTCATACATCACCCACCATTGGGAGCAATGTGGAGGAAATAGTGGTGAAGAACACCCACTTCCTGATGTGGGACATAGGTGGACAGGAATCGCTGAGGTCCTCCTGGAACACCTATTACTCCAACACAGAGGTGAGAACCACGTTACGTTTTTTAGGTCAGCATTGTTCCAAACTTTTTCCCAGCACTTTCGCCTTCCGTGTTTCCTTCTCCTGAGTGGCAGCTGGTGCGTTCATTCAGAGCTCAGACTGCAGCCGGGGTCGCTGATGTCAGCTGGGTTAGCTTTATCACAAAGGAGTCTGTCTCAGAGGCAAAGTTGGGGTCAGCTGCCGCAATACTTGGGGATATAAAAGGACAAAAAACGGAACAGGAGAGGCAGATGTGTTGGGGACAATGCTGAAACGCCACCAACACTTCACTCACGATGGGAGGCGTTTAACAAAAGCTTTTATTACATCTTGGTACGTCATTTATGAAAAATATTCTGATCTTTGTGCTCATCAGTGACAAAACTCTAAGGTTTAAAATTTGAATGAGGAAGGTCAACAGAAAATATCCTTGTTCATCTTTCTCTTGGAAGTGGCTTAAAAACAAACGCACGGATTTTCAAATCGGCACAGAGAATCCTTTTATATGAACTTTATTTAGGTTGAAGTTTTTCTAGATTCCCTGTTGCATCCTGAATGTGTCCATCCCTTTGTTCAAGTCAAGTAGTCATGTTACAACCCCCTCATGATTGGTGTGATATTTACATGTTGAATACACCGTGTCAGCCCATTTGCAACTCCTCTAGAGTCGATTTGATTTTAATGCCATCTCTTTCCATTACAAAACATTTCTTTGGTCTCCGGTCATTGAAGGCTCCTATTTCTCATTCAGAAGAAGTTGTCGGGTTAGGCGTCCGGCCGACTGGATATGCCCACCAGTCGTGTTGCACTTAATTCCTTTAAAAGTGGCTCTGTGATTTATTTATTTTTTTTTTTTCTCTCTCTCTGCAGTTCATTATTCTGGTGGTGGACAGCACCGACAGGGAGAGACTGGCCATCTCTAAAGAGGAGCTCTACAGGATGTTGGCTCATGAGGTGGGCGACGCTCCAGGAAAGGAAATAAGCTTCACGTTGTCATTTCTGTGCCATAGTTGCGCCGTTGTCAAGAACTTGCAGATCAGAAGATGTGATTTAAGCTGCATTGTTCTCTGAATTGTCCCCATCAGGACCTGCGGAAGGCAGCCGTGTTAATATTCGCCAACAAGCAGGACATGAAGGACTGCATGTCGGCAGCGGAGATCTCCAAATACCTCACCCTGAGCTCCATCAAAGACCATCCCTGGCACATCCAGTCCTGCTGCGCTCTGACAGGAGAGGGGTGAGGTCATCTACTGGTTTACAAACCAGTCCCAGATGATTGCTTAAGATCTCTCCTTCTGTTCAGAAAATAGAACAGAAGGAAAGCGATCCATGTTCCTTTTATTATTTGTTTGATTAAAAATCACACGGTCATAGTATACATTCAGCCCCTTTTTAGAATGACGCCGCTAAATAAAATTCCGTTCTGACCAGAAGGGTCTGGGCTCATCTCCCAGCAGGACAACAACCCTAAGCAGCATACAGCCAGAGCCGCAATGAAAGTATTGTGTGAAAATGGACCATTCCTGAGAATCTGTGGGGAAACTTGAAATTTGATATTCCGACACTCTCAAACTAATCTTACCGGATTTACAGGCTTTTTGTTTGTAGAATATTTTGAAAAATACACGTTTGCCATTCAATTGTACTATTGTCACATAAAATCCCCAAAAATACATTAAATTCATTTTTAAACAATAAAGTTCAAGGTTAGGAAGATTTTAGCTGTTATAGAGTGCCTTTAAAAACTACAGCTAAGTCCACATTTTTCATACTTGTGGTAGATTTATAGTTTTAATTCATCCAAAATGTTGTTTTCTGAAATGATGTAAAAAGCATATTTATTTATTGCTTGGCTAGCCAGCTGTTTGCACGTTTCCTCTGGAATGTCACTTTCCATCACTGTAAACTTAAACCCCATCCACAGATTCAACTCAGGATTCTGGTGATTAAGTTAAGATCACTTTTCTCAGACTTCTGGCAGATTTAGGTTGAATTTTGGGCTTAACTGCAGGCCTTTGAATCTGTCTCGCTAGAAGAGTCGTTAGCCACCAGGTGTTGCTTTTTTTTTTTTTTCCACTAAACGGTCTCCTTTGAACGTGATTGTTTATCCATGCGAGTCAAGTCAAGATGCTAGCATTGTCATAAGCAGCTAAATGTGTCTGAAAATAAAGTCCCGTGTGGATTTTGGGTCTTGAATCTCATTGCGTGTCTTGTTTGTTCCAGTTTATGTCAAGGCCTTGAATGGATGACCTCCAGAGCTGGACTCAGATAGCCCCCCTGTCCTGCCATCAATGCCTGACGACCTGCACCTCTCTCCCTAATGAGGTGGCACACCATTTTTGTCCTTACTGGCTTCCTTTTTTTTTTCTTTTTTTTTTTGTCTTCAGTGACACAACAACAGGCAGCACCGCCGCCGACGGACCACCACAGAATCATTTAGTGGAGTCGGAGCTAAAACAAAGACTGTGAAGAAGGTTGTCAGTCAAGGACAATTTATACTACATGCATATCATGTCGCGTTACATCTCATCAAGCTGAGTACTTTAAGGGAACTTTTTAATATGGTGCAGCTTTCTTCAGGTCAACCAGAGGAGTTACACAGTATTATGAAAGCAGCTCCAATGATTATATTCACACTAAGATGTTCTATTAATTTGACACAATAATGTTTTTATTTGGTCCTCATTCTAAGCACAAATGTTTGTTACATTTTGTTTCAGGTTCATAAGCTACAGTCATCATGTCTCGCATTCATTTGGAGTTTTTAAACCAACCTGTTTTTTTCTCCGTTTTTTTTTTTTGCCATAAATGATCCAGCCAATGTTGACGTGGTAAATTTGGAAGATGGAAAATCGCTTAAACGTCAATTGGACTGCAAGTGGAAGCTTGGGTTTTAACAGTATTTCTCAGCATTTTATAAACAATGCATTGAGTTATTTAATTTTAGTTTTGCTCTATAGTCATTTTAGTGATTAAGAGGTTAGTTTGTAGGCTTATTTTACTCCATCTTTCTCTGGAACTGTTTTTTGTACAATTTAAACAAAGGGATCGGCAGAAGCCACTATGAAACGGGTGCCAAGCGTTTACAGGAAACTGCTTGCACTGCGAGGTTTGGTGGTCGGCGGCAGGCAGGATGGTACCGACTCGACGTTTCAGCTCTGGTACTTGACGTTCAGCCTTAACTCAACCTCTCTAGTCCGCCCGATTCGTTTCCTCTTCCGGCTTGTCAAATGAATCCTTTACCATCGCATCTATGCACGTGCCACTTTGAGAACTTGTTATACAAGTTCAGACGTGGTCAAATTTGGAGGTGCACGGCTTACAGTGAGCCTGAGTCGTCAGGCGGCCAGATAAACAGGAAGTTGAACTCTGCGGCAGTGAGGCTTCCAGCTGGAGCTCACAAAGCGAGGAAACGGGTCACATGCTGTGCTGACATCTCGTCCGCATCATGTACTGCATTTGTTTTTTCATTAAACAGTTGTTTTTGAAAAAGTGTTCCGTCATCCTTTAAAGGGAGCGAGTCCTCCGTCGGTACATTAGTTAGCGTTCCAGGTAGGTACACTTTACACAGTGGAGGGTTCCTGAGTCTTTACAGGAATATTTCCTTTAAAAGACTCGATTTTCATAATTATCAGTTTCAAATTTTACATTGAAGTACAGAGTTTAATGGCAGATATTTCTAAGGTGGGTACACTTTACATATGGATGTGCACTAGAGCACAAAGAGGGAGGACACAAGGAATTGCAGGGAAAAGATGAAACGAAAAGCATATTTTAAGGAATGAAGTCTGGGGGAAAACCTCAAAACTGACAAATTTGCCAAAATCAAATTTCAAAGAATGAAACCATTTTGCTCAGATCCACCAGCATGAGTGATAAACTCCTACTTCATCCATGTAGATGAGAGAGTATCTTGAGATGTCAAAGGATGCATCTATAAAATATGATCCAACCTGGCTGATTCCCAGTGATTCACCATTAATCTTTACAAGCAGCTGTTGTGGTAAAACTCGGCTCTGAATCGGTGCTGCAATGAGATTTGTCGAGTTGGATCAGTTTCACCCACATCTTTCATCTATGCACAATACTGAACACTTTCATTGTTCTGTGCACCATCCTCTTGTCAGGCATGTGAATCTGCTCCAGTGAGATTCCAAAAAACTGAATATATTCGCTTAACATTTATTGAGAACATTTTCCCAAAATATCAATGAATATTTCACACACTGATATTACACTATTTGGAACACAGAGGTGCACATTATTAAAAATGACACTATTAAAGGTCATTTTAGAGATTCTCATAAAACCCCAAAACTTAAGTTTCTTACAAGACTAGAAGATTATGCAATGCAAGTTATTGTTTCCTTCCGCTAAACTTAATTAACGTCAAGATATCACTGTCTGCTTCATTATGTTATGACTTTTTATGGTTTAATATTCAGCATTTACTATGATTGCGTAGACTGTTTAAATTGCATTTCCTTTATACTATTAAAACAAATATACATTACCTGTAAACCATAGTAATCAAAATAAATATTTACTGTATAATTAACCTTTTGACTACATTCCTAGATAAACCTAGAAGCCAAACCTTCCATTGTTCCAGTTCTGTTGTGGTAGAAGAAATTCAGGCCGTTAAGATATAAACACCGATTTATTAGGGTCTGTACCACTGGCCAATCAAAACAAGGCACAGTAGTCTTAAAAGGACGCTGAACCAATCCCGTCTTTTAATGAGCGCAAAAGTAGCCGTGCAGTTTTTGAAACGTCTAGTCGGTACGTTCTGAGAAAAATTTACTGCACATTCACTTGTTAAAGAACCACTGCAATGAGGCGATGAGCGAATGAAAAAAAAAAACAAACAGCAGGAACACGCACTGAGGAATGGAGCGTTAAAATAAACTCAATCCAACATATCACAAGTGTATATCAGTGAACGTCTAATAAAAGTTGGTATGTTGTCCAAGCTGCAGCCCAGATGCAAACCCCTCAGTGTCAGAACAGGTACAGATGAGAACTTGCGGTAAATACCTACCTTAAGATAAAGTTTCAGTAATAAAAAGGGTTTTTTTAGGATGTCAAACATTTCACATTAACATCACTTTCACACATAAAAAGACATTGAAGACAAAGTCGGCTGTCCATTCAGTTCCGTCTGCCTTCCGATCAACTCAGCTCAGTCCAGACTTAAATGTTTGTTGTCACTGGTGCTGGTGTAATCTGGACCTCCCCCTCGATTAGGAACAAAACCAAACTCTCTGGCAGTCTTTTGCATCTTTCTCTGCCATAAAATCCACTTCTGCTCAAGCGCCCATGACAAAGTCTTTGGGAAAAACAAAACATGTACAGAAGAGCCCACGGGTCAAAAATGATATATTGTAGGTGGTAAAAGGAACTTCTCGTTGCGGTGGGGCGCCTTTATTAAAACGTCCACCACTTTTGTGGCCGCAGAGTTCGCCGTTGGACTGAAAGCGACCAAACATGCTTCAGTCCCAAACAACAAAACGCCTTTGGATGAGGCAGCAAAACTCCCATGGATTTTACACACACACACACACAGACACACACACAAAAAAAGGACAAAGAACAACAGGAGTACGGGTACGGGTGATCTTTGGAGGTTGCAGATCTGGGATCTACACACACAGAGCTCTGGGGAACCTGAGGAAGAAGTTCAAAAATGTTAAGTTGGGAAAGAAACAAACAAACAAAAAAACCCACAACATCTTAAGCCGTGATTAATCTCACCCTTCTTCGGTGAAGCCGTCCATCTCTTCTTCGTCCTCCAGCTCCATGTCCAGCTCGTTGTCGAGGGAACCTCGGCCGTAGCCACTAAGAACACTGTAAATAATCACAATGGTTTTGAATCTTTGAGCAAGATCCATCTTTACGTATTATTGTTCTACTATATACATTTTTAAGAACATTTTTTCCTCGATTTGTTGCTGAACAAATAAAGATAAAGCCTAACCCCAAACAAAACAAGCTTCAGTGCTTTATGCTGGTGACGAGGCAGAAGGAAACTAATCAAGTCGATTTAGACAACATCCTATTTTATCCTCCGTGTAATGTCGCTTAAACCTTTTTTATTTTTGTTCCAGTGAAATGATGGAGATTCTTGGCTTTGTTTGCAGGTAATACAGCAAAAAGAAAAAAATAATTAACTTTTCAACCTGCGGAACACTAATCTGAGTCAATAAGAGGAAAATTGGCCAATATGTTCATCTCTGATTCATCCACTACATTGTTCAAAATTCGGCCTAATCAGTTCAAATCTCGTGCCTTTTCTGACATCACTGATCCAAATGCACACAAAGAAATCTCTGATCCGTTTTGGGAGCCCTTTAAAAGAAAAAAAAAAGCAACTAAACTTTTTACTAGGTGGCATGTTTAATAAGCAATGCTTACTGGCACAGACCTGACGGAGCGACACGTGAAGAACACGATCCTCTTCAGTTTTTTGTTGTAAAAGAAGTAGTTGAAGGACCAGAGGCTCCCCTCTTCACCAAAAGGATCAGAATCGAGATCTGGGTTGTAGCTGAGAAACAAGGAGAAACAAAAGTGACTCCCAGCTGTCAGAACGGTGCCCTTACGCGTCGTAAACCGCCAGAACTCCGACCTGTAGATGTCGCAGCTCTGCAGGTTGATCTCCTGGTCGATGGCGTTCCACAGCTCGGGTCCCACGGAGTTGAACTCTTCTCCCACCGATGAGAACAAGCTGCTGTTCACCGCGTTCACCACCTGAGGAGAAAACTACGGCTTAGCGACGTCTCGTCGTACTTTCAGAGCAGTCGCACCTCCTGCGGCGGCAGAAGCGCTCACCCAGTTGAGGCTGGGCTCTCGGCTGAACTCGTGGGCCCGGGCGGCGCTGAAGTCGTAGTCCGGCCTGAAGGACTCGTTGAGCGTGGTGATGAGGTAGAACAGAGTCTTCCTGCACACCTTGTCGCTCAGAGGGTTTTCGCCGTCCTCGCTGCTCTTCCCCAGCCTACCAAACAAAAACACAGTGGTCGGCATCCCTTGAATACTCCCCGTTGCTCTCCCTGGTTTCTGCTGAACTGGACTGCTGTGCTTACTGAGACGGGCTGGTGGCGCTGGTGGACTGAGGGGGAGAAAGGGCCTCCAGGACGTGTGGCTCCCCCTCCTGGCAGAACTGCTTAAACATGTGTTTATCGTCTCCTGCCATCTTGCAGGAGTAGCTCTCGATCCTGCAGGACAACAGGAGTAATAAAAAAAATAAAAAAAAATCTTTAATGCATCAAATGAAAACATGCGATAATAACAAAGATTGTTATTGTAATGGGTTTTTTTTAATTTATTGGGATCATTTGACGCATAATAGCACCGTAATATTTAGCAAAGTAAAAAGCCATAACATTAACATCCAACTAAACATGCTTTAGGTTGCAATTATAGAAGCATATCTAGGTTTTGCCATAGATTCTCAATTGGATTTAGGTCTAGACTTTGACCAAGCCATTCTAAAATGAATGTGTTTCATTGTAAACCCTTCTATTGTAGCTCTGGTTGTTTTTTTCAGGTCTTTACACACATTTCTTTCAGAAAGGTCCTGCCTTTGTGCACAGTCCATCATTTCTGCAACTCTGACCTGGAGTTCCTGAGGATTTAAGACACTGAAAGCCACATATACTTTTTTCCTTCCAGTTCTGTTGTGAACTACTATCACGTCAAATCCATTAAGTGTGTTTTTGGACCATTTATCAAGCTCTGGATATCCTCGGGTAGCCATGGCAACACAAACGCCTCGCCAGTCGCCGTCAAAGGTCTCCTGCGCTCGCGTATCTGGGTCAGACATCAGCGGGCAGCAGACGGCAGTTGTTTATTTTCCTCCGGTGCACTCTGAGGTTACACAAGGTGCCACGGCTAAGGATAGAGCGAGTGTGAAGATCCTCCCAGATTCTGACGGCTTTAATTATAGGAACGTCCGAGGGACACGGAGTGGAAATAGCAGCACTGGTATTCCCAGCACAACACAACACAGCTGACCTTCTGCTTGAATCCTGCTGGCAACAACTCAGCCATTCAGACACAGGAGTAGGCAGCGGGCATGTGTAATGAAGGGGGCTCATGCATTCATTAATGGTAAAGCTACTTATTTACCGAAGCAAGTGAGCTTCACCTACTTTCCCTGCTACCTTGTGAAGCCCTTTGCACCTCAATCCCTTACAGATAAGCAAATACTTATGTCACTTCAGCTCGTCTGAACTTGAATCCGTTCTTCGCTACAGCTGTCCTGCGCTGAAAGACTCCTCCAGTCAGGCTGAAACACCAGCAGAACTCGGCTCTCGTGTAACGAGTGTGTCAACACTCGGGCCGGCTTAACAACGGCCTCCAAAATAACCACAGAACGCAGTGATCTGCGTCAACCCAGGCCACGGCCACCGCACCGCTCAGTTTCACCAGCCCACGCAGCAAAACTGCATAGCTGCACAGCCCACTGGAGTTTATGTAATTACACTCCTTTTAGCTGTATCTGCAAGGCCCAGCTGGGAGGCGAGGGTTGCATAACCTGAGGCACACTGATATGGTTTACAGTCTGCAGACTAAATAACAAGAACATCATCGGTGAACTTTCGACGCGAGCTTTGAAAGGAGGCCTGTAGAGTAGTAAAACACTTTAGTCAAATTGTGTAACCTGTAGAAGGCCAATTCAGCACAGGGTCAGTGATCTCTGCGTCTGCTGGCAGTTCTGTTCCATGACGTCAAAAAAGGAAAACTTTTTTTTGCTGCACAAGAGAAATGCACAATGTGGACTGCTCCCTTCAAATGCTTTATGCTAAAAAGTCAGAAGTGCAACCGTGAGGATTTACTCTCTGCATCCAGAAAACAGAGTCGGGGTCAACTGGAAAATGGTTGAGGAAAAACTGGGAAAAGTTGGGCTCTAGCTACGTTTGTGTCCAATGCACAACATAATTCAACTTTCCAAAAAACAAAACAAAACAAAAAACTCCCAACAGTTCCAAATCCAGCATTTTCAATGACAAATTTAAAGTCTAATTGGATAAAAACTGAAAGTAATGTGTACTCTGCCTTCACGTTATCTTCTGAAAGTCTTGCTCTCTGGCAATGTGATAAAAATCCCAATAAGTTTGATCATATAAACATTTCCCTTTAAATTGCTTGTTACACAAATAATCACTCATATTCGGTCACCACTTCCACACTGAAGGGCTAAAGCATTACTCCAGGAGGGACTCATTTACCTGCCGAGGATACGGGACTCCCCTGTTTCCACACACAGCCGGGAACTGAGGGCTTCAAAGCTGGAGTTTTCCAACAGCTTCATGGCAGCCTGGGGTAGAAAAAAAAATACATTAAGATGACATTATAAACCTTATGTAAATGAGCAAGTACAGTTTTATTTACAAATAGCACCGATTAAGTGAACAGAAAAAGAAACGAAGACAGAACTGCGCAGCAGCGCCCCCCTTGGATAAATTACAGACCAAAACATTATTTCCTCTAACGGAAAACACTGCCCCTCCCCCACACACACACACAGTCTTCCTGGTTCAACACATCGATTTTAATTCACTTACCAACAAATTTTCTTCCACACAGGCAGAGATAAGAAGGTTAAACCTCGTAGCAGTCGACTGCACCGTTAGAAACTCGACCTCTTTTGTCAAAGCGGTTCACGAGGATTAACGATCCGCGCTTTGTTTTTTCCACCAGCTAACACTAGCTGCTAGCTTGAATATTTATTCTTCCGTCTTAGCCTCAACGCGAAACTAATACCGTGAACTTGAGCTGTGGTATCTTACGGAAACACTCGGTCGAGCGGGAGACGTTCTGAGGCTCTTTAAGTTTATAGAGAAGCTGCTCTTCCCGATTAAATGCGACGAGATTAAATCCAGAGACAGTTGGCGTCCGTCGGAGTCTATCTGCAGCGGCATCCCTTTCGACCTGATTTTACAAAACGATCTGTGTCGGGGGGGATCAAGTCGCTCTTTTGTCAGCGACTCGATCAGAAAAGCAGCAAAAACGCTACTGAGCCTATTATTAAAAAAAAAAACACACACAACTGAATGCTGTTTCTGCTATTTATCGATAACCTTCAACAACCGCTCTGTTCTCACCAAAACAACAGGGTCTACTGTACGTGTTGACCCAACCCCTTTTCATTTATATACAGGTTTTGCTAAGGACCCACCCATTTTTTAATGCCCCTTTGTGATTGGCTACTTTTGCCTGTCGCTATGTGTACAGTGAAATGCGATTGGTTAAGACAATTGAGGTAGTGGCTTAATGTTTAATGTCAAAAAAGGAAATATCTTGTAGTTCCTGACACTACCCAGTTCCGTCAGATTCAGTGGAGCTTCTGTGACTATAAAGTTTCATATCAACTGGGTTTGTGTTTGGACTTTGATTGGGCCATTCCAGCTTTGGTATTAACTATCCTATTGTAGTTCTGTCCGACTGTTTACTGTTGTCATCCTGGACCCAGTTTCAGAAAACTGGCTTAAGCTCCGAGTAGCGGGCATTTACTAAAAAAAAACCCCCAAAAAAACTGAATTATTTAATTTGTCCAATACATATTATATTGAAGCATTGCAACCAAGTAAATATGTATGAGCTCATTATACTACATTTAGCAAGTTTCTAATTGGGATAAATTATATTTCTTTAAATCCAATCTAAGGCTATAACTACATAGATCCAAACTTAAATTAACTTTCCCCACAAATCACCAATATAAAAACAAACTCCACAAATACAATACAATTTTTTATTCACATAAAAAGTAGTTTGCACATATAATCCATCTGTACATCCATGATACTCCTAAGTCAGGTCGGAGCGATATAGTCAGAAACATCCTCTAGTCCTGTGCATTCGTTGTCCAGGTATTCCAGGATCACATTTCCCCCGTTATGCAGCGGAACGTCTGGGTGAGCCAGCAGAGAGAGCAGGGAGTCGTCCATCTGGAGAGCCTGGCCTGTCTCAGGATGACAGAGACGCAGCTTCTGCAAATGGAGACATGGGTTGATATTGATGCATATGACCCCTAACAACAAACTGAGGCCAATAACTGAGTTTGTTGTTAGGGGTCATATGCATAAAAAAAAAACAAACTGCAAGGTCACTCCAACAGTGCTGTGAAATAAATGTGATTTCCATTATATTTTTATTTTGGCTCTACACAACCACAAAAACATTACAATGGACAATATTTTCAAAGTGATTTAGTCACATGTTAAATAATCATGATTTCCATGACTACGATTATGCCCATGATTTTACATTCCAGCATTATTTGATGCTGGAGCTTCTGATAATCAGTCATTTACTTTAAACATTAAAGTGTCCAAATGTATTTCTTAGATGTCTTTCTCTGTTTACCTTGGCTGTCAGAACATTGTTGTTGTTCTTGAGGCTGGCTAAAGAGGCTGCGTAATCCACCACTTTACCCACACTCCATTTTGAAGAGAAAAACATGGGCCGGCTGCACTCTTTGGCTTCTTTTGGCAGATAAACCTGAAAATAGGTTCTTTCTGTCTGGAAAGCATAGACAAGAAGAAGAAGAAGAAGAAGAAGAAGAAGAAGAAGAAGAAGAAGAAGGCTTAAGCAGTGTAACGTCAGTGTTCTTGCAATTTTCTAAATCAAAATTCAGGGTTTTGTTACACTTTACTTGAAGTTCTCACTCTTAAATCCATATTAACATAAAAATACTCAAATAAAGGGATGCTTTAGACAGAGGGAATGAAGAAAAATATGGAAAAATAGGTTTCTTTTTCCTTCCCCAATCTAGAAAATACTGAAATCAAACAAATGAAGTCACAATTATGGTGGGATGTGGAGCTGATTTTACCTGTGGCAGTCCCTTGTCTCCTGCAGCATGCAGCTTCAGTTTCATAAGGGCAACCTTTGCTGCAGTGGCAGCATTCTTTGCTCCTCTGCGCCCTTTGCTTTTGGATCCATCCTTTGATTCTGAACAGAAAGACACAGAAATTATATCCAGAAGTGGTTACATTTCTGGATCCACAGTCCTGCAGAAGTATTCATAACCCATAATCATTTTCTAAATTTTTTGTCACAAACATAAATGACTATGAAATGACACAAAAAATAAAGAGTACACACACACACAAATCTAAATCCATTAACCATACCCTTCACTCTGACATTCCCTGATACAATCTGGTGCAACTAAAATTCATCTAATAAGTAAATACATAACTTCTTAAGTTATTTAAGAAGTTTTTTCTTAAATAACTTTTTAAGTTATTTATTTACCAAATATATGTCATGTATTAGTAATATAAATACAGTTGTTGGCCATTCACCTAATCTTACAGATTAGACAAGGACAGCAATACAAATCTAATCTAAATTCAAAAGAGATTGAAGGGTACAAATGCTTGTGTAGTGTACGATAAGAAAAAAAATTACCATCTGAATCCATATAAAGGAGAGATTAAAAAAGAATCACTGCCTGACCTAAAATCTTCTGCACTAGCTCCTTTGTGGCTGCCATTCGAGGCTTCTGGACCTCCAACTTCTCACACTTGTGATCATCTTGATGACGATGGCTGCAAAAAAAAATGAAACAGAACAGTAAATGATTCAAAGATAAAACACAGAAGGAACCCTTCCCCTCACTTTTTGAAGTCTACAAAACAAAACAAAACAAAAACCTACGCCAAACAGAAGTGTTTTTCACACTGCGGACATAAAACTGGCAGCAATTCTTTTCCCTTACAGTCTTCAAACGAGCAGGGATAACTTGTGCTGCCACCAGCGGTCTTAGTTTCCCTTGTTACATTTTCCTAAAGCAAAGAGTAAAAGAACATCATGAGGAAAACACACTCATTGCTTGTAATAGATTTACAGTTTAGGTAACTCTGGTAAAGTAGTCCTAATCTTAGCAAAGAAAACCACTTATGACAGTAAGAACGTACTATAAGCTCATTAAAGAAACACTTATCAGTTCCAAAACTGCAGAAGAGCTACAAGCCATTTCCTGACCATAAATACAGACTTACCTCTGGACATGAGTGGGCTTCTCTGCTTCTATGCTCGAGACTGTGCAGGACAGATGTAAAAGAAAAAAGACAGCACAAACTTTACTGCACAGTTAGTTCTTTTCTTTCATTTCCAACTTAAGACTTTATTTCTATATAAAATCTGAACAAATATCTTTCTAATTATAAAAACTACTTATCCCTTAGATGCTTATTAAAAGAAACTATAATTGTTCAAAATTGTTTCTATAACAGTCCAAATGTCAAAAAAGGTTGAGTACAGCTGGTTGAGTCTAAATGTTTATATAAGATGATCAGACTCTTGTTTGATATTTAAAGTAATAAAACTGCAAGTAAAATGGACGGAAAAATGAAAAACTTACCAGTAAACACCACTGCAAGAGTCGCACACAAATGGAAGAAAATCTGTAGAAGTGTGGAAAACAAACCAAATCAAATTTGGGATGATTTAGTTTATACATATTGCAAGGACTATACTCGACGTGTAGTAAATAAACTGATTAAACTACATTTTATTTGAATTAATCATTTAATTAAAAATGCAAACATTTTGTTAAAGTTTAAAGGTGGAGTCTACTCCAGCAGCTGCTAAGCTAATTAGCCGCTAGCTTTCCTGCTAGTGAAGAACAGGCTATGTATGCTAAGAAGACATTTGCCAAATCATGCTTAAAAAAACAATTTAATATTTTGTTTATTTCTAACTGTTCTGGTGAAATCACAACGAACCTTTCAGGTTGCAGGAATCGACCTGACAATGTTTACCAATGTCTAATTCAGCCATTAGCTAGCACTTTTAACTGCGGTAAAGCTACAAGGCTCTTAGGAAATAGTAGTAAAGCCAGCCGGCACTCGATTTTGACGTGCGCGACGACACAAGGCGTTACGGTACCCTGCTTTACAATCTCCTTTCAAAACAAAAGCGTACCTCCGATTTATATTTGATTCACATTTTAGATTTCTTTCCAGCGGCTATAGAGTTAAAGTTTTTTTTTTGTTTGTTTGTTTATGTTTTTGCAAAACGAAATTATTTATCTAACAATAAATTAAAATGTATTGTGTGAAAAACAAATCCTGTAAACCACATATTTGCGACCTCAATCAAAATTGGTGACATTTGACAGGCAAAAAAATATTTCTGATTCCATAAACAAAATGTTACCAGTGACTTCTCTCATTTCAGGGTGACAGAGGGACACCTCTACAGGATTTATTTTTCACACATAATATTTTAATTTATTTTCAGATAAATAATTTCGTTTTGCAAATGCATAAACACAAAGCTTTAAACTTTTATAGCCGCTGGAAATAAACTTAAAATATGAATCAAACATAAACCGGAGGTGCGCTTTTATCTTGAAATAAGATTGCAAAGCAGGGCGCCGTAACGCCTAGTGCCGTCGCGCACATCAAAATCGATTGCCGGCTGGCTTTACTGCTATTTCCGAAGAGGCGACTAGCTTAATCTGTCTGCCTTTGTGGTTTATGGTTGACAAGGAACGTCCTGGTGTGTTACCGACACCAAGTGGCACGGAGTCGAAATTACAGTCGTGAAAAAATAGAACTCACAAATGTACTGTTCTTCAATATTTCTGAAAAGTACAGTGATTCAGTTACAGACAAACAACAACATGACAAGTAATTTAACTGAAGAAAACGTTAGAATAGCCTGTTGCCCTAACCTAGGCTGCTATTATAGCCTTTGACTGAAATACTCTAATTGAAATGCTTCTTTCGGAGTGTTTGTCACACTCCTCATTTTCAGCTGCGCTACAGCAGGAAATGACCAGTTCCCTCTGTTGCAAAGTATTCCCTAGTTTCATTTCCTTGCTTCATCACTGGTATGAGATATTTTCCCCCCCCTATGATGCTGTATTTGTTACCTAAACATGTGACAGTTCCCCCTTTCCATGTCATAGTAATCTGTGCAAAGAAATTGTTCCATAAATATGTAATGTATCTCATTACATAATTAGGACACATAATTTCATTACATACTTATTTATGTAACAAAAATTTGAAATGAAAACTCCTGAAACTGTATTATGGTCTGCAGTTTTACTATCGCGCCCCAAGATAAGCTTCATGCTATTCTCATCTGATTTTGTCTCATCTGATTTCTTTTTGTGGTGCTCATGGATGCATTTGCTGCAATAAAATAAAATAAATATTGTTACTGAGAATGCTTTATATTTTTTCTATTTCTTTAACAGTTCATTTAAACGTGTTTAAACGTGTTCATTTAAAGATGTTTTAACAGTTTGTTGCATAACTGACAGTACTGATACTGATTTTTTTCAAAGTAAAAAAAAATGTATTGCTTATGCACTTACTCGTCGAATTACTTTAAATTGTGTGGGATATTTAATGGTGTTTACATAAACTTAAATAAAAACAAAACTGCAAATATATCCCTATGGTAATAGTATACACTCTTGTTATTATTGATCAGACTCATAGTAGCCTATTATGACCTAAGAAAAATACAATTAATGATTAGTGTTTATTTTATAAACTATGGGAAAAGGGAAATAATTTTAAAACATACTTACAGAATTTTTGTTTTATTTAGTCTTCAAGGTAAAACGTGTAAAGGGTTAACTCTGGCAGACAAAGGTATCATGACGTCACGGGTGTAGGTAACGCTGACAGGTGTGTCCATAGGTGCTCTCACTGGCTGGTTTGAACTAACCTCACAAAGCCGTCCAACAGGAAAATCTGCAATACAACACCCGCCTGGGGAGTTAAGTGAAATATAGAAGGCCGTCACTTTCTCGGACTCCATCGAGTTCGCGTCTGATTATTTTGGACTATTAACGCAGTTTACAGTAAAATAAATAAATAAAATAAGAGAAGAAGAAGAAGAAGTAGTCTGAAAATGAGTAAAATCTCGAAGCTTTTCAAAGGTGGCTCCAGCTCGGGTTCATCATCCAGCTCTTCCTCAAAGTCCAAACACCACCGATCGAAAGGTGGACCGAGTCCGCAGGAGGCCATCCACAGACTCCGGGAAACCGAGGAAATGCTGACGAAGAAGCAGGAATACCTGGAGAAGAGGATAGAGCAAGAAGTAGCCACAGCCAAGAAGCACGGCACCAAAAACAAGAGGGGTAGGTCTTCATTGTGGGTTTTCTAGGAAGTATAACACCTGCTTTTTCTACATTTAAGTCATGATTTAGTAATATATTAGAGCTTAAACTCTCCACGTAATGGTAGCTTTCATAAAGAGTTGTTTTGAATAACTTCCTCTTAAGTCACAATCACATTTTCAGTTCAAGTCATGTAAGCAGACAGGGATAGCAATATGTTACTTTAAAGTGAGCTTTTGCCATTTTACTTTGTGATAATTCAAATGAAATCACAAACATGAATGTGAACGTTTCTTGTCCAACTTGTCTCAGATGTTGTCCTTTTCCTGTATCTGGTCTTAAAAACTATATTAAAAACGCAACCAGAGGTTTATTCGTCCATTTCTCCTCCTCGTCTTAACTTGAGTTTAAACTTCTGAACATGAAGTTCATGATCAAAATCAGCGCCTTTTCACAATTAGCTCAGAATCGTTTGAGCATTAATTTGTAACAAATTTAACCTGAAGGTACCCATTGTTTTTATATCACCCCTGTGGATGCAGCAGGTGGAGGCAGATGCAAGGCAGTATTGCATTACTGAAAACATGGCCTTTATAGCATTGCCTGCTATTCTTATCTGCATGAAAAAATGTAAATGATCCAAAAATTTAGGAATGGATCATAACAGAGAAGCAACTCGCAACAGTTTCTCCTTCCTGTGGAGCTCTACCCAAAGCAAAAATGTTTTCTTCGCTGCATTAACTGTGAATCACCAAAGACTAAAAATACATGCAGCAATGTAAAGGGAGGAAACCCGTGTCTGGTCTTTGGACACACCCGACGCTTGTCCGACAGATGATAGAAAGGGATAAACGTGACTTCCAGGGTTTTATCTCAAATCATCACCTGAAGTATTCTGAGACGGATTCATCTTCTGCAAGTGAATGGAAAGTGTAGGAGCCTTCTATAAGCCTGCTGACTGACAGTGTGCAGCAACAAGTCAGGAATTGCATCTGTGCATCAATCTATGCTCCATGAATTTGTAGAAAACTCAGGTCTCTCGGGCACACTGATAAAAATGTGTAGCATGAACCAAAGACTGAAGATTCTCTGCTCTCCTGCCCACTTTAGTTAACAGCTAGAATGTATTAATAAAACTAAATAAACCCTGGCTGCAAACAAAAATATTTCTCCAGACACTGACCTGGAATCTTGCTGTCAATATGAAGCCATCTCATCTGTTGGAGTTTCATAAATCAGGGGCTCATCAAAGATAAAGACATAATTCCGTGTTAAACAGGACAATGCATATTGAATTATTGTACTGTCTAGTTGTTGATGTTTATTTTGTCAACATTTGAATGTGGAACTGCTTTTATTCATTATTCAGCAGAATGTCAGGTATTTAAATCCATTGACCTTGAACTCAGTCCGTTTCAGATACAAAATTTTTTTTTTTTCCCTGTGGTAAATTTCTCTGGCAACTGTGATTGGCTGGTCTCAGACTCCCCCCTCACTCATTGCCCGTCTCATACAGTGCTCTGAAAACATATTTTCTTCTTTACATATTTCCTTTTTGATTTTTGGGTCAAAGTTAAAAGTTTCTGATCTGTGACTAGACAACTCAGAAAGAATCCTTTGTTTGAACATTGTTACTTGCTGGTATTTGTAGATTAGATGACTTTTTCCAGTCGCATAACCCATTCAGTGTAGTCACGAACGTATGGCTGGATGTTGCCTTTCACGATTCCATCACGTACAGCAATTTGTCCAGATCATAAAGCAACCCCAGACCATCACACTAAAACATCAACAAGACATTTTAGCATTGAATGAGATGGATAATCAATGATAACATTTGGTTTTTGACATCAGTGACTACAAAGTACTATAAACTGTGAGAGCAGTAAGGCATTGTGTTTTTGAATTCATAACTGTTCAAAACCTTGGTGTACTTTTATTTCAGTAACAGGTACATACCGAGATGAACTGATCTTTAAGCATTAATGTGATTTTTTTTTTCTCTCTTTCTTTTTGTTTACATGGTTTGTTTTCTCCGGAACAGCTGCGCTACAGGCTCTGAAGAGGAAGAAGCGCTTGGAGCAGCAGCTGACCCAGATCGACGGCACGCTGTCCACCATTGAGTTTCAGAGGGAGGCCCTGGAGAACTCGCACACCAACACAGAGGTCCTCAAGAACATGGGCTTTGCTGCCAAGGCCATGAAGCAGGTCCACGAGAACATGTAAGGAACTTGGTGCAAACTATTTTAAATCTCAGTGTGTTTTGGGTGGGTTTTTCACCTGATTGGTGCGTAGAGAAACTCTTTTTTTTTTTTTCCTATTGCAGCCTTCAGATAATAAATATTGCACACCAGATTAGAATTTGAACTTGCATCGGTTGTATTTTATCTTTCTCAGGGACATCGACAAGATTGATGATCTGATGCAGGACATCACAGAGCAGCAAGATGTGGCTCGGGAAATCAGCGAGGCAATTTCCGGGCCGTTCGGCGAGCAGTTTGATGAGGTTTTTCAGTTTTCTCCACCTTCATCTTTAGATGGGTCTTTCATTTTTTCTTTGTTTTTTTTATTCATGTTGCAGATCTTTTAGCTAGTTCTTGCTTTATGCTTGTTAGGATGAGCTCCTTGCAGAGCTGGAGGAGCTGGAGCAGGAGGACCTGAAGGAGAACATGAAGAGTATGGGAGGACTGCCGAGCGTTCCCAGCTCCAAACTGCCCTCATCGCGCCCCAGTCGTGCAAGTGAGTCCATCACGCAAGCTTACATGTTTGTAGTTTCAGTGCCCTGCAAAAGTGTCACACCCTTTGATCATGTGTTTTAATAGCATAGGCCAACAAAACATATAGCATAATTGTGAGGTAGAAGGTAAATGATAATTTTCAAACCTTTTGCTCCTTAAAATCAAATACTAAGGAGTAAATACCTTGTGCAATACAATTTTCCTTCAGCTTCCTAACGCTGCACCAATTTATGTTGGTCTATCACATAAAATACAGTGAATCTGTTGTAATTTGATCAAGTGTGTAAACGTTTATGGGGTGCGAGGCACTGTATTTACATTAGGAATTAGTGTTACTTAAGTTCTAAGTCACAGTATATACTTATAACTTAATAGAACTTCGTACAAAGTAAAATATTGTGCAGCAAGTAGATGAGCCAATTGGTTACAGAGGCCCAAGCAATTGAATGACAAGATATAAAAAGTTAAGGTTATCTAAGAATGTCTAGATGTTTGTTTTATTATCTGCCTCACACGTTGGAGGTAATTAATAATCATCTCTGCTCATTATAGAAAATACAAGTAGAATCACCTCATGTAAGTTAATGTTTCATCTTGTTTTTGCTTTGTCTGTTTTTCTAGCAACAAAGAAAAGGGTTGAAGACGACGATGACGTGCGTATGCTGGCATCATGGGGAACATGAGTTTGTTAACGAAGAGAAAACGTCATTGAACACTGTTATGACAACTTTTTGTACTTACTTGTCACTTTTTCAAGGTTGTTGAAGGTTTTTAGGGAAATTGAGAATGATTTTATTATTAGTGGCTTTTTGATTAATGATCTAAAAGCAAAAGAATACAACAATAATTTAGGTTTAGGTTCTTTTGTTAAGAGTATGCTGCACTCATGTTTTTTTTGTCTAACAAGGATATACTTGATGATATTAATCCACAGGGCAGATCTGCTTCTTCTGCAGTTGTAAATAAATGCAGGTTCAGCCTAAATGTTGTAAATAACATTATAATCTCTAACAATAAAACTGACTCCTACACATTGTGTCAAATTAGTTTATGAAAAATTACGTTTTAGCATTTCTTTGTGACACGGTGGAGTGGAAGAAGCCTCTGGCTGAACACACTGCATCAGGATATGCTTCTGGAGCAGGGGTCCTCAAATCCAGGCCTGAAGGCCAGGTGTGTCAGTCATGCGACTTTACATGTCTTTGCTTCAACACACTTGAGTCAAATAATGAGGCCATTTTTTTGTCTGAGTATCCCATATTTGTTTATTTAAAAAAAAAATATATATATATATATATATATGTTTTACAAAGGATGCCAAATAAAAATGTGCATCGTCTGTAACATCCACGTTTGAGCAGTTTTTTCCTTTTACTTCCGGTCTCCTTTTGTCCTGCTTTAACTCTGAAAGGGTTTACCGGAAGTAGCGGTGACGTTACGCTTTTTCCGGTAACTTGGGTCATCATCAGGAGGAAGTTCTTCGAAGACCGAGGCGCACGAAGTGAATTAACCCCCCTAAAGAAGACTTTATCCCGAGATAAAACTGACGATGGCCGACAATACACCGAAAGAGACAGAAGGTGAGGCAAAGCAGCCTCCATCCGGTTGATTTATAAACTTTAAAAATAATTATTTATCGTCACCGCGGTTGGTAAAATTAGCATTAAAGTTAGCAGACAGTTTTAAACTAAAGAAACGAACAGAACTTGGACACGTCTTCTTATTTCCTATTGTTATAAACATCGGATACTTTGTTTCGAGTTTATATTTCAACCTTAGAACCAAATAGCTTGTGTTCATGAATAATTAACTTCTTTGATGTTATAAAGTGGTTCACTAGGCAAACATTTCGACAACAAAGTCATATTTAGATAGCAAAATGTATGAAATTTAGCGAGGATTTTACACAATATATTGAATCATTTCATATTTGGATATTTATATAGATTTTCGTATAGGTGACCGTTATAGTATTAAGTTCTTTCTTGGTAATACAACTTTGAAAAACAAGTTACTAAAGGGTCTTAATTTAAAACTCCTACAACAAGTCTTCATGGATTAAAATATATTCTGAAATAAAAGAAGTTTCAGATATATTACCAGAAAATCGGGCCTTTAAGGAGTCTTTCTTTTAGGGGACAGGAAATAGGAATAACCTTGAAACTAATGGGAATTTCCCTATTGTGAAAAATGCCCTTAAATAAAAGTCACAACAATTTATATTATGTGTTCTTTCCTCTTTAAGCTAAAGACCAAAGTGTTTTGACTACAGTAATGATAGAAGCAATAATAAAATAAAAACTATTTACATTTTAAGTAGCATCACATAAATTATCATTTGAATAAAGGTCATGACTTATATCTGTATTATTTGCTTATGCTATTGCAGAGTAACCTGACTGATACATGTTCCTCTCTGGGTGTTGTTTGTTTTTTTTTTTTGTATTTGGTTATTTGTTTACAGAATAGTTTGTTGTGAACTTTTTACCCAACGTATAGCCAGAATAAACTCCAGAATTGTGACTACAGAGTTTGAAGTCTTGAAAAGTATGAAAAAGCAAAACCAAGGCTTGCTTTTTAGATCCGTACAGATTTGGCTGCAGTAGTAAACATTCATTGACTAATCCGTTAGAGATTTAAATCTGCTGGTTTTCTTTTGATTAGTGCTGCTGATTAGAGATACTGAGACATCAGATTTTTCTTTGTATTTTTCATGTTATCTTTAAAACAAAACAAAAAATTACAATAAATCTATAGATATTCTTTGATGGATCTAGTGACATAATCTTGTAGTGTTCCATTTGTTGAATTAAAAGCTACTTCAGGTATCAAATAAGCTGCATCACTTTATTCTCTTGAAAAAATGAGAAGCAGTAAAGAAAAGTGGGAATTTACTTTGACTATAGATCACCAGATTGGTGCATCTTTAGATGTAGGAGATTGGGAAAACAGTTTCACTTTAAGATGTGGTCTTTTGCTGAAATAAAACCCAATTACTGTGTAATAAAAGTCAACTTGCACTAAACTTAAACCCATTGGGTTCTATTAAGAATATGTGAATTTCATGAGGTAACAAACCCAAAACAGACGATTGCTAATCATTTTTTAATAAACCTATTTTCATATTTATTGTCAGAGTTAAACAGGACAAATGCCATCCACATTTACACTTGTAGTTGTATTATGTAAAGAGCCTTAATGCATCTTTCCATATTGAATGATTTCAGAAAAAAATATCTAACTACAGCAATTTTGCTGAATTTTCTGAAAGTCATATTGATTATAAGTCATTTTGATTTTCTTTGTAAAGGTTAATGCCCATCCAGCTGGCCAACAACTGATATTATTTTTGGCCAGCTGATTAATTTCAGTTCATTTAGTCAGTAAGAAACAAATTTCACTTTCAGTTATTTCATTATTTTTATCACAATTTCATTTTTCAAGGAGGATGATATCTAGGATCTTTTATTTAGAAATCATGAAACATATTTGAAAGCTTGTCTGCCCTTTCCAAGTTGGAGCTTTGTTATTGAAATATTATTAGTAAACTGAAAAAATGCTAAGCTAGGGTATCTACCAGAGAACATGACCTAATTATACAGCTAATATTAGCTAGTTATTCCTGACTCAAGTTATTCTAAATTTAGCTGGTGTTTAATGGAACATAACTATAATAGCTATTGTAATATTATGACAGAAGTAGGAATATGGCAATTGTTATTTTTTTAAATCATGATCTATATATTTTTGCTGATATTTTTTGTTTTTGTTTTCAAATTTTGTGTAAATGCTAAACCATAATGTTTTTATATGACATATGAGGATTTTCTTTTACACCTATCTTCCTTAATAGTGATAATACACTGCACATTTTTGAATGAACTAGAAACCAATTTCTAGTTCATATGACAATATTACAGTAAGGAGTCATGTTGTTTAAATATGACTACTTACTAAAGTCCTTCCTTGGTTATTAGATGTTGCCCGCTCACACTAACTTGTGTAACCTCTGATTGCAGCCAAAGATGCTTCTGGTCCAGAGAAAAACACCCAAGAGACAGCAGCTCCGGCCAAAGACCCGCCATTTCTGCCTGAAATCCGCCTGGTGGTGTTGGGATGGAGGTGGCCGGGGAAGAGCCTGACAGCCAACACCATCCTAGGCAGAGAGGAGTTCCACCTGGAGCGAGCGGCCGAGTTCTGCGTCACCAGGGAGACGGAGGTAGACGGCCGCCAGGTGGTGGTGGTGGACACTCCCGGCTGGTTCTCCGCGCAGGACACCCCGGCCTCCTATAAACAGGAGCTGGTCAGGGGCGCCTCTCTTTGCCCTCCGGGTCCTCACGCCTTCCTGCTGATCATCCCCGTGGGCATGTTCACGGAGGTCGACCGCGCACGCATCGAGGAGAACGTGAGCCTCTTTGGGGAGCACGTGTGGAATCACACCATCGTGGTGTTCACTTGGGCGCAGGTGTTGAAGAAGATCACCCTGGAGAGATACATTCACAGGGAGGGCAAAGATCTGCAGTGGGTGTTGAGGAAGTGTAAGAAGAGGCTCATACTTATTAACAACAGCATCTTCGGGGACAATCCCCAGGTGGGAAAGCTAATGAAGAAGGTTGAGAAGATGGTGGCAGAGGAAGGGGGCCACTACAGTTTAGAGGTGAAAGAGAAACCTTTGGATGTGAACCAGAATCCGGCCAGGCCGGCGCAGGAGCTGGGAGCCCGACCCAAACAGAACTCTGGACTGAACCTCTCGAAGGCCTCGGAGGCAGAGCAGACCTGCAGTGAGTAATGATTTCATGTTGTTTCATTAGGTCACACAGAATCAGTCCGTAATACAGGCTAAGATGTTAGATTTAGTAATTTTATTTTTATGGTGCCACTCCCAACTGCTTGTTTGTACAACAAATGGATCCACAGAAAACTAAAAATCCTCCAGCGTTCCACTCTGTGATTTTTTTTCCTTTTCTTTTTTTTTTATTATAGCCGTCTAGTTTTACTGTTTTGCTTAAAGTCGTCATGTGACCAAAAGAGGGTGAGGAAAACTGATGAGTCACACCTGCCTCTTTCTCTCTCTGGGAGTGGATCACGTTAAACACGACTTTCATGCCACACTGACTACAATCAGCTTCATTATTCAGAGTTCACCCTTTTATCCACTGTTAACTCACATTTCCCCAGGTTCTTGTACAATCACAGTATTGTGTTTGGGTCAGAAATAGTGTTGGGACTCCAGTATAGTATATAATTCAATTAATTTGTAATTAATCGCATTTTAATCAAAAACGATATACAGGCAGAATAAGAAATATTTTCTATTTAAAAAGACCCTTTGTTTTTAATTTGTAATTTTGGTTATTCAGCCATCATGTTTCGGGAACCCCTGATCACTCCTAGAACTTCTTTGAAAAAATACTTCTTTAGATATGTGAACTATGGAAGCTGTGTTTCATTGAGACGGTGCTGCTGTTCTGTTTCCAGCTTCAGACTGGATCGCTTTTTAAAAATTAACCCGCAGTGGGCCAAGAGAAGCAGTTTTTGTCGTCCATCATTGTTGTTTTCGGATGCCGCTTGTGCATCTGATGTACGAATGTACCAGAAACACAAATCAAAGGTTCCAGGTCAAATTGAACAAAAACAATTAATTGTGTTGCAGTTTTTAACACTTGAAATATATGTATTAAAAATTGTCTCATTGCAGAGTAAAACAACTTTCTTTTTGATGCTGAATTTAAAGCTCTTAATGTAGAAGCCAAATGCCAATTTGGATGCAAATTACAATTATCCATTTTTGTTTTATTTTGGGGAGAACAGATAAAAAAAAACAAAAAACAATAATGTGGTGAACACGTTTAACTTATTGTGGATTTTCTGTATTCCACAAAGCTAATATAATGACAACGGTTTATAAGAATGCATATAGACATCAGGTTAAGTGAAGTTTAACTCCTTTTTTCTCTGTTTGGTTCTAGATTAACGAGACCCTGTGTGCTGATGGAATCGACTTCTGACCGAGACACATAGAAAAAGGCATAACTGTAAAAAGAAAATGTTACTGAATGAAACTGAATGAAAAAAACGTATGAATATATCATATTTAAAGTAATACCGAGGCATGTTCTTTGAGGCCTTTTTAGCAAACGCGTCGTCCAAAGATGATTATTTTTTTTACCCTGGTATTTTATTTGGATGAACTGTAGTGTATGTTTTTAGTAGAGGGAGGTGGGTGTTTTACTATTAAAACAAAGAAGCACGGGCTGTTACACTCAGAAAGTGGCCGTCGTTATTTTCAAACTGAGCACTCCTCAAAATGGCCGACACTGACAACAGGATTGCACTACTAAACTGTCACCATTATTTACTGTAGAGGAGCAGATGGATTTTTTTTTCCAGACAATTCCCTTCTTTTGTGACCAAAATGTGAATAGTTTAGTTTTGCTGCAATGTTTCTTCCACTTGTCTGTGTACAACTGTAAAGCACTAGAGCATTTATTGACTTTTCCCTGCAAAGTGTTGCCCTGAAGCAGTGCTTGTGTTTACTTTAAACAGATGTTTATAGTAAATTATGAGAGAGGGGAGGGGGGCGTAGTTTTTTGGGGGGGTGGAAAGTGTGGCCTACTTGTACGTTTTTTGTTTTTTTTTTAAACTTCTGAAATCCCAATTGTCATGTTATTATGTTAACATTTCCGGTTACTTTGTGCATGTTCTTTTTCTATTGTAAATGAAATATCTTTTACTTTCTGACAAAATAAATGATTTCAAGGCATTTTTGGGGGGGTCGTGTGTGTGTGATGTTTTTCTTTTTTTTTATTCTCGAGCAAAATTTATATTTATTATAATATACATTTTCATCCTTTCAATTATCCATCCATTAATTTGTCAGTCCATTTTTTGGTCCCATTGTTCTTCCATCATTCTATTCGTCTCTCCAACATCTTTTGTCTCTGACCATCCACTTATGCCTGACCATCTAATATTCTGTTCTTCCATTGATGTCCACCCATCCTTTCATCAGTCTCTTTCCATACATCTGACCTCTGTTCGACCTATCCATACGTCCATTTGTTTATCTGTCCATCCTGATATCCATTCACCCATCCTTTTGTCTATCCAAAAATCTGTCTGGCATCCATTCCTCTTCGTCCAACAATCCATCCACTCACTCCGCACTCGGTGATTTGTGCAGAGCTTACACTTAACGCCAGACTTCTGTAGAAATATTTGCCGTAAACGTGTAGAAAACTGCTGCAGTTATACTTAAAAAAAGGTTTGAGAACTCATATAGAAAACTGGAAGATTGACATACAGCTGACTTCAGGTCTGCAGTCTATCTCAGGCTCACTCCCTGTGGCACTGATTCCATTCAGTTTGCTCTAAATGGGATCTTAATAACATCTTTCTCCTCCATCTGTGGTTAAATGTCAATAACTTGTTGCCCTTGGGAAGTCAGACTGAAATCTGGAATCCTTTTGTCTTCCACATATAGTAATCTGCCAGATGGTGAACTAACAGTGTTTTTTTTTTTTTTGTTTTACAAGCAGTTTATTGCAGCAAATCTCTGTGTCCTGTTAGTCTGTTTCTGGGAGCAGCTGGTTCGCATCTGTTAGCTGCCTTTTACAAAGAAACTGAGCTCAGCACTTGTTTGGGCCATTGACAAACAAATTTGTGGACATACACCTGAGATGGGAAACAGATCCAGTGCCTCAAATGACATCAGTCATTTGAGGCACTGGAAGCTGACGTTACCTAAACGGCAACAAGAGCCAACAATGCAACAGGAGTCAGGTTCTAAATGGTTTTGAGGCACAAAATGTAGCTTGTTTCTATGTTGGTCACAAAGACCACATTTATTTTTCATCCTTTTCTAGATCAGCATGCAAAATCTTGAAATCTACATTATTGCTTTTACATCCAGGAAAAATAATTTAAACATGACTGTGTGTGTTTTGTTTTAAAAAGAAATATGTTAGTGGAGGGGGAAAGAAATTGTTTTAAGCCTTAATATCATTGGCATTCTGTCATTTAACCACTAGATGGGGCTAAAACACCAGATCACAGAGATGACGTTTGATAGTATTTGACTCAGGATGACTCCATCTTGTTCTACACTATAGATTGTCTACGGCATTGTTCAGACTGACAAACTGCAAAAACACAGTTTTGTTTTTTTTTTGTTTTTTTTAGCAACTTTGTTTATTTCAAATGTAATCAAAACAACATTAGTTACAGAAATTACAGACAGCTGATACTGAGTGATTTTGTGTACTATGTATGTATTGTTATAATGAAAAGAAACAGGAACACAGAAAAAAATATATATAAACTTTTCTTTTTGTGAATATTTGTCATATGTCAACATTCAATCCAACACATGAGGAAGTAGCACACAGCATCAGTACCATACCTCAGCTCCACTCAGTTCATGTGTCAGACATAATGTTTATAACGATGGAAGTAAAAGCCAGTTATCAAGTCCAGCAACAAGAAACCAAACAAGCTCCAGTTTCTGCAAGATCAAGTGTTGTGGTCTCTGTAAAAGTCTGTTTACACACACAGTCTCAATCACTCTCTCCAACTCCCTTTCGACTGTTTCTATAAAACACTTGGAGTTTCAGGGAAAAGAGTAGAACAGGAACGTACAAGCACTTGTATGGAGCCGTTTCTCCAGAGGAACTCTTGTAACAGTATTAAAACACACCTGAAGGCATGGAGAACCTGCTACACTTACCTAAACCTCCAGCGTTCTCCTTTACATTAACACTATTGTGCATCATGGGTTGTGGGCTTTCCTCAGTGATCAATATCGTATTACTATGTGCACAAGTTTAAACAGTCAGCGTTTTCCAGTTTTGGGGCTTGTACAGAATTTCTATGCATGACTTTGATTGTAAAGATGAAAGGAAAAAGAAAAAGAAACTGTTAGCTTTGATGCTAAGCCTTCTCCCTTAGTTGCTCTTGCTCTTGAGAATAGTGACTTCTGTAGATGCATTTGGCAATTTTATGAACTGGCAGTTGAAAACATTAATGAATGCTTTTGAACTTCCTGTGGGGCACAGTTTCTTTATTTTCACAGAAATGTCAGTCCTCCAAAAGTATGGCTGAATATGGAGGCTCTAAAAAGCAACTCCAAGAAATATTTTGTCCTGTTGTAAGTTATGATCATTATGAACTGGGGTCTACCCCAGAATGTTATTCTGTCATTTAGTTGGTTTTTAAAAGACTTAAGGTAGATTGATATGTTAGTGGAGGCAACACAATTTAAAAAGTGTTATTAAAAAGTGTTTACAGCTGCACTGATACTATTTTTTATTTGTCTCAAGGCTACCTCATTTTGAGAGTCTTAAAACATTTGAAGGATGTCCTTTGGTGGATTTAACATACAGTGTAAGAACAGATTGCAAAACATTAGTTGAGGGTAGTTTTATAAGAAGCTGCAAAGCTTCTAAGCAGAAGAAGTTTGAAAAGGATAGGGAGATGCTCTTCTTGGAGCACTGGCTACTGGAAAGTGCCAATGTGGGTTCCAAATTTCCAAATAGACCTATAATTGTTTGGATAAATATCCTGTGTTCTGCACAATTAAGCCATTCGGAACATCTGTTTTTATTGTGGTATTTAAATGTGACCAATACAGTTTTCAATAGAAAACCAATTTTCTTAAAACAGTATTATATTAATTTAGGAAAATAAATATTTTTGTAGTTCAAAATAACATTATTTTACACATTATTATGTCATTTTGGTAGGGGTGTTGATGAATTTTCTGAGATTAATTTAAGAATTACTAGCAAAAGTCTAAGCTAAAAGGTTTGCTTGCTAACATCCATACAGCAAATTTTGTCTGTAGAACCTCTATAAAATCTCAGAAAAAGGAAAGGTATTCATCTAATTCAAATCATAAAGGCATACAACATTTGATACTAACAAATGAGTTTCTGTGTTAATGTCAAACAACAGCTAGCATTAGCCTAAACAAAAAGCTCTGTTAGCTAGCTTCTATAACTACTGCTAATTTTGTCTTTGTTCTATTTTTAAAATTCTTTTAACAGAAAATATCTCTATGTTAACTTACTTGAAATCAGAAAGTTGGTTAGCATTGAATACAAAAAGATAAAAAATATATTTTTGCGTTTTATCCAGGAAGCTTCTAGTATCAGCCTAAACTAAAAACGTTATTGGCTGGTTTTTGTAGTTATTGTTAATTTCACCCTTACAATGTTTTAAAGTTTCTATGTATTTGGAAATTTTTACATGTCTTCAGAGTTATTAATAATTTAAGGACATAGGAGAAGGATTTAGCATGTTTTACAATTTTTGCTGTTTTCAAAGAATACTTTGTACACAGTTTTTAATAACAGAAAATGGCTTCTGACTATCGTAACAGTACTTCATCAAAGCTACCGCTAATGGCAGCTGAGTTGTGAGGTGTGGAGGCTGTGAGGGAAAATGGTTCTGATTAGTCTTTGGTTTCAATGTGATGGCAACGTGGTGTGAGCAGAAATAAACATCAAAACAACTGGAAAGTTTATGCATTTTCTGTGTCCTGAACAGATGGAACATTGCACTTTTTTGTTTTGCAATTAGAATTTCAGTATATTGATCTTGAGCGTCTGCCTCAACAATAAGTCCACAATCATTGGTGTAATCAGCAGAAATTAATGTTTAGATTGCGTATTGATCTGTGACAGCAAGAAAAACACAACAGTGTTCACATTTAAGTAAAAAAGTAGAGGACAAAAAGGCCACTCATAAAAAATAAAAAAAATGTCTCTCAGTACCATCACCGCTATAATATAAATGTTTGCCATGAGTTACCTGAATCTGCAAATGTTTTGGTTTGGTATATACATTATTATGTTCAGAACTGGTTATTTCCTGCTGTGAAACTAGAAAAGGAAACAGTCCTTTAAATTCAATAAAACTCCAATCAGTGACATTTGTTTTCAGAAATAGTTACGGCCAGACGTTTACATACATTCATCACATTAATTATTGTAATTATTTTTAACAATTTTCTAAACATAATTTAACTGGATGTTGATGTGGATTTTCTCACTCCACACAGTCTCAGAACATTGGAAAAGTACAAAGAACTTATTGAAGATCTACAAGAGGAAATGCATATTTTCACAAACTTGGGTATTTCAGATTTTAGGATAATCCATTTCAAACAAGTGCTATTTGACTGTGTCAAATGAAGGCTTATCATTCACTTCCAATCAGAAGTTAGACTTTTAAAAGTTAAATATCATCACAATTAGGTGTTTCAATGAACAATAATCCCTTATAGAACCTATGATTTTGGAGTAAATAAAGCAGATTAACTTTAAGATAACCCAAACCCTCGGATTAAGAATTTGTGGAGTATTTTGCATTTATGACAAGTGGCTAAACATGAAGCCAGTATCATAACACAATGTTGGTGAGAGCTACCAAAAAAGCCTGTGATCAAGGTGCAACTTGCCATGGGACATTTAATCAAGGATTAGTGAGGAAGATTGTGCATAATTTTAACTGTGAGGATTCGAGAAAATCTACAATAAATTGAAATTAGGCAAAGACTTAAATGAATTGAATGAAGCTTTCAAACTAAATAATCCTACTGATCAGAAAGTGGCTAACCAAATATTACCGTGGATCAAAGAAAATCTACAAAAGATTAAAATTTCTATGCCCAATTGTTTTTTTTGTTTTTTTTTTAAATAAATGGAGTTGTATGTACAATCTGGAAAAAGGTTAGAAGTAATTTAAAATGTATACCATTCATTATCATGATGACTGTATGTAAAGACCTGACTGCACATCCTCTGACCCTCTGAATGTAAGTCACCTGTACAGAGCCAGCTCAAGCATAAAACCCCACATAGTAAGCAGATATCCCATCAGTGCTGTTAACTACTCCTCTGTATTCACACACACAAATCACTGACACTTCAGAAAATATATTCACACTCACAAGCACCTGTCTTGTAAATCTGCAAGATCTAAAAATGTGCATGAAAATGAAAGAAAGAAAAAAACTGTGCAAATTCTAGTCAGGGACAAAAGGGCACGGCCTTAATGAATATAAAAAAAACACAAAACAAATGTTCCCATCACCCATGAAAACAAAACAAAACAAAACACAAAGTTTCCCCAGCCGATCATCATAAACTAACCCATAAAAAAAGAAGCTGAGTGTTCAGGGCTCTGATTGATCTCAATGACTGTTCAGCTCACGTCATGTCGCACAGCAGAGCAGGCTGTGGAAAAGTCAATTACATCTGCTGAGGTATTGAAAAGCAGTACCAACAGAGAAATGTGCCAAGCCTATCGTACTGATAATTGCAAAAAAAAAAAAAAAGGGAATAGAAAGGAAAACTAGTATAAACCAGATGGATATACAAAGGCTTATAACACCACTGACAATCAAGTGGAAGTCTCTGTTCACTTACTCTGTATTGGTTCTGAAAATATATATTATATAGGTCACCCTGCTTCCTGCTTGGATAAAAACAACCCAGTCAGTCCAGTCCCTCCAGCAGCCAGAAATCCTTACCAATGCCAGCTGAATTGATGATGCCTCAGTGCCGTCCCATCCCCCCCTGTCCCCAGCAAGTCTGTTCCTCACCGACAGGAGCTGTTCAGTGGGTTTCATCTAGCTCTAAAGGGCCAAATTCAGAGTTTTACCAAAGCTCCGATAGGTCGATCCTGGAGGTTCTGGGTGAGAGGCTCCCGGTGAAGCAGGATGGGTTGAGAGGGAGGCACCAAGTGGGGGATGAGAATGCCTCACCTCCTCCCTCAGCACTGCTCTGACTCGATGAAGCCCTCCTTCTCGTGGCCCACCGGCTCCACCTCAGCGTACGCGGGATGACCTGAACCCCGGCGAAATTTCATGGCCGGCCACCTGCTCGGGCGTCTCTGCGGTTGGGTGGAGAGGACACATGTCAAGATGGAAGATAAAACTACAATGTTTGAAGGTTACTGTCAAAAAGTATTTACTCTCATACGCATTTCCTTCTGTATTTATCACTCGTAAGTGTGTTTCAGATTGTTTAAAATATTTTAAAGAGACAAAAATAACTTGAGGTAATACGACAAGAAGTTTCTAATAGTGATTTAATCTATAATGGAAAATAAACTGTGTTCAAAACCACCTTCATACAGTCACACTGAAGACTTTCAATGCATCAACAGTCTGCCACAGTAACAGCATTAAATTCAAACCCTGACTTTTACTAAGGCCATTTCAAAACATTAATTTTCTCTTTTGGAGCCATTTAAACGTCGCCTTGATTCAGTGTTTTGCATCATCGTTCTGCTTAATAACCCAAGTATGCTTAAGGTTAAGGTCTCAAACTGATGGCCAAACATTACCACCGCCTCAGAAATAAAGTTACAATGTTCCCTGGCAGTTATTTGACTGATATTTAATTTGTGTATTATGATATCACCCTGGTACAAAGTCGATAACCTCTGCTGCATGTAAATCATATCTCTAGTGTTACGCCAGCAGGTCTGATGCTGCTTGAGAAAAACCCCCCCAAAAAAAACAAAGTCAGCTGTGATTAGTTTGTCTGAAAAAGGTCTGGTTTATTTCTCAGACAGAAACGACTAAGAAATAATGAACAGACGGTAAAAACTCAAGCCAGAGTTTTTACCCTGATGTTTCTGCTACAACTCACCTCGATGAGGAAGAGGCTGGCAGCAGAGGTTGGGTGATGGTACATGTAGACCGTGATCAGAACGCCGGCAATCATGATGAGCATCACCAGCAGGATGCCCAAGATCATACCGGTGTGCAGAGGATGCGTGCCTGGCACCCTGTTGACGGCGCTGTCAGCTGGCATTACTGAAAAGAAAACCCATTTGTATTCGTTTCAAAAGGCTACATTTAAAAAAAAAAATATTTTATTTAAAAACATTTTCAAATTTTATTGCAGCTCTCTTGGTAGCCACTAGGGGGCACTCACCATTTATCAACTGAAATGGTTTCAATATTCCCTGAAGTTCATATATTTACCATATTGAAAACAGAGATGGCACTTTAGACGAGTTTATTGAGGCATGCATGTGTGAAAGAGCAATTTAAATCGTATCCTACATTTTCATTGCTTTATATTTGCTGTCCTTCTGCAGGCCTTGAAAGGTCTGCTTTAAACTTTAAACTTAAAAGATAATTTTCTCTTCCTGCAAGCTATTGGTGAAGTGACAGGTGTGTGGATCACTTAAGATTCATGCTTGCCACTAGACACAGCAGAGGTTGTGATGGTGCTTTTGAAAGATGTAAAGAGCTTCCTGTAAAGCTCTACCAATCTCTTTTTATCGTTTTTGGCTCGTTTTCAGGAGAACAAAACAGCTTCTCCTGCAATTTCTTCCCAATTTTTCAGCTAAAATAAAACATTCGGGGACAAGAATAAGCTCAGTTCTCATTTACTCGCAGTGAAACAGAGAAAGCAAGCTATAACGTATGTATTCAGCAGATGTACACCAGGTTCAGGTCGCATCCATTTTATTTCCTCTGTATGCCCCCTGACAACCTCTCCCCAGGCTTCTCTCTGTCTTTAATTAGCAGCTGAAGGCAGCATAGAGCTTGTCAGCCCACCAAGCTCTCCCCTGGCTCTCTGCCTCATTCATATCCAGCGCACAGAATAACAGAATGGTAATCAAACCTGTCCAACATGTGAGAACGCTCGCTATAACTGTATAGGTCAGAGCATCCATTAAGTTCAATCATTGAGAAATATTAATAACATACATGTATGTATATAAACAGTTTGTCTGGAAAAAAGACACCTGATTACATTCAGTTTTGAAGCTACAGAGAGCTTTAAAAAAAAAAAGAAAAAAAAAGAAGAGAGATTGATATTATGTCGTTTCAGTTTCAGTAGGAAGCCAAAATGATTTGACGGGTTTCTGGTCTGCCACGGCGGCGGAGGCTGTGCGACTGGGATTCAGAGATGATCAGAAATCAGTTCATGCTGGAGCCACAAAACTGGGATAGAAATGCTCAGCGATGTAGGAGGATGGAGAAAATATAGCATGAGACCGGTTGGTGTGGTGGTTTTCACACACCATTTGTCATTAAAGAGCATCAGTGACAGAAAATCCCGGCAGTGCTTAACTAATGTTGTGGAGTGGGGGCATTCTGTTGCAGGTGGAGGCCGGTCCTCCATTATCTTGGTCTTGATTAAGGTGTCTAAGGAAGCAGAGCTCTAACAGAGCAGTAAAACGCATCGGACAGATGACCTCAGCAGAAACCCAGACAAATCAGCTGTACGGAGGGGCTAATCCTGCTCCCTCACCTCACAAGAGATTTAAAGAAACCTACAATGAAAGCAGAACTATCTACAATCTAGTTTTGCTCCGCTCCTGAGAAAAAAAGGTGATTTAGTCTAGCTGTGTTGTTGCTGCACCTAAAATCACCTCAAGATGACTTCCTATGCTTAAGCTGCATCTTCTTCACAGACCCCCGTCACCTTGAATAGAATTACAACCTCATACAGGGTGATAAAAAAGTTAAATGCAAAGAAAATAAATGCAAAAACATCCTCGCAGTGCCTGTGCTCTGCTGATTTGGAGGCATGTGGCATTTTAGCAGCCAGAAGCGTGATAGAAAGCCGCGGACTCGCAATTTCTCTCAAACAGGAAACGAGAATTTGTTTTCAAGCAGCACCAATTCTCAGAGTCATTACAATGTTCTGCTTTTGAAGACTCACCTTGGTTGTCTCTGAGATGCAGCGCAATCTTGGTGTCATCTGTGAGGAGACAAAGAACCACAGGAGACAGACAAAGTAATCAGAATTTCTCTTTGTAGTTTGTTTTTGAGGCTTTAGCTCTATTAGGACCCCCCTCGAAGGCCCCAAATGAGACGAAGCTTCTTTCATTAGTGAACCATCTTCATTTACTACGCTTATTAAAAATGAATGCCTTGACTATAATGAATAAGCATCAATAATTCAACACATAATATCAGTCTGGGGTTAACTATACGTGTGAAATATGGAAATGTAGCATGACCCACTTCTACTTCAAGGGTAGCAGGCTCTTACACACCATACCATTCACATTATGCTAATCTGGCACTTTTTCCACCAGGTCTATTTGCCTCAATGACTTCATTCAGAGAGAGCCACTGCTTCTAGTTTCAAACAGACAATGAAACCATATCCTCGTGTTCAATGAGTTCTGTAAGAGGCAACGATTATTATTTAGTGGAAGATAATCACACACCATAGAGTGGTGGTAGGTAGGTGCTGATGGGAAAGTGGATGCTGGTCAATCTGGGAAGAAAGTTTAATGCGTTAGATGTTTCTGTGTGTGTCCGCCCAGCAGCTTTGAACTCACAGACAAGCACACTTTCCACTCAGAGTTTTCACTATTGCCTCCTAAGGGGTGATAATGTGCTGACTTTTATGTAGTCTATTTCAAAGAGGAGGAGAAGAAGAGTATCAGCGCAGTTTTTGTATCCTTGTTTCCCACAAGATAAATTGTGCACAAAGTTAGATATCCCACCACTGTATTTTCTTTATCCGCTATGTTTGGCGCCACCTTATGTCCGACACTTTTATTGTATGGGTATAAATTAAGATATAAAGCCTGTAAAAGATTTGAGAGTGTGGAATAAATTCACCTTCCAGCAGGACAATGACCCTGAACATACAACCTGAGCTACATTACATTGGATAAAAGTATATTCATGTGTTAGCATGGCCTAGCCAAAGTCCAGACCTAAATCCAAATGAAAATCTGTGGCAAGACTTGGAAATTGCTGTTCACAGGAGCTCTCTGTTGACTGAAAAGATATTATTTTGATTTCTAAATTGGTAGTGACAAATGAGTTTTGCACACCAAATGAAATGTGCTACACAATAGGGAGCTCACTAAATGACTAAACTTTGTTTAGTCATTTTTTTCCCCACTTTACAGTTATGCACCACTTTTGTTGGTTTAACATAAAAACCAATAAAAACACATACTCATGTTGTTTTTCTGGGTCCAGACATCTGGATCCCCATTATTAAGATGTCCTAATTAAAGAAACAAATAAAAATGTTTTTCTCTTTTAGCACAAACTCTTTACATCAAGGCAAACACATGAAGTGCTGCAATCAACAGTCTTCCTCCCACACGTACTTCTCTTCCTCTTTCTGCCTCTTTTTCTCTTTTCAAACTCTCCCATCCAGTCACAAGTTGCCTGCATTTGAGTGATCCACAGCCTGCTCACTAATCTGACCTCTGACCCGCTGCAGCTGAAGAGACAAGCGATTGTTGAAGGACAAATTGTCCGCCGTACATGTCAGATAGTCAACCAAAACAAATGCACATACCAGAGCGTAACCCCTAGCATCCCCAGACGCACGGCTCGTTCTCTCGCCACACCCTGTTTTGATCTGAAACTGTCGGACTCCTCATTGTGTTTATCCCCACAGCTGGATTGTTTTCACACAGCAGCCCAGCCATCAGGGCCTATCCTTAAAAACCTCAGACACAGAGGAGGATCAATGGGCCTGTAATGAAGAAAAGGTCAACCTCTTTCTCAGCAAGCGATGGAAGTAAACACCTTTAAAAATAATCCACTGCAAAGATTAAACGCGGGGAACCCTGAAAACATCTACAACTGAACAATAAAGGAAAATTGATATTAATAGGACAAAATTAAAGCAGGACTTGTCAGCAGGACATTGTTCGTGCTCTTCTAGTTGTGTTTAGCTGAACTAACTGAGCTGCTTTTAACTAAGTTAACTGCTTTTCTGCAGGTCTCTTGAAAATCAACTTGCAGAATCAGAGATTTGGCGAAAACAACATCTTGTTCACACTGGTGACATGTTGGAAGTGGAAGCTGATGTTGCCGACATAGAAACTGAGAAAGCATAGAATTAATTCATTGTCAGAATTTTAAATATCGATAAGCGACGGTGTCAAACCTTGAATATGAAGCTGTATTTTATTAATTGGAATGTAACACGCATATATTCGACATGTTAAACTGAACAGGTTAAGTAGCACAACACAGATCAAAGCTATGTGCCATTGGTTCTTTTTTTATATGTTTGTGCTGGCATAGAACAAACCCTGCAGCCGTATGTTCTGCGCTTTCACAACTGTGGGATATCTCACGCCTCTGCAGGGTGTATTTCCTGAAAACACCCGCTCCGAGTCCTGGTTTCCAAATGTGCCAGTGTCAGAGACTCCAATCGCTGGAGTCGTGTAAACTTACAGCTGGATCGCAACATAAACGTAACGGTCTCACTGAAAAACCGGCTTTGTGTAAATGAGGCCCAAAGCATCTTTCATCCCAGTAGAATAATCACACACAAAAAATGTATATGTTTTTTTATTTTTATTTTTTACAACCTTTCATCAAAATGTCATTCGTTTTAAATAAATCAGAAAATGGCTGCAATAAAATAGCTATGTTTAAATAGCCACAATAAAATAGGTCCGACAATGACTACATTTTTAATACAAGAGATGTGGCAAACATGGTGAATCAGGATCCAGGCTTATCTGGTCATCATGTGCAGTGGACAGGATATTAAGGGAGGTAAAAAGAAATCTCCACCAGCTCACTGTTATGCAACTGTAGTCATCCGTTCCCAGGACTGTGCAAAGGTGATAAAATATGAATTGTGTTATGGATCTTTATCAGGGATGCCTCTAAGGACGGCTCCAAACCTTTACACACTAATGCAGCTCATCAGACTGGAAAGAGGACATGTTTGAAATCGAGGTCCATTAACTCATTGTTGATCCCAGACATCAAGCCGGAGTAACATCAATAGAAAAGCACAAGAAGAAGAAAAGGAAAGAAAAAAAAAACCTTACATAAAGTAATGTGTGCTTTTAGTTTTGATTATAAAGGGTTTCTATGGCAACACATAGTGCGTGGGCACAACGTTCAAGCCAGCCACATCTGGGGTTATTTTTGATAAACCATCTTTAACTAAAATAAGTTACTAAATAATCATGCGAGTGGAAACGAGTTCAAAGTGTAAACAGTAGCCTTAGCCAATGCACAACTGCTGCAAACGGCAAGCCAGAGAAATGGAAGTAAACACACTTCAAAGGAGACCTTGACTGTTTTCCTGTTATCAGGAAAAGAACTGTGTCAGCTGCTTTTTACAGAGGATTTTCACTAGATAACTACCACATTATGCATTGGTTTAGTCTCCTGCTGAGGTACAATAATTCGTGCTGGATACATTTCATTACAGTAGCAAAGGAGCACAACCTTCTTGATGTTTGTTGCCTGCACAAAACTTTAGGGAAGAACACAAAGATAATATTCAGATAAATATTTGAAGTTATTTAGGACAGTAATGAACAACATATAATTGCTGGACAAATTAAAGGAAGCTACTTTCTGACTTTTGTTCCCCTTTGCAACTACATTGCAGTTGTTTTAAAGTCAAAGCTTTGCCTTTTTTGTTCATAGGCTTGTAAAATTAATTCTCTATTTTCCCTTTCACAAATGTTTCCACGTTTGATTTCTTAAAATTGTTGGAATATTTTTCAAATGTTCAAAAATGGACACATATTTTAGCTAATTCCCTAAAATCTTAATTTGTTTGAAGCCCTTTGGCTGTAGGTTAAATATTACAGTACTTTACAGAATTTACTCTTAAAAGTGAGCAGAAAATAATGAATGTATATGTCTGAGTAATTATTATTAAGTATTTTATTTACTGGTATCACCAGATGGTACATACCTCATCTGAATATGCTTGTGAATTATAGCATCCTTTTTATTGGCACAAATTAAAAAAAAAAAAAGTTAAATTATCGTGACTGCCTGAACAGAGCATCATTCACTAGTTGTCCTGAGATCCTATGAAGACTTCATTGTCGACTTGTTTTTAGTTTATCCGGTACTTTACCTTCAGTAGGAGCGCTGGTGGGAGGATGAGAGGTGGAAGGTGTGCCCCAGCCTGCTGTGCTTCCTTTACTTCTCGATGCCGTTCTGGCAGTGATAGTGGTGGTGAAGGTGTGCAGTTGCGTCGTGTCGTCTATGTCGCACATCTTGTCTTTGGTCTGACGGAAAGAACCTCTGTTTTATGTTTTGCACAAACTCTCAAAGGATATAAAGTGCAAAAGAAAGCTTCAGCCACAGCCATCAATATATTTGTGTGTATGATTTCACATTTAGAATGTAATATGCCAAAAATCTGGACATAGTAGAGAAGAGATGCTTCAATTTAGGTTTTTTTTTTTTTTTTGTGTGTGTGTTTTTTTTTAGGTCCAATTCAATCCAGATGTTTAATTTTAAAACACTGACAATGCCAATAATCCCCAGCCCTATTTTTGGTCATGTTGTCTAGAAACACAGTGCCGTCTGGATCGATGAGCTCAGCCTGATATCTGATCCAAGAATGACATCAGTATTGGGTCAGATACTGTTACTAAAACGGATCGGTCTGAACTCTGAGGTCAAGTCTTTTTTATTGAATCCTTACCTCATCTGGGCAGCTGTTATCCACCCAGTCCTGTCGATGGCGGTCAAAGCCGCTGGAGCATCTGAGGAAAGAATAAAGAAAAAGTTAAAAAAAAAACCCAAAAAACAAAAAGGTTTTTCACTTATAACCCACACATTGTCTCGTTTTCACTAAGAAGATGACCACTAATGTCAAAAGAAGTGGTATTTTCAGGATTGTGAAGCTACTGAAATTGCTTTGCCATTCACACAAACGGCAACAAAACGTTAAAACTGTACAGTTACTCTAATATTATAAATATATATAAACAGAATTAAGTTGGTGCAGTAAAGTGATCCCTTAAGTAGCTGTAAAGCCGACTGTGGTTACTTAGATGTTTTGTTTGACTGATAGTTAAAGATAATTACATACCATTTACTCTTTAGTCATGAGAAGAAAAGCTGCAAATTATCACTTTTTAAAAGAGTGAGCAAGCAACATTTTCCTTGTAATAAGCCTAAATTACTAAAATTGGGGCAGGATAATTTCATGCCTGTTAAGCACATGACTAACTTTTCCCCTTTTAGTTGCTTAGACACCTCTATCTAGGTAAAAAAAAAAAAAAGAAATATTGTGAAAAACAGCTTTTCTCCTTATTAGTGGAGAAAGTTTTTTTAATATAATTATCAAATAAAAAACAATATTTTTAATAAAAACCTAAGTGTGAATCCTCAAATGATTATTTTTAATTATTGAAATTTTACACTGAAAATTTTTGAAAAATTCAACCTTTAAAAGAAAAAAAATATGCAGTGCAGAAAACAATCCCATGATAAAAACATGGTTTACCAACAAGAGAACCTAAAACCTGTTAAGGTTTGCCCAAAACTGTAAATAACAATATGCAGGACTTCAGATTAAGTGAGACTAAACAGAAAGCTTAATCTTACACAGTTTACAGAAAAATCCACTCAAGGAAACAACAAACAGACCCACATCCCAGGAAACAAAAAAATGGTTTAAAGTGAAGCAGTGCTGTAAGAACACTAAAAATTTAGCAAAGTCTCCAAAAGATTCTCTAAAGAGCGCATTGTTATGGTAATTTATCTATGCCCCCAAGTCCGTCTGCTCAAACAGCTGAAGCAGATTCCTCCATGTAATCCCTCACTTTCCCCTGGCTGCTTTTCCCCTCCCTCAGGGTGCAGCGAAGGCAGCACAGTCTGGCTCAGTATCACCAGGGAGGTTTGGTCTAACTTTGTTTCTTCTCGGTGGCATCCATCTCAGCTAGTTGTCGTCTAGCGCACTGAGCCGCGGCACATTTAATCAGAGATGGGCAGGAGAAGGTTCATTTGAATATAAATGAGAGAATATTTCAGCCTGGATTTTTCAATTCGGTCTCAACAGGACGGTCTGATTGTGTGTTGTTTTTGCCATTTTTGTTTCAGAGAAAGCTGGCATCCATGTTGCCAAGTTATTATTTTAACCGAGTCATATTCGTGTTCTGAACGAATTTGAGCCAGATGATGTGTTTTTAATTGATTTGCTTTACGGTTTTCTCTTGTGAAGCCAAAGCCATGCCATCGGAGCCAAATTAATTTTCCACTGCTCGTTCACGTAATGAGTCAGTAGCAGGACTTATAATGTGCCCAGAACAGTCTATCGGTTAAGAGATAAAACTCAGATCGCAGCAGTAATTATTTTTCTTATCGGCACTATGCAAGTCAGTCTAGCTCAGGCTAACGCAGCTGACCAAATGTTCTGATAAGAAAACAATAGTTGACAACAAATGTTGCCTATTTTGTAACTACTTACTTCAGCTATTATTTGAAACGTTTAATTTAACAGGCATATCCGCACATATTCTCAGTACCTAACTGTACTTACAAATTTGATGGCTCCTCCATGAGAACTTATATATGAATATTTTCTTTTTTTCCTCATTTAATTGCATTTTTCCTCTCTTGATACATAAACGACTAATGGTTCGTGCCAACAAATTAACAATCATTCTCAAGGTTTCCTCATAACTTTATATAACAATTATATTTCTTTTATGTCCCATGTGAACATGAATTTTACCAATAAACAACTTTGTATTTTTTTTTTTAGAATTGCATGGTATGAGTAGCTCGGATTGTGATCCGACATCTTTGCCACATTGCTTAGTCTTACTCCTAGGCTTGAAATTATCTTGATCAAATTAGAATTAAAGCTCATCAGCCACTGAGTTAGCTTGTTGTGAAACAAGCAAAATTAATTCATCAGAATTAAGATGAAATGAGCAGACACTAGCATCTCACTCTTCCAGCAGATTTAAACAAATCATGGACAAAACATTCATATTTCTGAAAACAGCACTCTCCGTGTTGCCGACTAAAACAAATCCAACCTCAGTTTTTGCATATTTTCTAACTCAGTGGGGCACACACTCACTCAGCAGGAGCACAGATGTGACTTCTGTTTCAGTAGCACACATCTGGATGTAGGACAACTAATTTTCAACATCTGGTTTTGTGTTTTCCACCATCAGTTATTTAAATTGTGTGCAACGGATCACAATTGTTATGAGCCTTTTTTGTTTTTTTTCTAAACCTACAAAGACACCGCATCCGTACTTCTAGCTCGGGACACAAACTGCAGCAACGCAGCACAGACTGCTTGTAGGATGTCTGCATTAAACACGTTTAATCTCATTGCGCAGTTCTGTCTGGAAGGTTCACATTGCATCAGATGTTGGGTGCACACCGAGTTGTGTTTTTTTTTTTGTTTTTTGTTTTTTGGCACATTTACAGAAGCTGGGGATCGGGGGGACTCTGTACCGAGCAGCTTAATGAAACGTGCAGCCAAACGAACGCTCTGCAAACTATAAAGTCAATTTTATGATGTGGACAGAAAAACAGTGTGAGACTTCTGCAAAAAAATATGCAGTAAGCACGGTAACAGAAAAGAAAATGCAAGATAAAGTAGAGGCTAGAGAGAGTTCAAGGAAATAAAGTTTTTAATTTGAACAAAGATATCCGACTTAAAACATCACCATTCTGAAAAATGGTGCCATAAAAGGCTGGTCTTGCATTTGCATGATTTTAACATCTTGAGACAAATGTATGTTAGCAAATTGTTTATTTATCAAGCCAATCAAGTCATGGTAAATGTGAATGAATTGGAGAATTAAGTTTCATTATGTCCTGAATGAACCAATTCCTTCATGCAGGCCATTGGCAGTTTTGGTTTGTCACTTTATAGCATCTTGTGAAGTGGTCAAGCTCTCTAGCGGCCCCCTGCTGGTCTCAAAAACCGAAACAGCAGCTTTGTTTGCTTATTCTTTTGGTCGACTCTGTACAATTAATTTTAAGGAAAAGTCTTTCCAAGCTCAGCTCCTTATGCGTTGACTGTAAAGTATGTCACGTTTATGGTGTGCAACCGCTTTTGTTCTTTCCTTAATAGAAACAACAAATCTCTAAGCTTACCCCAAACGCATCAGCATTCAGATGCTTTATTACCCAACTTCCACTTGTACCTTAGCATGAAAGAGAAGCTGCGCTTGCACCGTCCCGGCCCTGTAGACGGAAGTTCATTGAGGCTGTTCTTTCACAAACGTCAGCGTCTCTCATTAACTCCGCAGCCAGCGAAGCCACGATGTTTTTTAATTAGTGCGTGCCAAAAGCATGTTTGCCTTTTCTAAAAGGAAGTGGCTCGAAGATGCTGAGGGAAAGGGTAGGGGAGCTGAACTGTGAAGTATTAACACAGTCGGAACGCTAATTAAAATGCAGCTTAATGAGACTGCTGCTAAAGGCGTTACAGTATCTCTCCGCATTCATAAACTGCTGAATATATAAACACTTTTCTTGTTGCTGTAAATTAGTTTGTCTTTGTCAAATGCGCCAGGATTTGAGGTGCCAAGTCGTGAGAATGTTGTATGAAACGAATCGCAGAGCCTCGATGACAAATCAAAATGAGCGGGACACCAATACGGCTCGCTCTCCCTCAAACACATCACTCACGTTTACTGGCTGCTCAAAAAAACATAAGGGAGTGGCAGATTCATGTTTTATATTTACAGATTGGAAAGTAGATCAACAGTGAAAGAGACACGATGGTCATTCCACAGGCCAAACAGCAACCTCCGCAAAAGGACAGCAAACATCTTTTGAAATCAGAGCGGATCATGCGTCATCTCGCCGTAATTTATTCCCTTTGCTCTTGTGTGTCTTTAACTCAGACTTTTCTATCCGACTGAATCAAATCAAATACACTGCAGCTCACATTTCAGCTGTCAGGAAATTCTGTAGAGGAACGCCAACACCTCTTTGGCTGCTCAAATATTTACTTTTGTTTGAAGTGCGGGAGAGACAAGAGGGATAAGGTAGAAAGAAAGTGGAGCAGAGGTTGGCTGAACAGGTGCGAGTCGAGTGACTGTCAGAATGAGCTGCCGACTAAATACAGCTACTTTTCTTTGGAGGGGGAATAAAAAGCTGAATAAATGAAATCTGTGCCAAGTCTGCAACTGACAGGTCAGAAAGTTAGATTTTAAAAATATACTTTCATAAAAGTAGAAGCACAACATACTAAAAAGTCAGACTGAGATTTAATTTTTGTGATTGCTTTTTTTTTTTTTTTTCTAATGCCATGCTGCTAAGTTTTCCGAAAAGGACAGGGTAATGTTTTTCACTGAAATGCATCACCTCATCTGTCAAAAATGCCACTGCATTGCTGGAAATATGGGTTTAAAATGCCTCTTATGTGGAATCAATGTTACTTCATGCAATTTTCAGCACCCAACTTGAAATAAAAAGCAAATAAACTGGTACTAAGACATTCATACATTGCTTTGGAGCTACTTTGCTTTGTAGATCTGAGCAATCCTGCACGACAATTATAACCTGTGCACAAATGATCAACCTACATTCCTTCTTTTCATCATCATATATTCAGAGAATATGTCAGGCCTATCCTAATTCTAACCTCCAACTGAACTCATGCACTCTGTGCTGTTTTATTTTCGTCTTATTTCTTTCTAACTGTTCAACGCTTTGCATGAAAACGGTTTATAAATAAAATCGTTATTATAAAGTTTTTATTAAATGCTGTCAGGATCTTGAGTTAGTTTTTGGTTTTGCTCCTTTCTGTGTTCCTTAGCCCTTTTCTTTCATTAGATAGGCCGTTTTTCTGTTTTGCTTACTTTTAGTCCTTCTTAGTGCTTCTAGTTATGTTTGTTTCTTGTCTCTAGTTATTCCTTGCAGACTCATTAAAAATCACAATGAAAAAAAAAATGGATTTCAGCATTGCTTCTTGGGTTTTTTAAGGAACAAACTTGAATTTTAAAAGTCAAACTTTTTACACGGTTTTGTTTTTAAAGGTTAGATGTGCAGTGCAGTGTTTCCCAACCCCGGCCCTTTTACTGAGCTGCACCCGTCTGACTCAGATGTGTGAAAGCAGAAAAACATCTAAAACATGCAGGGCGGTGTACCTTGTAGACCAGGGTTGGGGAAAAACATTGTTGGATTATAAATGACAGTGTGGATATGGTATGGAGAAAAGTGTAACAGAGTAAAATAAGCCAAACCTGTTGAGCCGATGACACCAGCTGCAGTTGAAGTTAATCTGAGAGGAGATGCAGGTACTACAGCTGGTGAACTGGAGACAGGCTGCAAAAGAGAAGAGTCAACACATATAGACTGTTTTTGCAATCCTTCTATAAACAGATGATGATGAGAAATTAACTACTAATATAATGTAAATATTCTTCTTACTGGGTAAAGGTATGATTTCCACAGCCGAAGAGTTGGTGATCCTCGTCTTTGTAAGCTCCACGCGGTGGTACTCATAAATCGTCCTCCGTCTTACGTCTAGTTTCAGAAGACAAAGACAGTCTGAGATTCTGAAGACAAAAAGTAAATCTTGAACCCTGCAACAAAAAAAAAAAAAAAAAAAAAAGGGGACAAAAGGTCTCCTAAAGCGGAAATAGAGCTGCTGGGAGAATTGGGTCACACTGCATACTGCTACAGCACTTCTCTGCTTTCTTTGCGCCCAAAGTGTCAGGCTATGACTTAGCAAATGGACCAGGGCAATTTTCTCTGGGACCTGATAGCATCAGTCTGACCCAGTCGTTTGTAACAGCAAGACATCTGATGGGGTAAGATGGAGCACATGACTAAACAACCCCACACCGAAACCCAGCTGGTCTAGAAAAACCCATTAGCTTTTGCTTGCCAGGCGAACTCGAAACCATCAGATGAAACTGAGGAACAGAGTACTGTTGTGAAGCACATCCCATACAAGCTGCAAATAAACACATGGATTTTTCTGTGCACCAGAGATTAAGCCACATTAGTGTAATATATTACTTAGACGTGCATTTATCATTTCTGGAAGACATAATGAGATTATTTATTGAGATGCAGAGGGAAATTCGATACAACTAACTCTAGTTAGTTGTAACTCTACAGGCATTTCATCCACTTTATAAAGTCAGAAATGACTTGATATCAGGGTGCTTTTTGGATTAAGAAAATACCGATTTAGGTAATTTATACAATTCGGAGAAAAAGGCTGGTATTTCCAGACTTTATTCTCCATTTATCGTATAAAATTTTGCTTGTTTATTCGTTCATTTCAACCTTCTCTCCTTCCTTCCACAAGGACAATTTGGGTTGGATCTTACAGTGGCCCTCCATCTATTTCTGGTTTGGTGTGCATTGAACTATTCATGTAGTTTTCTGTGGAATGCAACTCCAAATTACATGTGGAAAAGTTGCCTATTTGTGGACATTTTGGTAGAGCAGATCTCAAATGTCCAAACCTGATTGTTTCTTTTGTACCATAATAAATGAAAGACAAACCAACATGTTAGTGTATAATGACAATTAGAAAAATGTAATGTTTCAATTGTTTATTTTTTTGTGTTTTTATGATGTAAATCACTTTGAACAAGCTTGAATAAACTTCTGAAAATATTTCTTCTGGAAGAAAATGCAGCTTAGAAAGTTAAAGCCCCCTAAGCACAATGTCATTTGACAGCATTGGCTGGCTTTGCAAAGCAGCCAATCCAGGAGCGCTATTTATACTCCTCGGCACCCCAAGAGCAGAAATAAGGGAAAATGAGACATCAGGTTGTGCAGACGTGCTGGGATGGTTTCCAGTTTGTGTGTTAATGAAGAGTAGGATATGTTTGGTGTTTGAAGCAATAAAACAGGCAGTTATATAAGCGTTTTTAAAAGGGGTTTTAAGTATTTGCGGATGTCGGCTGTGTTTCTTAACCCCTGCAAATAACGGAGTGAAAAACCACTGAGCTCAGCTCCAAGTTTTGACTTCAAAGGTAAATTAAATACAACCCGAGTAGCTACTGCCACTTGTTCTCAGTTCACTATTATCTGTGTTAGTGTAGAGTGTTGTTTTTAGAGTTTACTACATTTACATTTCAGCTGTATCTGAACCATATGATAAATATGTAAACAGTAAATTCTACCTGTATATTTGCAAATGGCTTTCCACTAAATCCACTTTAAAATCACACTCCAAAAAAAACAAAAAAAAAACAACAAAAAACAAAGGTACATTCAAGTCTTATGAGTCCCTCAGGGTTAAACTGTGGTTGTCGCTGCTCCAGCTGTTCACATCTTTCCGCTTGGACTAATTCTCCTTGCAGACTTGTTTTACTTCTCCAGCTCGGCTGGTGTTTTAACCTGGGACCTGTTGAGTGCACCGACCCTGTGTTGCTTTCCTCATGTGATAGGACGTCGCCTCCCTGCAGACCTGTTCATTTGGATTACGCACGGGACGACTGATCAGAGGAAACGCCGGGCAGCTCAGATCAGCCTGAAAATAAGTCCACCCGTCATTTTACCCCGCCAGTCCCCCTGTGCCTGGCTTCCTCTCACTTCTAGCAAAGAGATTATCAGGTGCCTAATGGCGAAGACTGAGCCTGGGGAAGGTTAGTTTACTAGCTCGAGGCTGCCAGTTGATTTAAGGACTGCACAGGCTCAGTGGAGACTGGTTCTGGAGATTATGCCTGTTCTTCCCTCCAAAAGAGCACCAAATGCAGTAAATATAATTTGCACTTGTTTAAATCTTTACCAAGTGCTAATTAAAAACAGCTCAAGACTCTGCATAATTCCCAGCTCCAGTCTTTGCATCATCCTCTGAAAATAGGCGCTGGGAGGCAAGAAAGTATGAAAAGTGTGGAGCAGAGTTTTGGCTTCATTTTAAAAAAGAAAATATCACACAGTGAGTAAAGTTTAATTAATCTTCTGAGACGTGCATTAAAGCTGGGTCGTCATGTGTGCTTGTGACCTGTTAATTATACAACCTGACTGTGGGACACCCATAAATCTCTCTCTGCCCAATCTTCTGCCCGGAGGTAAAATGAAATCCTTTATTAAAGCTAAATAAAATCCTCTCGTTACCCTAGTCGGTATGCAGTAATTGGCTGCAGAGAGACTTTCTGTTGTAGCCCGTAGCGGTCATAGTTTCCTTTTGAGTACTACAGCTTAATGCAGTTAAAAGAGCGGAGATAAAATCGGGCATGACAAGGGTGTAAAAAATCTGTCAAAATATATTCCTTCCTCTGCATGATAAGGTTTAAATTGGACTTGGAATGTGCTTGGGCAGATATATGACCTAACTTTTACATTTCCATGTAGTTTTGCAGAAACGGCAGCCAGGAGACAAAATAAATCAGAGAATTAAAGTTTCATTGGCACTAGCAGAGCCAGAAGGGTTTATATGGAGGGCTTTTCTTGTCATCTGTCTTTCCAGGATCCATTTTCCCCTCCTTCTACAGCGACTACAGTAAAAGCGGGAACTTGCCCAGGTGACAGATGAAGCGTAGTGATGCTAAGTGATTAGTTGCTATGGCATTCTGCTTTCCAATGGTGTTTTCTCCTCTTCCTGAAGAGACAACATTCATCTATAAATGCTCACATTTTTATACCCTCTTCTTTCCCCATCCATTAAAAATAGAACCTAATACCTCAGTTATGTGTGCTTTTCAAGATAATGTAAGAGTTACAGTTTGTCATGATTGCTGATGTCACTTAGTATCAATTTAAGAATTTGTTTGGACTTGATCAAAACCTGCATCAGTGAAGCAATATGAAGGAAGTTTAACACACCAAGATATTTCTTTGAAACAAGTTTAGCTAGGATTTCACATGGGCAATAAAAAGGAGTTTAACCTGCCAAATACATTATATTTCACAACTTATTATTGCACCAGATTCTATATCTGAGAGTGAGGAAGGGTTTGATGGCAAAATCTGAAGTATCTCCAATCTTCTTTAAACCATTATTGATTGCAATAAGTCAAAGTGGAATGAGCTGCGTCTGGTTTCCTTCGAACCAGACACATCTCTGGAAAGAAAAAACTAATTTGGCTGAACAATTTAAGAAAAACAAAGTTCACTTGTAAACTGGGAAACTTTGATCCTTTTAAGTACTGAACACAATTTGAGATGACTTTGGACCATTCCTTCTGATTAAATGCTTAAAAATCAGGTTAGTTTCTCACATGTTTAGAACCATCCTACTGAATCAGCAAGGTCTCTATGCTTTTAAGTTTAAATAAACTTGAAACATCACCTGCCAGTCGACTCTATCACATGACAGAGCATACGGACAATTCTCCCAAATTCCTGTTTAGCGTATTATGTTTGCTAACCTTTGTTTGCCAGCTGGTTGTAATCCAAAAATGATGCACGGCTAGGTAAAGCGCTATTTTAATTATACTAAAAGGCAGAAAAACTACCATCCTCTAATGCCAGATTGGGTGCTACCCTTTCTTTTAAATTGCACTCCTGCATTCTGGCTTTAAAGTGAATAACTATTCCAACTTTTCAAACCGTGTATGTCCCTTATTTAAACCGCAACCATCTGTTAGTTACTCACTGGGTATTTGCTGGATCTTGTGGACCACCACAAAGGCGTCAGACAGGCCCACCTTCACCGGGTGATTGACAGAACTGATTTGTGATATCTCAATGGGGAGCTGCAAAGGAAATAAGTGAATATCCATCACCAGCAAGACACAGATCTCCCTGGAGCAAGATGTTAAACACTGACAGGTCTAAATAGCCTCACGTTTCACAGTGACAGTCTACAGGAGGAATGCGTACAGTAATCTGTAACCCCAATAAGCAAATGGATGACTCTGGGTCAAAGAAAAAATATACATCACAGTGGAGGAATGTGCGCCCGCTCTTCTTCGCAGAATTGTTTTAATTGGATCATTTTGAACATGACCTTTAAGGGTCAACTCACAGCATCTTAATCAGATTGTATGTCCAGACTTTAAAAGGGACACTCCAAACATTTATTTTCCATTTTATACCTTCAGCTATTTAGAGTGGGACTTGCTGATACGTTTTGGATCATTGTTCTACAGCATAACCCTCTTATGAAGGTGTGACACAAACTGATGGTGGGACATTTTCCTGCAGGATTTTCAGCCAGAAAACAGAATTTATTGATTTAACCAATTGCAGCCAGTGGTGTATTCTATGTTTTAAATGTGTTTTCTCTGTTCCTTTGTTTTCCTGAAACGCAGCTGTGTTTTTGACACAAAACAGATAAAATAGGCTTGCTTTTTTTCCAATAATTGCTGTTAGTTTTATGCCAGATTCCTAACTTTAAAAAATTCCACTGTTATCTCGTCATTTCACAGAAAGATCCTAAGTTTGACTAACATAATATTTTTTTGTTAGCAGTGATTTCGGCTTTATTGAAGATTGATCTTGAGTGGAAAATCATGATTTATATGTTGTTCTGAGTTATTTTGTGACTTCTTGGATGAATTATGAATTATTTCATTGCACTCTTTGGGTAACTTTGGTCTTGGGAAATTTCAGCACAGCTTCTTGTTTTTTTGTTTGTTTTTTTTTTTCCATTTGTGGATAATGAGTCTCACTGCGATCCCAAATCCTTAGAAATTACAAAGGAGTTTGTTGAGTCCACCATTCATGCAAAAATCACTGCAGGACGTAATGGTTCCTGAGATTAAGCCAAGTTCTCCAAAATCAATTAATGATTTAACAATAGGGTCTTTTTTTCACATTTGACAATGTTGGTTTAACTTTTTCCTTTGATAAATAATCTCATCATTTGAAAACCATCCTTTCAGGTTTTGTTTGTGAATACTTCATTACTGAGTACATTATGTGACCAAAATAAAAAGTGTAAAGAAGATATTTTTAAAAGTGTTAAAAGTTCGAAACAGCAGGGGGAAAGACTGCTAGAGTTGTGAGATTTAAGTGTGAAATGAGTCACAGTTTAATTTGTACTAAAGTTGAGGTGATAATTAAAATGTGTCACTTTCACACTGAATGGGTGTGTTGGAAATAAGGTCTGCCTGACATATTTTTCAATAAGACTTCTAGAACTACAGAACGGCTTCAGCTAGAAGGGCATGCAGCATTTTGAACATCACACGCAAAACTATAAAGATGGAAGATTCGGTAATAAAGCCCAGAGACCCATTATGTCATAAAAATCCTCTATAAGTAAAAAAAAAAAAAAGTCTCAATAAACAAGTAATTTAAGTAAATTTATTTAGAGAAATCAGATTCGAATCTCATATTAGAGCACTGAAACCGTTTTGTACTTTCTTTTGACACATATTTTGCATAAAAAATGGAATGCAGTTTTTCCAGGTTTACTCTCCAACTCTGGATTCGGGGAGCTAAAGTTTATATGGACAAAATGACTTGTGAAAACAGAAAATCAGACAGAAAAGGGAAAAAAAATGGTTGCCATAAATAAGAGCTCACCTCTTTATATGCAAAGACAATCCTTCCTGTGTTGTGCAGTGTGGCCTGGAAGGTGAAGCTGCCCAAGTTATAGTTGTCCTGCAGGTGGACGTGGTCCCACTGCACCACCAGAGCAGTGCCTACAGAGAAATGAATGCATTTAAAATATACGTATTCCCACATACCGGATAAATACAGATTAAAGCAAACCACAATAACACCGAGTTGTGGCCCCTTCTGATGTGAAGAAAGACGTAGAACATGGAAAATAACAGAAAGACATTAAATCCGAAGATATCCGTTTCTTTAAAGCATCATTTGTCGGCAGGAACTACAGAGATTGACACTGAGTCAGAGTGAGTGCTGATATGAAAACACTGTGCTGGAGGAGGATAAAACCGCAATAAAACCTCAGCTTTCAACAAACCCAAACCAAAGAGCGGCCGTTATTGTGATGGATTATACAGTTCGGGCAGTTTTTAACCACAGGGAGCCACTGCGTTTTCCATGCTGTGCAAGACCGTGCTGAATGACAAAGTGAACAAGGAGCGGACATTCACTTTTCTTGTTGGTACGGCAAAGAATATAAGTTTCCATCTGTTCTGTTTGACAGCAGTTGTTAGTGTGGAACAGAAATTGGATAAAAGAGATCTTGTACTTCTTTTTCTCCCAGCGAGAGTGCTCATCTTACATAGGATTGCTACGTTTTGGAGCTTTGTGTGCAAAAGGTGTGTATACACATAAATCAGGCATACATCCTTTTCCAGGTAAGAGTTTATATTCCAGACATGGTTGGAGCTCCATGGCAACTCCAAAGCTTGCATACAAAGGCATTTGAATCTACAGTCTGCTTTCGATGAGGTGAAAATTCATCTTGAGGTTTGGATGCAAGTGTTTAAAATTGGTTTTAAATTAAAAAAAAAAGCAAAAAATAATCCTCCTTTCAAATTTGTTCATGGTAGCATGAACTGCTCAAGGTAAAACTCTCTATGGCCACCACTGATTACAGTTACTCAGTTATATTTACTTCTCTAAGTTTTCAGGAAAATGTACTTCTGCAGTAATTTTTGTACACCGTACTTTTTATCTTTACTTGAGTAATATTATCATGAAGTATTGCTACTCTATCTTGAGTAAAATTTCAGGGATTTTACCCAACAGCAGTAAATTTGGTGACGGAAGAAGAACATAAGCCTGAAATGATTCAGCCTGATCGTTTCCCCCCGATACTTTTACAGTCATTTACACCGAGTATGTGCAAGTCTGTGGTGTAAAAATGTTCATTAATAAGATACGCGTAGAATGTCTATATGTCTAGTTTGTGTTTTTACGTAGGTCAATAGCATTTAGGAGTGTTTCCAACTATCGTTTTTACCTGCACGTGTGCAGATTTTGGGGTTTTTTCCCCATCACTTCGAGATGGGAATCAGACATGCAGGGCACATTTACACCTATTTGCATATTTTTGAAGTTGATGCACTTTAACAGAGGACTTTGGTACTCCCTCGTGTGTTCTCAATTACACATTGAATGAGATGTGGAAACAAAATGTGCCTGGATGCATTTGTACAGAGTTTCATCCATGCAGATCTGTTTGCATTAATGCAGTTTTCTTGGTTTAAGTGCATGTCATGTTTTAGAAGGAAAGTCATGCGTTTCATAAAGTAGAATCAAATAGTTTAATGGTCTAAAAACGATTTGATCCACTAAAGGAAAATGTGGATATTTTGCTCCAACATCAAGTTGTTTCTACACGTTTTAAGCACAAAATAATAAAAGTACATACAAAAGAATCAGAAGACAAATAAATCTATTGACAGTTGTTTCCTTTACTGTTGCAGTGCAGATTGGTTTTAAAATAAAACCCCAGAGGTTCAACTAAATTTAGCCTGCAAGAGTGAGTAAATCAAGGAATAATTCCCTAACATGGCCTTCATCTCTGCCCTCCAGAAAGTGGGCCTTGCATTATTTTTAACACCACTTTGATTTACTGTGGACTTTGGAGGACCTATTGATGTGAAAGCCATTTGGCCAGTTGCCAGAGTAATAAAAGTTTGTTTACACAGCAGCCAATCAATTTTTCCTTTACACAGCCAGAACACTTCCCATTCAAAGTAAATATGAGAGTCAGCTTCTTTGCCGACAGCTAGGAGAGTCGGGGGACTAGTAGCACATCAGCTCCTAAAATAAATCGCGTGCTGTGTGTATGGTGGACACTCAGTCTGAACACATGCTTCACATGGAAGAAGGATTAAATATCGTCTCTCGCGTGGTAAAACATAATTCATAAGACAAGGGAAACAGAAAATGCAATCATGGTAAAATAAGAAAGTACACGCTCTGCTTCAGATTATCATACATCAGAATATAAAATTATTCTGAGTTGAAATGCATAAGAACAATTTAAATTCAATCGCAAATGTAAAAACACAACAGGATTTGCTTTTTTTGTTGTTTTCAGAAAGGAAGCCAAAAATGGAAAAACACTGGCTTTTGAAAAACAAGTTATACCCCATGAATAGCTTTTTCCCCCTGGTGTCTAAAGTTGTTGTGGAGCAACTTTTTGGCCACTCTTCTTCTTTACAAAACAGATTTTAATGACTCCAAGTTTAATTTAGCACTTCATTCATTCTGTGCCAATTCGTCCTAGACACTCCTTGAAAGGGGAAAAAGAAGAGACCATGCAATTCAAGTGACGTGTATCCAAAATGTAACAAGATAAATCTGCTCAACTAAAGATCTACAAAGTACCAACTACAATATAGAACTGGAGATAAGACCAAGTTCATTCTGCCATGACAGAGAATGGTAATGGGGTAAAAAAAAATTGAGATAATAAAACACAGAGCAATCTTGGTGTCACCAATTCCCTATAATGATAATTAAAATCAGAAGGGGAAAACTCTTTTTTTGTTTTTTATGGAAAATGATCCAAAACATGCAGCCAAATCAATACATAAAGACTTTACCACGCACATAAAATCAGCCATCCTCAATCACCATATTTTGACTCAGCCGTTTGAAACATATTTTAGAAATGCAAAAGCTGATCCGCCATCCATGTAAGAAGTGTAACCGGGCCTTGGCAGTGAGTCACTGTGCATAATAGCAGAAAACGAACCCCAAAGAAATGGCAAGAATTACGGCAATTATGGAGAACGGCAGTTTCATAGTTACAAATTGTTATTCTCCTACTTTGTCACATCAAAATGTCCGACTCATAGAAAGGCAACAATTCTCACAACATTGGCTGGGGTTGCGTGTGTTTTGTCATTGTTTTAAATGTGCAACATTCAAAACAACTTCCATAATTCTCCATCTGATGAGTCTTCACATTGTAAAATTCTTTAAGAAATGGTCATAAAATCCCACGTGGGAATGGGAAAATAATTGGCAGCCAGAAAAAGAACTTTAAAGTCTTGCCAAACAGCCTTGGAGATGTCTTTCTATTAATTTTCCAGCAGAGCATATGACAGTCATGTCCTCGCCTGTCATATTTCTTCTTTTTTTAGAAATTCTAATCAACAAAAGATGATAGGACAGCCGAGCTTTACGCCTTCACTGTGAATTTTCACACACAGCCTTGTTTGTGAACAAACAGCTCATCCCTGCTGTGGACGCTTCATCAAGCTTGTTTTTACATATTTAATGAAGGCCCATCCACAGCACAGCGGAGCGTGCAGCTCTTGTTTGGTATCGGCAGAACGCTGACTGATGGAGAGCGAGCCGGGCTCCGGATCGATTGGCTGCCATCGTGGCTAAAGTCTGATGAGCTTGTCTGCAGAAGGTCACAAAGTCGGTCTGTCAGTCTGTTGCAGAGCATGAGACAGTGATGAGGGGAGTGATGGACAAGACCCAGAGTTTACCTTGGCTTGCAAAAAGCTTTAATAACCAATTAACTTTGTTATATTTTACAACCTCAAAGTATTTTACTAGGATTTTATGCAAGAAACCAATACAACATCATACATGATGGTGATGCTTTGTAGAATCACTTTTCACTGTTGTTGCAGCTGCTCAGCTGCACTATATGCAGTAAATATATCATCATCGCAATATCAGTGGTGTAATATTCATATCACAAATGATTGCTCAGAGTGCAATATTTGCTGGCTAATATGGTCGAAGTGTAATGAAGATTTGCATGCTAATATAATATTTAGCCAGCTGGTCAAAAAATGACCCCACTCTACCCTTGATGATGTTACAGAAAAGTATAACACTCCACAACACTGAATTCCAAATATACATACATTACTCATAAGGTAAGATCATCAGCAATGAGGCAAGACGTGACTCAAGTTTTGACTGAGAGTTTGAGATGCATCAAAATTAGGGAGACAACAAGAAAACTCATTGGGATCATTATAAAACCAAGATTAAAAAAAAAATAAAAACACTTACCATTGTCAAAATAGATAACAGTAGAGTTTCTGGAGACACTTGGGTCAAAGTTGGCCATCAGAGGAGCGATGTACTGTGTCGCTGTGAGCATCCGATGGACGACATCTCCGGTATAAATAAAACCTGTACATGCAACCAAAAAGACAAAAAAATATATATATACTTCATACAAATGACTTTTTGTTGGAAATAGCTCAACAGGTATACGTTTTTGTTGTTTTTCTTATCTATATACAGTGATTCTTATTTAGTACAAGGCTTTTCTCTATACATCTGTGCAAAATGTGCAGGGCTCTGAGACTAAGTGTTCCTAGTGTGCTCTCCCTCCTCTCCCTTGTCATTAATTATCTAGTGTAGGATAATGAGGACAGCACGACTTCAAAAATGGGCTTTTGTTACTTTTTTACTCTTTATGGAAAGACAAAACAAACTCAGGTTCTATATTTAAAAGTCTCTAAACATGGTTATTAATGGAGCCCATTAAAAAGCATAAACACAGCCACTAAATATTACATTGGGGAAAGAATTTGCACTGAGAACAACAGGATCCAACACTGTCCTCACTTCTCTGCAGTCAGCTATTATCCTACAATTTCGTTTTTAGGAAAAGCTTTTGTTCTTTTGTATGAAAAAATCTGTATGAAATACTAGCTGACTTAAACAGTCTTTCTGAGTGTATCAGATGTTTTATGTAAGATAATTCTGAGCAATGAACAACACTTTCAGATCATTTAATTTGTTTATGTATCTAGGTTACAAAAGAGACATTTTTTTATATTCATCAATTATCATTTGTAATTCAATATCAGCTTTCAGATTTTTGTATTTGTGTTACAAGCTGAAATCTGGCTATTTAGTCAGGCTATCTGCTCAGGTAGCCTGCCAGAGGTCAGCTACCTAATAAAACTGTTTCTTCCAGCTTCCAAATTCTAGTTTTAAAGACCAGCAAACCAGCAGCAACAGGCGGGAGAGGGAGCATATTGCATTGCTCTGTAATGCATTTAGCTGAAGATAAAATATGCTGTTTTCCTCACTTTAAATAGATATATTTTTAAATATTCCTTTAAATCATGCCTGAATCTTTGATCAAATCTGTGAAGTTAATATTTCCAGTAAAATGCAGTGTTATAACCGCATGGCTCAAGAAATCCTGTAATGCATAAAGTTACTTAATTACAAATGAAATAAGATGCAGACTTGAGGAGTGGGGGGTGGAGGGGACAAAACCCTACTTTTTTTAATTTTTATTTCTTGCAAATATACAACCAGATCCAGACCCATAAACTCTCATTTCATGTGACAAGGCATCTCCTCACATATGGCGGATGGGCTATAAAAACACATCCATCACTCTGAAAACTATACGCAGCCTGCTGTGGGAGGAAACAGTCTTTCCCAAATACATCTCCCTGCACAGAATTACCTCGATATGAAGAATGGGAGCAGAGAAGAAAAATTTGACTTGATTTAGTTGTGTACGGATATCACCTGGAAAAAGAGTGAATGCAGAGTCCCACAGAGCTCTACAGGAGTTGCTATGGTTACAATTAGTTTTTATCTTACACCTACTGTTCCTTGATATGCATTAGTCTCCAATGGACAATGAATGAGGAGGAAGCTTGGTGAGAGACAGTAAGAAGATGCAGAAGTGGTGTAAGGGGGTCTGACTAAAATGTCACAATATTTCCCCATCTGTGAAAAATCCTTTGGAATTACTCCAGCGTTTCACAAAAATAAATATTTTTGGTCATCCTGTCTGAAAAACTGTAAAAGTTTAGATTCATTTGATGTCAGACACCAATTAACAATGGTTACGCGTATATGTGGAAAGAGGAGTGTTGGAAAGAGCAGGAGGTTCTTAAAGAGACGGAGGCTCAATTGCAAGGCATTTCTTTTAATTTACTTATTAATTCATTTTTATAACTACTGAAGGCAACATTGATATCTGATTGTGCTATAAAATGGCACTTACTGTAACGTTCATTTTATCTTGTTTTTAGTCAATGTTCTACTCAGTCGTGCTGATTTATTTATTTATTTATTTATTTATTTATGCTGTATTTAATTTCAAAAGAGGTTAGAATGTCCCTCGACGAAGCATAAACACAAACCCGTCTGGATGGAGGCACAAAGCCCGGTGTGAAAGGGATTTATTTGTGCTGCTGCGTCTGCTTTCCACCAACCAAACACAACCCAGCTTAATACACAGTCTAAAGAAAATCAGACACCCTCTCAATACACTAAAGAGGTGAGGGCTGCAGGGCGCTCAATAAATAGTCTGTTCATTCATTATAGTTGTCACTATCACCAGAAGGAGACTGGACAGAGGAGGAGAGAGACCAGGGGGAGCAAAAGATAGAGGCGAGAGAGAAGAGTAATGGAGAGAAGCCTGACTCAGACGAGGGTTGTTTTTTTTTTTCCTGAGTGTGTTTATGAGTTACAAAAAACCTACAAAAATGAGCTGGACTGCACATGTCCAAGAAAAACATGAGCGGGAATGATCGGAACCATCAGACTGAAAGCTTTACTTTATTGTACAACATGTTTAGACAAGCTCTTTGTCCTCAGGAGCAGATCTGTTCTGTGTTTCATTTCCAATACGATTTGTGTTTATCGCAGCCGTTTCGAGGCTTAGGAAGGTCCGGGAAAGGAGCAGCATGCCCACCCGCTTTGTATTTAGTCTTCTGGCTTTTAATATGACATAGCTGTGAGGCTTCATCTACTTAGAGCGTCTCCTTCTATTTTTATTTTATTTTTTTTTATTGCTGACTGTGAAGCAACCATCCATAGCCGACTAGTCACCACTCTTATCCCACCCTCAGATCACAGGACATGAAGCAGTTCATGAGCCAACAAAATGTTGGGATAAGTTATAAAATCAGCCAGAGAGAAACTGGAAAGCAGCAGATGGTCAGTAATTTTAGATGACCTGAACAGTGTGTGAGGACATTAAAGCTTTTTATGCACCGACTGCATAAAAAGCTCCTATTGCAAAGTTAACTTTGTTATCAGATAGTTAGCTGAATATCCTTGAACATGTTGCAGATTAAAGAGAACAAAACTGTTGTCTTTAAAAAGAGCACAGCTGGTGTGAGGCCATTTATTCCTTTTTTTTAAAAAGTGTTCTTTAGTTCTTTAGCTGCCAATTGCACTCGATGTAGAGTTCCTGGCAAAAACATACATAAATTGTAACATCTTTTAAATTTTAAATTTATTCAGTTCTTTCCTTAGACTTGATTGTAATTATTTTAATGTACGTATGTTTTGGACTTTAGTTAGTTAGTCATTGTAGACCTCGTTCCTGTTTTATTTTGAAACATGTCTATCCTTAAGGTCAGCATTCTGTGTTTTATATCTTCCTGTCATTGATATTTCAGGGTGGACCATGTGGTCATCCTTTCACATTAAAAAATAGTTTTTTTTATAAACCAACTGACACATTTAAGTGTTCTGGTAAAAATGTTTTGCTTCATGATTCCAGAGTTTTGGCATGTAAACATGAAAGTGGATCAGAGGCATTTGAAAAGGCCACTTGCCTAAACAATGTCGTGTTGGAGAGCTATTGGCTCTTTTACTGTTTAGACAGAAGATAAATAAATGCAAAACTCCTGAAGTGACACCTCTGCTATCCTTTATCACAATAAAAACCAGAAAAAACAAAACCCAGACTAATAACCAGCTCTCATGTTCACTGGTGGGGCAGGCAGCCATCTATGACCGGGCTTAAAACTTTCCTTCTTTAGGTTCCTTTTAATAAAGTTTACAGTTGTAGAGGTTTAGGTTTTTGTTATCATTTAGGTTAGCTATGTTGCTTTAGGATAACGCTCTTGAAAGCTATACTGATATGTTTTACTCACTCTGCTGTTTCCTCTTGTTTATTCTCAGAGTTTCTTTCACATAGAAAGTTCCCCTGGCCAGGTGTTTGTGTGAGTCTTTTATCTGGATAATGTCATGTATGGATCTGTTGCTGTCATGAACCTTGTGTGCTTTTTTCCTTTCCAATATAATATATATATATTTTATTTTTGCTTAGCTATGTCTTGTTTGCAAGTAAAGCCAATGGTATAGCTATCCCTCCATTAACTTAGTGTTTTTCTTTCTCTTAGAAAGTATTCCTGACTCTGTGCTTTTGTGTTTTTGTTTTTTTTTTTGTCTCTCCATGCTGCTCTCTCAATCCCAAGTCAGCAGATCCTGAAACTGGCCCCATTTTCATTTTGTAAAAAGCTGAAAGGTTTTGTCCACGGTTGCCACATGGCTTCACAGGGTGATAGTTTACTGCAAAGTTAACAACTTGATGAATTACAAACTGGGATCACCTGAATATGACGGCACTGTCATCTAATATGGACTGAATTTGGTCACATGTAGCTGGATCTGAAGCAGACTGAAAAGGAATCATCTGGATTCCTCTGAATTGCATTTGGACGGGATTTAAATCGGAATTGGATACGACTTGGAGCGTCTTGTCTTGAGATTATGTTTCTAGTGAATGGGCACAATATAAATACAGTGGAAAGTGGAATTATAATGATCCTTTTTAGATGTAAAAGTCTAGTGGAAAAAATGATGCCTTGAGTAAAAGCTGAGTTGCTGAAAGGAATGAAGGCGAAAAGATGGCTGAGAGGATGGGCTGACTGACGAAGGGATATGAGAGAAGGCCGTCTCGGAGACAAAACCCCTGAGGCCTGTAAGAGGAAGATAGCTGCCTCCTCTTCTTCCTCCTCTTCTTCTTGCTACAATTGCTTGGTGACGCCTCTCCATCCCAGTCTAGAGGAATGCAAATTCTTGTTATCTCCTCCCTGCTAGTACGGCCCGTGCCCATCCTCACAGAGCGACTCTAAAAGCAGTTTTCGGAGATAAGAATCAAGACTGCGAAGATAATAACGATAGCCACAACAAATCATTTTTATATTATTTCAGAGGCAGCGAAAGGCAGCCCTGCATCTCTAGAGTAGTTGGGTAAAAAAGCAGGGCTTTGGTCTTTGATGTGATAATAGCTGGTTGGGGTATTTGTGGTCTTGCTGTCAAGACTCAAGTGGAAAATTGCATTGCACACAGCGGTGAACACAACCGCCGTGTCACTTTCCTCGTCTTGATACCCCCCACCTACGTATCCGAGTCTATCAGGGTGCGACTTGGCGGAGCGATTCGTGTTTCCAGCCCAAAAACCACGGGTCTGGTTTTCTCCCCCAGCTAAGTCTGGTGTCGCGAGAAGCTGGTGCTGAATGCCGGGAGCGGTGTGTTTTCAGGCTAGCAGACGATTACATGGAGGTGAGAAATTTAAACAGTCTCCCATCATGCCGACCGCTTGGCTGGACAACAGCCGTTCGTGGTTCCGTTGTGTGATTTGTGCCAAACGAGACATTTTAACCCTGATACTTCTAATTTAGTTCACACAAAGGCAAGACTTTGGGATACATATATAATTGACATCAGATATTTGCATACACTGCATATATTTTTTAATGTCTAGCATTGAATCCGAAACTAAAGTTTTTCCCCTTTTATAAAATATTTCTATTTGCTAATGAGAGGGAGACAATTATATTTATTTTTTTAACTGAAGCTTACAGGACATGTAGTTTGTATTTGGTAGACTTCCCTTTTGGAAACTTTCATGTGTCCAAGATTTAACTTCTTGGCTGATGTCTCTGTGAAGTAACTTCAATATTTCAGCACAATGTTCTTATTTCTTGATTTAATCATGAATGAACTGCAATGAACTGTTAAGTGCACCAGTTAATCTCGCAGCAAAACGCCTCCATGGCATAATGCAGACACCTCCATACTTGGGGCGGTGTTCTCAGGTTTACAGAATTCCCACTTTTTCCACCAAATATGTCAAAAAATTCTGTTTTATTAAAAAAAAAAAAACATGGGACAAGATTTTAAGTGAGAGAAAAAATAATTATGTGGGTTTTTTTTTTTTGGAGTGTATGTAAATATTAGGTTCCACACTTCAATAGAGCAGTCGACCAGGTAGGTAGCATAGCAAAGATCTGCTTATTATCTCCATAGAAATTTTGTAAGCCCCCCAGCTCTCTCCTAAACCGCATAGCAATAAAAAAAATAACAGTACATTCAACTTTGCCAAGCACATACAGTTGGTCCAACAATTACAGACACAGCTACTATTCAGAGAGCATATTCCAACTTACCACCAGTTGCTACAGTGATTTCACGCAGGAGATGTCCATAAAACGGGAAATCGAAAGACAGATTAACTCTCTGTGAGTGGAAAAACAGACAGATGGCTCGAGTCAGGAAGATGAAGGGAACAGAAAATCCAAGAAGAGACTCCTTTTATCTTAAAGACCAGCAGAGGATAAAGATCAGAGGGGAACTGGGAACAGTAAATATAGAGGAGTCTTGTTTGTAACTGCGAAGATAAAGAATATGAATGATTATCTTTGCCACACATTTGTCACGAGTACAGAAAAAAAGACAAATCTTGGCAATAAAATGTGATTTTCTTGTTCCTAAAAGAATAAACAACAGGGTATTTATTAAAAAGCAGATTGTAACGGCCTTCAGGACTCGAGTGGAAAAACTTTTTCGTCTTTCAAAAACCGTTTCTTCAAATGTATTTTAAGTTTTTTTGTAGTTTTACATAAATCCTGAAATACAAGTAAAGTAAGTGAACTTAACGTATGCAGTGTGAAATTCAAATGAGAGTAATGCTTTCTGAAACAGAACAGTCTGGCTTCACAACAAACAACTCAATAAAAGTAAACTAGTGAGAGTATAGATATTAATGCATATAATATATGAACATAGAATGTGTATTCCTATTTTGAGCTTTTTGTCATTAAAATAATCTCACTTTTGATAAAGTTCTTCAACTTTTGTAGTATAAACATTACAAGATAGCAAAAAAAGACATATTTTCTCAAAAGTCTTGAATTATCAGTGGAAATTAGAAAGATTTCACATTACGTTTTGCTTCAGAGCACACATTTGTGTCATTCACCACTTTGTCTCCACTCTTGGCAGGATTTGACTCGCATACCATGGTTTATGGACGCATCATTTCATCTGTACACCGAATATGGCACAGTAACTGCCAGAAGAGAGAACGGAGATTGGCAGCTGCAATAAATACTGGAATACATAGCCCTGCATTAGTAATCCTGTGGTAAACCGCCCTGAATCTCACTAGCTGCGCAGCCAATTCCACAGCTTAACTTCTCAGCAAAGCTCTGATGGAGCTGACCTCTGTTGATGTGTTTTGTTTTCTGACCTTATCAGCCTTTTTTTTTTTTTTTTTTTCTGCGCTGGCAGCCGGCGGGTCTGGAAAGGAGCACGTTCTGCTGAGCTTTAAGCAGTTTCTCAGGACTTTAACTGCCCATCGCGATAAACTATTTGTTTAAAACGTTTGCCCTCCGTCACGAGACCACAGATGATTCCAGCACAGATGGTTTTCCGTTCTCAATGAATCAGCCGAAAGCGCCAAGTGTCCTATTTGACTGTCTGTTGATTCAGGACATTCTTTTTACTGATTTGTCAGACTAAGTCAAATTTAGAGGATAATAACAGAGAATAATAAAAGTCATTTAAATATCTTTTTCAGCTGCAACGCCTCATGTCTGGCAAAAAAAAAAAAAATGAAGGCAGAGGAGCAGAATGTGCACAATGTGGGAGTCTATTCTGACTTCTCAGCAAGTATTGTTCTATCAGGTTACTTCCTTTCTCTCTGCTGCCATGCTGTTCTGCTTCTCTGGTCGGTGGCTGCTGCCTTATGACTGTATCAGTATGCAGCTCACATGGGTCACCTGCCTGCACCGACCTGTGAGCAGTGGGGGCTTTAAACATAGCTGCAGAAAAGACTTTAAACTGCATGTAGAAACCTTGGATTTTTACTCCTCAACTCATCTCATCTTGAATATATTATGACAGAAAGATGACAATTGTGGACCCTTTGGGTAAATAAAACAACGGTTTCATTTGTGTTGCAGTGTTAGACTGACTCCTAAGAGGTTAACACAGTGAAGTTCTTCTCGAAGAAAGAAGAGCTTGGTTAAAAAAACAAAACAAAAAAAAAAACTCATCTGATGTAGACCTATGTGAACACTAGGTGACGCTTGTTAAGAAATAAGTCGTATTTATTTAGTGTCCGGTGGTGCCTGTTGTTGCAATGCATCAACAGCATTAAGGTAACCATTAGGCAGAAGTGATGAGATTACATTATATGTATAATCAACATTTTCATACAGCAGCTCTGTATTTTAAACTGTGTTCAGGCTTGTAGTCGACAATATTGGTATCCAATCAAGAAATCTGGAGAAAAAAAAAGAGTAAAAAGAAGAACAAAGCAGCTGAATAGGCAGCTGAAACTTGTGGTGCATCAATTAAGAAAATATATAATATAAAGTGTCCACAAGAAAGTAATTCATAAGAAAATAATAATTAATATCACTTACTTTTATTCTTAAGAATAAATGAAATCAATGTATTCATAATAAAGCTCGGGGAAAGTCATGTGTAAGCCACGTGTATCTGGTAAACCAAGCTTACCCTGAACTTGAACTGTATTGACGGATTCACCCCAAAGCAGAAAGTATCGTTGAATTAGGCTAATAAACTGCATTTTATTTGAGTACTTCTAAACCTTAAATAAATAACATGAGGACCTCGAGATTCTCTTTGGAATTTTTTTAGAACTTTGTTGGACCTGTGCGCTCTTATTTTGCCCTGTAGTCAAAATAATATCAAGAGTACAGTGAAGCTTGATGATTTGGTCTCAGTGGAAGAATTTTAAAGCTCCTCTGTAAATGAAAAGTGCAACTGCAACTCTTATTTCAACCTTATAATATGTGACTTTGAGTTTTTTTTTTGTTTATTTGTTTTTTTTAAGTTGATTTATTTTTATGTTAATGCCAAACTTTTGAACTTGAGCCTACTGCCTTATAACTTATAGCGCTGTACCACCGTGGATGGGCTTCCATTAAAATATTGATTTTTATCCCAAGGAACCTCCATGGCATTTAAACCCATTAATGTTTTACATAAAAAAAATTCTACACTTTAACTGATATAAACTGTCAATTGCCAAGCTTTAAAGGCAATGTACATGCAGCATACTAAGTGAAAGGCTCTCAATTTACAGGCCATTTAAAAAAGACTTCACGCGCCTTTGATCTTCCCACACCTTACCGTTTTACAACGACAAATATCAGTTTATTATATAAGGGCTTTATGCTTTATTTTCCTGCAATTGCAGGTAGTTGAGCTCTATTTTATTTAGAGAAATCAGGGTAAAGATGGCTAAAACAAATGCATGCCACCATTTTCACATTTATTCTTGTAAAGAAAACAAATCGGTTTGAAAACTCATTTTCTTTCACTTGACTACTTTGTGTTGCTTTATGCAGGTTTACCGCATGAAATCCCAATAAAAAATTTTTAAAGTTTGCGGTTGTAGTCTGCTACAATGTGGAAAAAGCTTAGGGGATATGAAGAGATTTGCAAAAAAGGAAACTGTTCACTAGGTTTCATTTATTACCATATGTCATGGGGCCTGAAGTATTTCCAAGCTGATTTAGGATGCTTCTTTGTTAATTCAAAATATCTCGGAAAATATATTTTAATACAAGAATTTTAGCACGACAATGACTAAGGGCTTAAATCCAACATTTAGCATCCACTAAATCTCCAGTTCTGCTGTTGTTGACTTACCGCCGCCTGTCTGTGTGTGTTAGACAGAATCCCATGGATCTTCACTTTGTCCTTCTCCATCTGGTCAATATTTACCCACAAGTCTTTGCTCATAGGATCTGACGGTCCGTATGTTTTTGATGTGTAGTAGTTGTGATCCATGTCTTCCTAAAAGAATGACAGAACAAATGGTTTTTGGCTTTTAGTTTACACAAGAGTAAGAAAGGAAAATGTAGTGTCTTGCTAAAGTTCACACATTTTGCCATGTTGCAGCAACAAACCTGAATGTATTTTAGTAGGACTTTATAAGAGACTAACACAAAGTAGTGCATAATTATGGAGGAACATCTTGTTATTTTATTTTTTGTTAAGTCAAGTTTATTTTTAAAGCCCATTTCTTCATCAAGGCAGTTCAAAGTGGTTTACGTGACAAAATTGAACAAAATTACACAACACAGACACATTATGTTCCAGTGGCACAAAAAGAGGAGTAATAAAAAGTTGTTGTACAGACCAGCATCAGTCTATTTTCCAGTTACTGCTAATTAAATGTAGCTCTTAAGTTGGTTTTTAAGACTTGATTTTAGGAACTCTGTGTTTTAGCTGTTTTACAGTTTTCTGGAAGCTTGTTCCAGATTAGTGGGACACAGAAACTGAATACTTCTGCATATGTGGTTTTGGTTCAGGGGATGCACAGCAGACCTGAGATCTGAGTGGTCTGGATGGTTGATGCAACAACAACAGATACTTGATGCATTTTGGCGCCAAGTCATTCAGTTATTTATGAACAAAAGTATTTTAGAGTCTGAGCTACAGGGAGCCAGAGTAAGGGGCTTCAGAACGGTGCCGATGTGTGCCATCTTCCTGGTTTTAGTGAGAACTCAAGCAACAGCATTCAGAATCATCTGCAGACCTGTGAAGACACTGTTTCAGTAATCAATTCAACTAAAGATAAACGCATGGAGGAATTTCTCTAGATCATGATGGGGGCCATCTTTTAATCCTAGAAATGTTCTGCATGTGATAGAAGGCCGACTTTGTAATGGTCTTTATGAGTCTCTGATATTTCAGGTCTGAATCCATTCGGGCTAAAGATAATAACTTGAGTTTTGTTTCTGTTCAGATGGAGAAAGTTAAGGCACTGGTTTGATCAATGCATCTTCTCAGTGCTTGTATGGGTTCATGGTCACCCGGTGGCGTCGTAATGAAGAGCTGTGTCTCATCTGCGTAGTTATGGCAACTAATCTTATTGCTTGTTAGAATCTGAGCTACCCTGAGCATGTTGATACTAAATAGGAGGGGCCCACAGAATAACACATTTTACTCAAGTGCAAATTATGAAAACACAATACAAACATTCACATCACCATACAACATGTCCATTCTGTTTAAAGTTTACTCCAATCAGCATATACTTTGATTTTCTTCAAAACACTCGACCAGACTGCATAGTCAAGGCTGCTGCTGGTAACAGAAACATCTACTGACTTTTACAAGCTACGTAGCAGGAGCCTGTCTGCTTTTATTGTGTCCTGTGCTGAATTAGGAGGAATGTTTTTGTTATCCGTCTTTCCCTCTGGATGTAATGATACATAACAGCTGTGTCTTTTATCTAAAACATAGTTAAAGTTAATGTTCTGCTGGATCGGCAGACGGGGAGGGGCAAGCGTCTCCTGGCTGTGATCTGAATAAGGAAGCTCACTCTGTTCTGTGATTGCTTTGATATACAGGCAGCGACTTTAAGAGCCATTTCACTTTGGTTGTCAAAATGCCAAGACACAAAGAGAACTAAAGCGCAATATTTCTCTTTTTAGTTTGGTTTGCCTTCAGGAGCAGTACTTTTTTTTTTGTCTTGGAGATATAATCTAATAACTAACCTCAACATTCATAATTGAATATTAGATAAAAACAGAATCATGTTTCAGAATTGACAAAGCAAATTTGGAAACTGAACATGATGATTTTGATTTATCCTGGAAAAACATTGTCAAAAACCTTTATTCACAGCTATTTCAGTAGATAAATCGAGTCGCCAAAATGGGAGCCCTCACCTGGTAGTCTTATTCAACAAGACAAAACCAAAAATGTTTAAAAATGAGCAAATGCAGGCCTACAGTGCTCTAAAAAGCAAACTGTAGTAGCAACTTTGACGGAAAGAAAAAGAAAATTCACTGAAGACTTCCATTCATTTGTGTTTGTGGCTTTTACCTCAGGTGCCCATTACATCAATATTGAATTATTCTGAGTATTATGCCAACATATTTCCACTTCTGGATGGCTTTCCAATAGCAAAGAGACCTTGAATGAAGCCTTATGCTTTAAGATCATATTTGGGGTGAAGAGAGTGAAACATGTTTATAGGGCTTCTGAAATCTGAAGGCTGCATAAAGTTCATCAGTCTGTAGCTACAAGACCTCTGGACTATCGCTGACCAAGCACTTTTGGCAGTTTAGTACATTAAGAAAATTATGCAGATGGTGTCTGGAGGCATTGCTGCACAGAACTGCATTTGCAAAAGCAGTTTCATTGCTGCATAATTCATGTTTGTTTCCTTGCATTTTAATAGAGGTAAATAATAATGTTATCGTTTCCTGACGTGTCAAAACACCAACATATCTTATTACAGGTGAACACTGATCAACATGAACTCCTAAAAACATTTTTGCAACTAATTTCACACAAATTGCAAATTAAATGTCCCATAAGAAGGTGGGACACTCAAAATGTTACCCCAAATCTGCCAAGAGGATTCAGTTTAATAAATAATATTATGTTCTCTGTTCCACTAGTTCAAAAAGCAGCATGATCCGAATCCAACAGACTAATGTATAATTTAGGTGTTCAACTCATGACTGTACAAAATGGGCTACACACCACATCCACAAGCTCATGATCTCAAGTGAAAGCAGAGGATGAATTTTTGAACACATTCGGGTTCACGTGAAGAGCATTTCCAACCTGCAGCAGCTGCATGAGAGGGCAGAAAAATCAGTTTTCACACATTTTCTTTTTACCCGTCTATACCATCCAATGGGTATCAGTGAGCAAATAGATTTTGAATTTGAAGCCAGTAGTAAAGAGCAACAGTGTCACTTGTCCAACCATTTTCCCTACTTAGATACACATTCACAAACCTCGACTTTACCGCACTGATTTGAAGCATGTTAAACAAGCAGGCCAATCAGCAGGACACACTTTCACTGACAAACCTTAATTACCGAGAGGAGCCGTGGCTCAGTTTCAGGACAAATGTGAAAACATGGACAAGACAGTAAATATGCAACTCAATCTCTTATCAATTGTCCAAGACTTTATTTGTCTCTCTCGGTTTCATCCGAGCGCTGCGGTGTGGGTTTGAAGGAGACTGTTGTCTGTGCAATCTGTCATCACAGAGCCTGCCACATGTTTCCTGTGTGTTTGTTTTATTCCTGGAGGAGATAAGACTTGAAATAGTGACGGCTTCAATCAGCGACCGTCACCGAAGTTCTTTTAGCTGCATTCTGTAATTTTTCATCTGTTTTCTACACTGTAAGTTGTCATTTTGCTGTACATCTTCCAAGCGGCTCCTGGATGTCTGAATTGAGTGTGCAGAGCTGTGTAGAGTGTGTGTCTACTGGGAAAGATTTATCACACTAAGAAATATAGAACTGGCTTGAGGTCAGGGATTTCAGGTTTATGTCTGCTTGGTATTCAGGATCTTAAGGTGATTTTGCAGCCCAATCAGTCAAGCGGAAGTACATTTAATACATGTAAAACATTATTTTGCAGCTAAGAAATATGTCACATTTAAAGTCCTACTACATATAGCTTGGAAACAAACGGGGCCGTGTTCTGTCTTCCTGAATATTGATGTCAAAGATCTGCGAATGTGTGAGATTCAGTCAAGCTGGAACGAGCGTTCTCATTAAAAATAAATGAGGCTTACATTTTCTGATGACTACTGTCAACATAATGCGTCTGAGCTAATCTAACAGAAAACATTTTCCAAGCTCACACCTTTAAAAAACTTTCTTGCAACATTCATAGAAACCTACAAATGCAAACATCTGTAATAAAAATAAAGATGTCATGATAAACGAACTGGAAATCTGTTTTCAGCAGTGACCACTGAGCCGGAAACACAAACTGTTATAATCCCCCAAGTGTTTTGGACTTTTGCTTCAGTTATTTTCAATTTAGATTTCTGTATCATTGTATTATTCCTTGTGTTAGTTCAGTTATTCTGAATTGTGATTTTTGGATTCATTCTGTATAATTTAGTATGTTACTGTTTAGGTTTATTTCCCCCGCCCATTCCCTTTTTCTGCCTCTCACTTGCTCCCTTAAGTGTTCGTCCTAATTTGCCCTGTATTGTCTCCATGGTCTGCTTGTGCACCATTTTTCCCCCCATATACCATTTAAGAAATCAATCTTTTCATGAAATCATAAACTCTATGATGATGCCTCTTAGCCTTGACCTCAACAACACAACAAAAATGCTTTCATTTTAGGTATGGTGAGCACACCATACCTTAAAGATACCAGGCTGCCTATAGCAACACTCATCAAAGTGGATGTTGCAGGTGTAAACTTGTTTCAGGTTGGCTCATGTTGTTAAGATGTATAATTAATGATAGTAAAGAGGGAAGCTTTTGCTTTCAAGAGTTGGACGGAAATACTGTCCCACTTGCCTGGGGATTGTTTAGA
>NW_006800010.1:2089766-2184306 GCF_000485575.1 Poecilia formosa | reverse complement strand
CAACATTTAAGGAGTATAAATTATGAGGTTAAAATAAGAACTGGACCAAGAATCTAGAAAAAAATTACAACCAGAATAGTTTTTTAAAAATCCATTAGTGACAACATGAAAAACACCTCTGCACTAAATAAATGAGATCTGGCTTATGGTCAGTGGCCATATTGACTCGTTCCCACAGGTTTTTTTTCCACAATTTCTCACACCAACCTAAAGACCAAGTCAGCAAAGGAGCTCTTTAATCTGGATTAACGATCCGGAGAGCTCCTCCAGTAAGTAAAATCCATTCAGTGTGTCAGACTCTCTACAATTAAAGCCTCATTCAAACTTTCAAGTCAAGGTGAAACAAAATGAGGCATTGTTGGCAACGGAAGATGTGAACCAGTTAACTAAACCGACTAAGGTGAGATTTAAATGACGTAGGCTTGATTTATTGAAATGAAAAACAAATATTTTGAGTTTTTTTTTGTTTGTTTGTTGATTTGTCAGCAAGGCAAAACTGAGACTAAAAAGGGAAGTAGTTTAACACAACAATGATTTTAACGCTGGAATGTTACTTTAGATTTTGGCACAACTAACTCATGTTACTTTAGTTTCTCAGATGTGATCAAATTAACCATCTCCAGAGAAACATTTATGACAAATTTGGACAAGAAAAAAAAATGTAAGAAGTTGAGATATTTACGGTCACCAAGGTCACATTTGGCCTGGTTATGCCACAGTTGCCAAATTATCCAAAAAAAATAAATAAAATAAATATGATGGACGACTTCTAATCATACGTAGTTATTCTCTTATATACATTTATTATGTATAACATATATGCATATGTAATTGTATAAATATGATCTTATTAATCAAAATATGTTATTTACATGAAATGCTATTATTTGTGATACTAAAGTTTACTTTTTAATGAATAACTGAGCATAGCTGTTGCTACTTCAAGAACATGTTTATGAAGGTTGAATGTTATTCTGTGGTTAAAGGCTAACACTTATCTAGCCCAAAATGTTGCAAAGTTTCTGATTTTGGATCACTCTGAAGCACAATTGGGCAAGAATAAAACAAAACATCAAATTGAGTCAATAACTGATTATGTTATCACTCTTGAAGGTTAGAGCTTCAAGATTATGGATTACTTTAAAAGCGTCTAAACTAAAAGATTATTCCGTTTTAGAGGACTGTCTGATAACTAAACAAGTAGTTTATCCTAGCAGAACAATATAATCTTAAGCACTCATATCTTGAATGTTTTGGGACATCATGTTCAGAAAAGAGGTCAATTTAACCAGATCTAAAGTAACAGAGAGGGCCTTGTTAGAAATAAATAATGGGTGAAAGGTCAAATCACAGGTGTTTAGGATCTTTCCAATATTAGTTTTCAATAACATTATTAAAGCTGCTTCAGCAATAATGTATATGTTGTCAGTGTTCATATGCCGGTCAGAAAAGCTTAAGTCGTGGAATACTGCTAATAAAATATGCATAGGTTGAATTTTACAGAAAGTCAAGCACAGATCTCAAAAGTGTGGTAGCAACGCCAATAAACACATAACATGCACATTTGGCGTAAAGAGGTTTTCTGAAGCCATTTAGCCCTGCTCAGCAGAATATTTCATTTTGAGTGTGTTGAGCTCAAAATGGCCCCTGTACACAAGTGTGTGCGTGAATGTTTACAGCCGGCGATCAAAGCTTCCTCCGTCTTCGCTGGGAGACATGCGCCTGTGAACCTGAGATGATTAGAAGCTGCAGGAGAACTTAACGAGCCGTCTGAGCCCGGGCACCCGCCGTCATTATGGCTGAACTCCTCGGTGCAGAGAACCAGACAAGACGCCACAAAAAGGGGACAGCCTGATGCCTTTCATTCCCACAGACTCTAACGCAGGTCAAGCATGGCTGTTAATCTCCTGCAGGTTGACCGATGTGTTCTCATAGGAATCCGGGTTAATTTCCTGCTCCATTCATCTGAGGTCAGATTTAAGGAGCTCCACTCCCACATATGAACACCTTAAGACTGAGCTTCATTTTATATGAAACATTAAACCTTTAAGCCTCCTCCTCATATATATTTTTTTATTGCTTAGATATTTAAGAGGTTTGATCAGTCAATGTGACCAAATAATAATTTTAAGCACCACTTAAAAGGGAACCTAATTTAGATTAAACTTTCCTGAGAGGAGTGGTGATCACATCTTAAAATAAAATCAGCAAGACCAAACATTTTTTTTGACAGCAACAAAGTGACCAGGCTTAGCTGCAAAAAGCGATGCGGACAATTCGCCAACTAACTGGACCCTTTGCACACTGAAGTTAAGGTTCTATGAATGAATACTCAGGTTTAAGTGAGCAAAAGACTTCTTTTACTCGCTGCTCTTAACACCAAGTGACGGTGTTCATTTTTTCCCAGACTTACCTCAATCTGGGAGCTGTTGTCTGTGTCCTCTGCGGACAGCAGCCCGGGGAAACCTTCCAGCTCCTCCGGCTCTGGCTCCTGTTCCTGCTCCTGGCTGGCCCTGTTGCTGTCCATGTTACGAGGTTTTGGGGGAAGCCACCTCCTCCACCGGTGACTGTACAGCCTTACGTCCACCGCTGCCCCCTCGTCTCCATCTCGCTCCAACACATACGAATAAGAGACCCCTAAAGAAACATGCAAGAAAACATAAGACGTCACCTTTAAAAGAGGTAAGCCACTTTAAGGTAGTGAATTGTGTTTGACAAATTTAAACCGTCACTACAAATACAGTATAATCCAAATGATGCACTAAGGCAGACGTTACCTCTGGAGCTAAAATATTTAGCCAGTCAAAATGCATAGAGGCAGGTGAATATATAAAGATGCACATACTCGATGATAGAAAATGAAACAACAAAATTCTTAGCAGGACAAGAAAAGGACTAAGAAAAACCTGAACTTTAAGACTAATAATAATAATAATAATGATAATCATAAAATGCTAAACCAAATAATGGCATCACTTGTTTTCTTTTTAAAACAAAAGAATTTGAATTTCTGCTAATTGTGCCTTGCAAAGTTGCTCTTAAACCTAAAGTTAGAGAATTCAGTTAATTCTTGGTCTTATAATTCAGATTCATCAGTTTTGACATTCAACACTTTGCCTTCATTTTCATTCTCTTCAGTTAAAAAAAAGCACTGTCTGCAACATGATTAGATCCTAAAAACTCAATTAGTATTCATTCTAGTCATGTTGAGACCTCACCAAAAAAAGTTGAACCCAAGTGTTTCTGTAAAGATATTTTATCTCTTATTATTATTGCTCTGTCATGTGTAAACAAATTACAATTTTCTTGGTTTTCCTAAAAGTAATTGCCGGGTATGACATGCAATAAAAACAAAGTAGCTCTTGTGAAATATTTAAAAGTCTTCCTCCATTAGATCTCGGTCTGTGCAAAAGTGGAAATATTTCATTGTACTCTGTTGTAAAGCAACTTGTCATATGACACTATGTGGGAACCAGACCCACCATATGGGCTGTCCAAGCAAGAACTCAATGCAAAAAATAAAAAAAAAGATAAAAAATTAGAGAATGTTAAATTACTGTTTAGTGTTGTTTTACAATAAGTCAGGTGAGCAGCTAAAATAATCTACAAACAACCAATTGCAGTAATAATTCCAGTTTGTTTCCCTTAATTTTCCAATACTCAGCATGCCTAGACAGCATTGTGCCTCACATGACCCTAATAGGATTAAGTGGTTTGATACAATTAGCTATAAACTTCATTTTCATAGCTCTCATTTAAAGATTCGTTTACAAAGTGCTGGCATGCCGTTGGTACTTTATGCAAATAGTTTTGGCTTGAGGACAGAGAGAAATGCTGATTTCTCAGCCGTCACTGATCTGTGCTCTATTTTACGAGACAGAGGTCACAGGGTTTAACCAGCAGAGCATATTTTCTACTCCTTCCCCTTGTCTCTTTTCTCTCACGCTCATGGTCAGATCTGAGAGCTGTCCTCCTCCTTCTGTTGGGCCCCCCGGGTCAGTGGTTCTCCAAAAGGGGGAGGAGTGGGAGTAAGTGGAGAGGCTTAAGATGCTAATTCACCCAAGTGGAGGTTGACAGATTCAGTGGCAAAGCAAAAAATAAATAAATAAATAAATAAATAAATAAATAAATAAATAAATAAATAAAAAGCAGCAAGATAAATTTGCTTGTGGAAGAGGGTGTTGATCTGGAGGAATTCACCAGGGCAGACTCCTGAGTATGAAACATGGGTGGGAGTACTGTGTGTCACAACATGCATACAAAGATTTCAGAGAATAATTACAAGGCTCTGAAATTGAGCCGCTACTCTTCGTGCAGAAATGGACTTACACGTTGAATTTAATAACTCCAGTGACACATAAAGTTACAGCAATTTATCAAAAATTTATAGACTTCTATTACCACTATTAAAGATATTTAAATCAGTTGTAAGACATATAATTTTAGCTTCTTTCTAAATGTTAGTATACGAACACACATGAAAATATGCTGAGGAGCAACAGGACACTTGTTAGCAAGAGACCATTTATTAGCTCATTGGGTTAATTAGCATCGTTCCTGAAATAAAGGTGAGCATACAGGCATTTCAAATAATTAATATTTCTTGAAAAGTAGTTGGCATACAATCAGCTGCCCTGCGATCCTAAACTTGATTAGTTGTCTGCCAATGATTAGGTGTTCAACTCCAGCTTTCCCCAACACAAATCAGTGTTATGCAGGACCGTCGTAGCGTTTGAAAGAGCAAACGATTCAATGACATTAATAGTGATAAAGTGCGTTGACTGGTGCGCATGCCTAGAAATGTGCCATGAGATCAGTTCATTTACCACAGCATTACTGTTTAACATCATGAAATGATTAAGTGTAAAAACAAGAGTTGTTACAGTTGGCTCAAGAACAGGAGAGATTAACGATCGTCTGGCGAGACAAATATAAAAATCCATTTTTGTGTAGGCTCGGGTGAATAGAAAACATCTCTGACTCAACAGAAATAGTAAAACCAAAGGTTTTAAACAATCAGTTTTGAAGACATTAACGGCTCCCGTTGCAGTGTTCTTCTGTTTGAAGTCTTTTTAATGAACGACCAGTAAAAATAAACTTCCATGAATAATTTCTCCCTGACTCTGAATACAAAGCTATGCAGCGTGCTTAAAAGGTTTTCCACAGAGAACACATTTTTAGATCCTTTGTTCAATGACTGGGTCATTTTTGTCTACCGAGCAATGAAACGGCTTTCCTTCTTAGAGATACAAAAAAGTGATTACACATTAATATGTGAAAATTAAGTTAAGTTTGGGCCAATAACGGGTATAAATTGTGAGATATCTTCTAATGAATGACAACAGGGAATAGGGATCTGAGTGATGCTATTTTTGGTTATTATTACAATGCTTCGTTATTTTATGATGTAGTCTGTGTGACACCTGTAATGGTGCTGAGCAATGTTGTCATCAAAACCAACATTTGTGCTTTATGTCATTCAATTCTCAGTGCAAATGTATTCAAAGTCAAGCATTTTTTATTGAAGTTATACCTTAATTCGGAAATGCTAATAATTGCAAAGCCTGTCTGTCGAAAAAAATATATATATATTTTCCAAGCATCAGTAGGAACTTTTTCTTTTCCTGCTTTGTCCCCAAAGTAGATTTTGTTTTTAAAAATATTTTCTTGCCGTCTCATTTTCAGTATATCTCCAATATATTCTGACTCCCACTCTGTGTCTAATGGCCTTTAGTCACATCCATGCAGACAAAGCAGCACAGGCCTCTTCCTGTCAGCACCCCTAATATACAAGCTAATTTAGGAAGCATCTACATGAACCATTTCGCCTACATAGAGACATCTATTTTATTATTTCTTCCTCAGGTTGTCAACATACAGTTGAAAGCTGGATAACATAAGATAGGGGTCTTGAATAACTGGCTGCTCTTTTCCCAGAACCTTCCTCTGAATGGCCATAATGAGTCACCCTTTAAAGGATCACTTGCACCTGCATTTCTCATGAGAGCACCTCCTCTGTGGTGCAGGGATGGCTGAGTATCTTATTATCCAGGGGAGAATTGGGGCCTTTTGTCATGGATTTAAGAGGGCAATAGGGGAAAACCCTTAAAGGGACACCTAAAATATCCCCTCCCTGCCCATCCACCCCTACCAGTATAAGGCTTCTGCTCCCGGATGAGTCTGCTCCTCAACTTTTGTGTGAGAAGAGACACGTTTCCGTCCATATTTCCTCCAGTGCCTATGAAAGCCCCCGCATACTTTCACCCTGACTTTGTCGTGCAGCCTTGCTGGCCAGACTCACACCTGTCAACAGCTCTGATTCACAAAATACCGGAGGAACTATAATTTGGTTCCACCTAGGACCATTTGAGGACTCGGAGGTGACTGCAAAACCACAGAAAGAAAAAAAAAACAACATCTGTCCGCACCCATCCTTTGTCATTGAGGTTAATTTGTTTGCTTCCTTTTCTTTTGGGCTTCACCCAAAAGAAAAGACACACATTACTGGCCGGTCATGAAAATGGAAACTGCTTTCTTTTACTTGAATGCATCTATAATGAGGTTAATTTCTGCACAGGACAGAACAAAAAGTTCATACATCAGAAATTTCTCCGTCTTTCAATCTCTAAGAGCTTATTTATCAACTAAACAGCAGACCACACAGAAGGCCTTCTCCACATCGGTCATCATTGTCTACATTGGCACCATTTTGGAAATCTCCTCCTTAAGGCAGAAGTCTACTTACTGCATAAAGTGTATGTTAAACATGCTAATCATGCTAACCACTTATACATAGTTCACAAATTTTGCTAAGTCCATTTCCAATCCTAATTTATCCAAATATCTCTTTTTAATGCATATTTCATGCATATTAAGTATTGTATTGGAAGCTCTTTGCTGACATCTAGTGTTTGGAGTATGAACTGCCACTGTAATGTTGACTTTTGCATCGACGTTTGTTAGACTTTTGTAATTAAGGAGGTGCTCTGTTTGGGTGTAACTTTGTTGTGAGCTATCAGAATAGAAACGTCAACAAGCTAGCTGTCGGTTTAGCACAGATCCAGTGCGAACAAAGGCTTTCAGACAAAATCTGTCACTAAACTCTGATGGGTACAGCTCAGATTTTACAGCTGTATGCATCACAAGTGATCAAGTGCAGTTATATGGTAATATGACACGATGGAAATCATACTTTTCACTTTTTGAAAGTCATCTCGAACGACCTTTCTTATTTCATTTTGCTTCCAGAAGGATTTTACATGACTTATTTATTAAATATATCTGGAGCTGAAGTGGCCCATGCCCGCAGCCGCTCAATACGCCTTCACTCAATTTGTCATGCAAACTCCTACAAATCTGATTTTAGTCTAACGAGGCGGGTTCATCAGGTTCATCTCAAAGTTTGTGCTAGAGTGGCAAACATTTCTAAACAAGTCCTGCATGTTTTAGAAGCCAAAGCTGACACTAAGAGACAGAAAAGCTGAGATATTTAGTTTGCAAAATTGAGCTAAAATAAAGAAAGTTCAACCTTTAAAAACAAGTTCCCCTAAAAAATATATCAACCCAAGGTTCTTTAAAGCTGCAGATATATTATACAGTCTTACGGAAAATGGATTGCACACAATTCATAGCTGTCGACTGAGAACACACTGAGAGCTCAAGCCCCAGACACACACCTATCTGAAGCTATTATGCAAAGAGTGCTCTCCGAACTTGTCTTATCTTGCATTTTACACATGCCCTCTTTAAAATGCAACCTGTCATTAGACAAACGCATAAAAGTACAGAAAAAGCTGAGTGGAGAAAATGTTAAACTCAGGTAGACAGAGTCAGCACCCGCAAAGCAGAGGCGGTTTGAAACAACTCAAAGTCAAGAGAACACATTCGAATTCATCTAAACTCGAGATAATCAGGAATGAGTCCAGACGTGGCGTTAAACAATGTGGAAGGTGAATGGAAGGGGATGAGGGGATTTTCGATTAAAAAGAAAGAAAGGCATTAGCAATGTTCATGGAGAAGCAATTGCTTCCCGTCAATTTAGAATCCATCACTCTACAGAAAGAAAGATTATCAGCCCAGGAATGGATGTCTCCACAAATTTAACCCAATGCCAGATCAAACTGACCAAAAAGCCCCAAGAGCTCCATCACACACTCTGCAGGCCACAATTTGCATGTTAAACATTAGAGTTCACAACTGGGCATTTAGAAAATGACTGAACAATTATGGGTTGGAAGGAAGAGTTACCAGGAAGATACATGGCAGCACGACTTGAGTATGCAAACTGCATCTGGATGAATCACAAGACCTCTGAAAAAAATGTGTTTTCAACAGAGAAAGACTAAAGTAGTAGTCTCAAACACAAATCCAGAACACGCAAAAATGTGAAGCTATTTGTGTAGTTGCTCAAGACTGAAATGGGGAAATACAAAAACATCAAATTTCCAGAAAGAATCAAGGTCCTGGAATGGCCCAGTCAAAGCCCTGAGTTCAACTTCACTAAGTCACTAAGTCCAAATTAGGATAACATAACCATCATCTGCTATTTCTTAAACTATAAGACCTTATTTCCAAGGTAAATCATGGTGTCATCATAGTATATTGTTTACGATGAGAGGGCTAAGGGCTCCCCTCAAAGCAAGAATAAGAACAAAAGTTTAAAGGAAATATTAGGCAGATACTATGAAGATTAACTGTGCAAGATTCCACATATTAACTATAATGTTCCTGTTGTTTTTAAAGAAATAAAGTTGAGCAAAAAAGCTCATAGCAACACTATATTTAAGAGACAAACACAAAGTAATGAGCAAGCATCCTGGAATGTTGGCTAAGATAAAAAAAAAATGTTGGAGACTAAAAATAAAAGCCAATTTCTGAAGGCTGAGGGTGTAAATTACAGTTTGCAGAGACTAATTCATTAGAAGGCCCAGTGACATGACACACTGAAGGTATTGCATCTAAGAGGGTGCAAGTATCAGGGACTGCCTGTCAGGAGATGAAATAAAAAGGTGTTCCAACCAGTTTTAGAGGTTTTGATGGAAGGTTTGTTCAATCCAGTTAAATTCAGACAGCTACGCCACTAAACTCCCAGAAACATTCCCAAACTCAAAGGATCTAACCTCAAAACACAGGGTATAAACTTCTGGAGTCAATCATTATACAGTCTGCCGTTACCGCTGTGGCTTTCTTTGTGCAACTGGTGGTTTTAATGGCTCTTTATTGGCCAGTACAGGAAGTGTAAGTAAAATTAGATCGGGCAAAGCAGGTATGAACAGTTATGGAGCACAAGCAGCAGCGTGACCACAAGAGTGCATCCTGTTAACAAAAGCATCCAGGAGATAAGTACTCCAGTCAGACATGGCTTTTGTCTAAAGTTTCATAACATTGAGTGAGATGGAGAGTAATGAACTCTCAGAAGCACTGGAGCTTTGAACCTTTCATCGCGAGTGTAAAGGCCAGCAGGCAACGTATCGCCGGACACAGTGAAGATCCTCCAGCAGATTACAAGGCTGGAAATCTCTCGGTAGACCTCGGTTATTCATGTCTTGCTTCAAAGAAGCCTGACCTTCCTGCAGTCTTTTAAAGTTGTTCGGGGAAGCAGCTTTCTGAAGGTCTTTCAGAGGGGTTTTTTTTTTGTGTGCATATTTTCACAATTTTACTCATTTTCAGCAAAGTTCCTGATAAGAAACTCTTCAGGAGTTGACTGGGATTCTTCATTTATGAAGCAGTTTTATGTATTTTTTTTTTTTTTTAGCTGTAATGATTCGGGAAGAAATTATGTTTGTCCTCTGGGCATTTTTAATCACTTCTACACAATAAAATCACACTAAACTTTTCATTTAATAATGAATGATCAGAATGATTAAAATTTCTCAAGAATAATTAGAATTACTTTTTCTAGACTGTTTTATTTTTTGTCTTCACATTCAGACATTTGCATTGATTTCTTTGGAATTCAGCAGGACAGTCTTTTAAATTGTATAACTTTATTTTAAAGGTTTGGTATAACGGATTTCATAACAGTTTGGAGGAAGTTTAGTCCACTCCTCCAGCTACACTTTTCAGATTTCTCCTTTTAATCTCCGTCCAAAAATATTGCATAGGACTGAGATCAAGGCGGTGTGACGGATACTCCAAAATTTTATCTGCTGTGGTTCGTTATTTGTTGCCAAAAGTCCCATCTGAGGAAAAAAAAATATATTACTTAGCATCTTTGACTCTTTTCATTTCCCTACAGTCTTTTTAAATACTTTGTCAGACATAGCTACACATCTTCCACATAAAAATAATAAACCCCTTTGTTCACCTGTAATGAAAGCACTTTTCCACTCAAAGCTCCTGCCGAGAGCTTATCTCTTCATCTTCTCAGCCTCATAGGGGTTTGAGGTCAGAAACCTGCTGACGCACTGATATCCTGGATATTTTGGGCCAGCTGTAAAATTGCTACCAAACCTTAGAGGAACAGAAATGTAAACACGCTCTGCTGATGTGCTGGCTTTACCTCAGTGGTGTCAAGACTCAGAAAGTAGCTAAAATAGATGCTTTGACCTTTAGACAGACAGTTTTCGTGCAGGTATCATGAAATCAAATGCATGCTCAACATTAAATATGCAGATGAGGTCCAGTGTTCATCTTTTGCTTTTATTAAAAGCAACAATGAACAAGCTGCTGATCATATATCAAATGCATATCACCAAACCATATCAACCATCCGCCCAAATAGTGATATGATGAATTTCGATTCAACATCATGAAAGTTTGCAATGATGTTTCTTTACATTGCTAGTATTTTGCAAGGTCTTTGTTGTAGCTTGTTTAAAGATTGGTCAGCACCAATAACTCTTTATGCCACCGACTCCCCTTCATCCATCCCCATCATGCATCAACAAACATCCTCTGGTGTGATTATTGTGTTTTTTCCAAGCCCCGCCACCTGCAGCGACATCAAAGCACAGGAGAAAGCGGGTCCAAGAATCAGATCCAGTCAAAGTGTATTTTTCTTCCAAAGAGTGGATTAAATTTGCAATGAGAGACACGGAAACTGAAACCTCTTTTGCTTTTCGACCTCAACAACTTTCTGCAGAAGGTTTCTAAAACCGAATACAGGAAACTAGCTCAACATTAGTCTGTGTATGTCTTTGGCCATTGATACAGTATTTTCTATGCAAGGACTACTGGCTGTAATACTGTTTAAAGGTGACTTAAATATCACCTGACTCATTTATTTCACTTGCCTTTTTGTATATGTCCTTTAGTCATGTGATACACTTAATTTTTTTGGGGGGGAGGGAGGGAATTTATTGAATTGCTTGAAATACTTTACCTACTGGACATAAACTACAATACACACCTCTATTATGTTAAATGTACTATATACATCTAACAGATTTTAAACAAATTGATCAGAGTGCTTTAGGCTGATTAATCACTTAAACAGAACAGTTTCTCTGAAAGCAATCAATATGCAAGGTAACTCCGAGGTAATATAAGCGTGTGCAAGAAACGGAGCATCTCTTTAGCCGGAGATTGATTCGATGTAGAGGCGAGATCTGTGTGTGTATGCATGTGTGTGTGTGTGTGTGTTTGTGGTCTTCATGTCTGCATCTCTTCCTGCAGGTAGAATTTGATTGAGAGGCAGTCCAAGTGCATTAACTGTATTTTTTCACTTTTGTCAGAGTTAAGAGTTCTGTGTGAAACCAGACAGGACCCTTGGGCCTGTCCGCCTCCTCCTCGCTAATCCATCACCATTAAGGATCTGCTCGCCCCTGCAGCCTGCCATCCCCTCTCCCGTCTACAGCGTTCCTGGAGCAGAGCGCATGCTGATATGTCCACCTCGTCACACTTTTGACCTGGCGCTTCCCACAGTTCAAAGAGAGTCAAGGTACCTGCTGGCGATAAGACGTACGAGAACAGTCCTCGGTAAAGCTTTGTTTAAATATCAGATAAGATATTTAGTCATTTTCACTTACACAGATAAGAGTGCATCAGAGAATAAAACTGTTTAAACTAAAGAGACCTTTTAGACAGCTGAAAATCACTGCCAGCAAAAATTATGGATAGCAAATAAATTGTCATGTTTGCTTTTAGTTGTTTGTAAGAATCAAACTTTTTTCCTATATCGAAATGTTGGGTTGAGTAGAGCGTAAATGTAGAGAAAATGGCTGCAATTCTACATGGTTGAAAATAAAATTTAAAAAAAGCATCATCAGTCAATTTTTTGGCTTTATCTTACAAATAAACTGGACTCCAGTAGGTTCTCAAGCTATTTAAATAAGGCAATGACTAATTTCCAATATCGAATTATCAAAGATTTTTAAAAAGTATAATTTCATAATTTTTAATACTGCTTACATGGAAGAAAAAATTGTGGTTCTGGAAATATTTCAAGTCAAGAAAAACACAAACATTCATGGTACGAGTATTTTCCATCAATAGCTGCCGGACATGATGCTCCATCACCATTTTAAACAGTTTTGGCCATTCTATACTAGTATATCAGACATATGCTAGAAACAATTTGTCTGAGATTCATTTATTACTATTTTACAGCAAAGAGAAAATTTTACTTGTGTTTTATTAATACCATCTGGTTTGAAAACTCCTCCAGTATCCTCAGGGCTAAATTTAATAGGCACTAACATGAAAATAATAAAATTAATTTGCAATAGTTTTGACAGTTATTTGTCAAACTTGAACAGCACTGCGTCTAATCAGTAATAATTATGATCAATTCAAGCAACACCCACTATAGAGCACAGCTCGTCAATATCATAAAACTAAAAACAATCTACATCGTTATGACGATTTAAATGTTTGTGGCGGTAAATACTGGACATATGAGCAGGGAAATAATAAATCTTCACAAAGATTTATGCAGGTTTTTAACCAACCATAGTTGTTTCCAAGCCAACCTAGACTTAGAATTTTTAATGATCTAAACATATTTGGAAAATTATGGCAAATTAAGATATTGTACAGATTCGACATCGTCCCACCTGCAAGCCAACAGAGAAGCTAACAAGGAAACTGACATAATGTACAGGAGTAGCATTTACAAGAAATCTAAAATATGTCAGCCGATCCATCACTATGCATTTTGAGCAAAAATATACGAAGAGAGAGGATGTTCTAAAGCCGTGCTTACAAACTGTGAACCCCATCCAGATCAAACAGTGTCTCTAATTGCTTCAATCTCTTGACATTCAGCACAGGAGACTTGGGCATCTCAAAGGAAATCAATAATGAATACTGTTTACAACACACCCTTCTCGCCTCACCGGGAGTTTAGCTGTGCAGAAAATGAGACCCAAAGAGTCGTGTGTCACAGAATAGGCTGACAATTCCCTCAGAAATCCTGTTGTAGGCTGGCATTTCGTGCACAAAGATGTGCATCTCATTAAGTACCAGTCAGTCAGAAATTGGTACCATCAGACATTTGCATTGCTCTGACTTTCTTAGGGTGCAGATTTGACAAGGAAACATAATTAAACTGAGGTCTGCTTCACTTCTTCTTCGACAATAAAATACTATCTACTTGGTAAATATGTATGCTTAATACATATTTAATAGGATACATTTAGTTTTATTTATTGTACTTCCTAAATATCATAATGACTGAAAAATAAATCATCAGCAGAACTGAGGTCTTATTTTTTCTTGGAAAGAGCTGCAGGTCAGAGGTTAATTACAAAGTAATTACAGCGTTCATTGTTTTACTTTAAACTGCTTAACTGGATTTAGACAATAAGTTGTAAAAATGACAGTCGGTGTTGTATTATTAATTACATCACAATGGATTAAAAAAATAATAGAAACTCAGGCATTGTCACAAATGAAGTCTGCAAAAATCTGCATGTGCAAGCTACAAACAGTTAGCATGAGTGTTTTGGATAAGTGTGTCAATTTTGCGTTAAGAATAGGGTATAAATATATGACACATTCATTTCATAGCACCAGTTGTTGCTTTGAATTACATTGCACAGGTAAAGGATGTTTCCCTAAAAAATATTTTTTTAGTTAAAAGGTTTTGTTTCTGCTCAAACGTTCCCTGACGTTTTAATCCAAATGTTGTCATCGATTTGTTGCCACGTAACTCTGATATATGATTTGTTCAAGAGGAGAAAAATGGTACGTAGCTAACAGGAAGAGCCAGTGGTTTGCTTACACACAATACTATTTTGCTAAGGATCATACAATGAGGCGCTTCAGTATTCACAAATTCCTGTATCGTAGATTTTTCTGTAGAATATAGCTCCAAATTATCTGCAGAAAATTTGCGATGTTCAAAAACTATTCTTCACACAAGTGGTGTCCAAAGTCAGTCCTTGAGTGTCGGTATCCTGCGTGTTTTAGCTTCCTCCCTGGTGGTGGTTTCTACCTCCTCAGCATGTCAATGTTCTGCAGAGGAATGCTAACGAGCCATGATTTGATCCAGGTGTGTTTAACCACGGCGAGAATTAAAACATGAAAGATACCGCCCCTCAAAGAAATGAGTTTGGACACCCTGATATAGACGGTATATTTATTTACTAGAGAAAAAAAAAGGGGGCACAAGCGTCAAAAGGAGGGAAGTTGTTTTTGTTGTTGCCATGTTTTTGTTGTAAACATTTAATATAACCGTAATTCTTTTTGTTTTTTTTGTTTTTTTTGTTGTTTTTTTTCTAAATGGGAATTCCAACTTTATAATACCGACAAAAGAAAGTTTGGGTTTCCCACAGCCTCACAACATCTCAAATCCTGCTGTACATGTATTATGCAATGAAAGTGTAAGCAGTGAAAAAAAAAAAAAAAAGATAGCTTGGATGATCAATAAAATCAGTGCTACTCAAAACATGTACACTCACTGCATACTTAATAGATACACTATGCTAGTGCCAAGTAGTACGCTCTTTTGGCTTCATAAACACCTTAATACTTTGCAATGTAGCCTCAACAAGTTGTGGGGATGATTCCTCAGGGATTTTAGTGAAATTACAGCATTCCAGGTATTGCAGATATGTCACGTGAACATCCATGATGAGAATCTGTTGTTCCACCACAAACCAAAGATGCTCTGTCAGATTGAGATCTGGTAACATTGAGATGATTGGACTTTTTGTTCTTGAAGTAATCAGAAGATGGGATACTGCTTTCTACTGTTTCTCATGCTTTTGGTTGTAAGAACTGGTTGTTAGAGATTCTGTTTTCTTTCCAGTCTGCCTGTTCTCTTGACCTTTGACTTCAACCTGACACTTTCATCCACACCACAGTTGCACACTGGATACTTTCTCTTGCAAGAAGCATTCTCTGTGAACCAGAGAAATGGTGAAGCCTGGAAATCCTTGTAGATCAGCATTTTCTCACAAGTGACCAAGCTGCATTCAAAGACACATAAAAAACACATAGAAGGCAATACATCATTCCTAGATCCAGATTCTGAATTTCAAGTAAAGGAGCGCAACAAGTCGAAAGAGACTCTCTTTGTAGTCTGAAAACTCAAATGACCCTATGTGTGAAAGTTTTAGAAGTCTGTTTCAGCCTAAGTTGACCATAACACGGTTGTTTTCATGGTGAATTTCTTTTGTTTCATTTTGGTTTAGTCTGCGTGCCTGAACTTGTTTCTTCCCTTCGGTCCCATAGTTGCATGCCACCTAGCAGCTATTACTCATTGTTTTGTCAGACTGATGCATGAACTCACTTGCATGTCAAAGATAAAAGCTTTTCACGACAAACTGAAGGCTAAATTGGAAAGAAAACACGTTTGCAATTCTACAGCCTTTAACAATTATTCAATTATGCTAAAGACTTAACCAAACCTGCACAATCCTGAGTTCCACAGAAGAGACAGGATTAGTGTTTCACCTTGAGGACGAACTGTCCCATTTACTTTGAAAAGCAAACCAACTTTTGGGATTGCTGGGATTCTCTGGGTTTGGATGGAAATGCTGTCCACTCATTCTGAAGTATCATTCAACTTTATCCCCTTTTTTTGCTCATTGTTTTGTCTTTAAATAGATAGTTGGGGTGCCTGTGAGAGCTACAACACATTTGAAAGATTTTTTTGATATAAAGTGAATTTTAAAAATTTATTTGATGTTAATACAGTAAAAGAAATTCAGTTTGTTTGCAGAATTTACATATATTTCACTCTGGGTGTTCAACTCTCCCTGTTTTGGTAATCCAAGTGTGACAAGTATGCTTCAACCCTGCCTCCTACATAGAATGGTTCTGGGCTTTGTGCCATCAGAACTGGGCTGATCTGGCTCTCCAGGGATTGTTGCTCAAGCCTGGAGGGTCAATGGCACTGTCAGAGCTTTGGCTCACCTCTTGCTTTCCACGCAAATGATCGAATAAAAATCTGGAATTATGCTAGGGCTATAAAATAAATTCTACTGTAAACCTTAGCAAGTAGACATTTCTTAAAGAACTCCTTTGTGACTGGTGGGAAAATTTAAAATGCGCAAACTTTATCTAGACAAAACTGACACCAAGATGTGTCTAACATTTCATGGTTTTCAGGATTGTGCTTAAGATTTGCTTCCATTTTCAATATGTATCAAAGTTAGAACGAAAAGCTAATGGTGTTGTTTAGCATGAATGGTTCCCCTCAGTCAGTTCCTTGTGGGACTGCTCAGTTCCTCTGAATTGACAGAAGTCTGGTCAGGTGGTTAAGACATCTGATCTTAAGACATCTGATCTTAAGACATCTGATCGTGCGTTGCGTCTTTTAAAAGATTAGAAATTGGTAAAAAAAAAAAAAAAAAAAAGTGATTCAATGTGGTAAAAAAAGTCTGCAGTGTTTTAGAGAAACTATCTTTCAGTACATGCAGAAAGTTTCATTTTAGGGTATCATGGGACAACCACACTTTGGCTCAATATTTTCTCTCTCAACCAAAGACGTAGTTCAAGGTGGAAACACCGTACCAAAGCTTGGTTTTGAGCACTCCTCTGAAATACTTCCAAACAAACACCAAGCAGTGGTGAATAAAACATGAAAATTCCCCTGCAGCAATAACCAGACTCTTTGAATTTTTTATATATATATTAGGTGGAGCAAACATGGTTTTGCTTTAGAACAGGTAAGAGCTAAATTTCACTGATCTCTCTGAAGTTTTTACAGCAATGTGTCAAGAACGAGGTGGAAAGGCAAGTTGAAAAACTCCACAATGTCCACAAGTGATTTGAAAAGTTCAAATCAGCTTTTAGTTTTTATGCTCCAGCCCTCTGGAATAAGCTTCCGGCTCACTGCAAATCTGCCCCAACTTTGAGTTTATTTAAAACAAGGTTAAAAACATTTCTATTTGAAGTTGCCTATTCTTGAAATTTTTTTTTGGTGTGTTTCTTGTCTGATTGGTATTGTTTCTCTGTAAAAGCACTTTGAATTGTCTTTGACTGAAAGGTGCTATATAAATAAAATTGCCTTGCCTTGCCTTGCCTTGTAGGTTAAAATAAAGGTGATATAAAGCATGACCTGTGCAAACAGAGGAAGAGGAGCCCTGAGGGGTTGCATGTTGGGTTGACTCTCTATGTTTCTTGAAGCTGCGGTAGCTGAAAAACTACTGTACATGCACCAACTTCACACCAGTTCTCTTGCAGAGGAAGAGAGAATGTGCTGGAGGCAAGTACAAAAAAAAACAAAAAAAAAAAAACTCTGGGACATATAGGATGGATGCAGTGCAGTCCATCCGAACTGACGCCATAATTTGTGTTCTGATCATTTCCAATTTGTAGAGGTGAGCCACTAAAGATTTGTCAGTGTCAGAAGATTATAATGATACCATTAAGGCTGTGATTTCTGCAATCGTTCACCTGTTTCTAGAACACCGGAAGAACAAATCTGTCCTTTCAAAAAAAAAAAAGAAAGAAAAAGCCAAGGACTTTAGTTTGACAGGAAAATAGCTGCTGCATTAGCATACCATCTCATGTTGGCAAAGGAACAATAGATCAACCATCGTGTTTGGTCTCTCTCCAGATGTAGCCGTCGTATTTTGCAGAAAATGCCTCTCACCCTTCTCTTTGCTCAATCAACCTACATTCTCTGACACAAAAACTGACATAAAAAAAGAGATGGAAGAATCAAAGCTATTGATCGGATTGCAAGGAGAAAAACAATATGATTCCGAGGAACGATCCAGTTAAAGCCCTTTGAAAGAAGTAAATATAATAAATCTGCTGCAGTGATATTGTTTTGGATCAGTGAGTTTCTATAGGACGTTACCTGCTAGCAGCCGCTAGAAGTTTGTTTCTACATACCGTGTCCCAAGCCTGAGCTAACTCTGTGTATAAAGAAATAGCGGCCTCGTTTACTGAGCCCATTGTGGCACCAGAGTGCCTTGGAATAGCATTATTATCTATTTGATCAACCATATCAACCATAAATCAATCATGTCAACACTGCTGTCTAGAAATCTGATGAAAAACGGGAATCGAAATCCATCAAGAAAACTGCCAAAGTATAGCTAATGGTGGGGATTGGAATGAATCCATCCCTTGTGTTAAAGGCTGATATGCACAATTCTCCATCTGATTGTGTTGCCTTATGCCTCCTTTTGTCTTATCAGATCAACAAGCAATCAAGCTCTAAGTGTTCAGAAAGTCAAGCACTATATACCAGTCACTCCTAATAAAATTATATGATGCACAGATATCACAACACGCCATGACAATTGAAATGCCAATACCTTCCTGGGAGCCTCCTACTTCTGCTCCCCTAAAATGAATTATTCCTTACGTGTTGGCTCAATCTGCAGCACTGCCAGCAAAGCAAATAATGAAAAAATAGCTTTTTAAATTCAGAGGAGCAGAAATTAATAGCCCGAGTTCTTGCAACTGGGAGTCGTTCTACAGTGTTACATAGCCAAACCAAAAAAAAAATAAAAGCTCATTTCTATCTATTTAAGCACATTTTTTACTTTAATGTACTGATGGTTACAATGTTAACTGTTACATTTTCATTTTCTTTGTGCTTTCACTGTTCAAGGGCTTTAATGTGGTAAAAATAAACTGTTTTTGTAGACCTTCCAAGACTATATAGGAACAATAAAAAAAATCTAGTTTGTTCATGCCTCTGCATATTATGAGTGAAAGTAAAGCAAAACAAGTCAACTAGTATATCTAGAAGCAAATTTATGTGACCTTGAGAGCAAAATAAGCATCGCAAAAGTGCCCAAATACTGATACAGGTTTGTTTTTACTTTTAGCAGAAGACACCAGCAATGAAAATACCACACCCACAGCTAAATGAGTCATATCTACTTAGTAATATTAAATGCTTATTAGTGTAGTGTAAAGTGAGCGTCAGAAATTTTAATATAATTTTACAAAATACTAAAATCTGAAAGTCAGGCTGCTCTTCTCTCTCAGCTAGGCGTCTTAAGTTTACAAAAGAAGTCGGATCAAAACTAATAAAAGAACCATAAACCTTTCCAAATTCCTATTTTGTATTCGTGATGTAGCATCTGCATGCAGGGGATGTTCACCGAAATAAAAACAAGCTACAGTACCCCTGTAAAACATTTCTGAAGTTTTCCGGAGCCTCAGAAAGGATGCTTGGTGACAAACAAAAAGCCTTCAAAACATGCAGAAAAGGGAAATGGGAGAAGTGGAAAGAAATAAAGGTCAGACATAAGCAAGGCATCGGTAAGGAAACGCAGCATTCCTGACAGCAGTGTAGGATGTGAAGCGTGGGCTGAGTTTGCCTGCAACCGTTTCAATGAACGTTTCAGCTGTTTCTCTTTATTTATGGTAAAGTGAAAGATGATGGGAGGACAAAAAAACAAAGGATGTTTTTCACACTTCAACAAACATTTAGCCAGAGCTGGGAATGAATGGATATTCATGTCAGAGTGGCCAAGTTAATGTCCAGATCTAAATTCAATTAAAAGGTTTTGGCCATGACGTTTAAAGTTGCTTCCCATGAAATACGGAAAGCTTTTAGAGGTATACATGGCAAAGGTATGCAGCAAAAAGTGGTTCAACAGAGTGTTGACTCGAAAGAGAAGAATACAAATTCACACTGCAGAGTTCAAGTTTTTTTCTTTTAAAATCCCGGCTCAAGATGTGTAAACAAGCTTTAGGATTGAACCGAGGATATTTCCTTAAACGTCCTTTACAATCCTGATCCAGCTACTTTTGTTTCAGGTCCACTTGTTTTCAACTTTTAAAAAACACTTGCATCTTTAGCAGGGGCACAAAGGAACATGGAGACAACTGTCTGTGGCACGATAGCAATGAGCGTACTCAAGATGGGACAAAAATAAATAAAAATGATTTCACCAAATTCTAAGACCTAATCCTGAGCAAACAATAATTGACCAAAACGACAATCCTTTTAGTGATGCCGCTCCATTAAGACAGTCACCATCAACACACGAGGTCAAACTTCCTCCGCCCATCGAACTGGGGTCTGAGTGGGACACTCAGAGTGTTGGGGCCTTTCATTACCATCCTGTCAACATGGCTGCAGCCTCATAGCATGCTCAGTGTGCCTCCTGTCACGCCTCAGCAGGGTCTTGTAACTGCAAGTCTGCCACTAGACATAAACACCCCGAGGAAGAAGCACAGAAACCCACATATTGCATGATTCACGCTACCTGCATGCATGTGTGTTGGAGAGATCTGATCTGAGGCTTTCAGGCATGTTCAGGCAAAAAAAAACAAAAAAAAACTGGGACTTAAAAAGTGAATGTTTAAAATCAACATGTGGTTAAAACACTGCTTAAAGAAGCTATTTGTCAAAACTATATGTACAATAAGCAGTCAATCCTCTGGCAGCTTATCAGAACCACAGCATGTGGATATATTCATACAGTATGTTTACACACCTGTAGCATTTATTAGTTTATGGTTCTGGATGTGCAGTTCTGGTTTCACAGCTCGTCTCAGAGAGTAGGAAAAGGATTTTAGTTCAGACAACCTTACTAAGAAATAAAACCTTACCGCACTATAGATTCTAGACATATGTTGGACCATCTCAACTGATCACTTATAATAATGCTCAGTAATGCAGTGTCTTACAAGCACTGTAGGGGATAATTGTGAAATTTAAGGACTATTATACACGGTTCTCAAAAGTTTTTCCAGTAAAAATCTAAAGAGTACGTCAAGCTTTATGCCAAAGCAAAACCTCAAAAACTGTTTTATCTCCTTTCGTGTCTAAATGAACGTCAGCCTTTGTTATTGTCAAAATGGCATAAACGGATTTGGTTGTTGCTTTTTTAACCTCAGAGCCTTTGTGTAGGTTGGCTGGTTGCAGCTGTTTAATTTCTGTGAGAAGGCCAGAGTAAACATTTGCTGGTAACTGCAGTTCACAAGCTAATCCAGTTAAGATTTAATGTTATTTATCTTGACATTCTCATTCAACCAGTTCAACTTCATTACAAACTTAGAAGAAGAAGAAAAAATACATTTATTTAGTCTGAACGTTATACAATTATATTTTTTAAATTCTTTTCCATTTTCTCAGCAGGGTTGTAAACTTTTATGTGGCATTTGATCTCCTGAGCTCATTTTGTGACAAATTAGTAAAGAAAAGTTAGAACAGTCAAATCCAAACATCAGTTTTACATTTTCTGTGAAAAATGAATCCATTTACGAGGCTCCTGAACATTCGGACCTAAATAATTCCAAGCTTTTCTCCCCTCAAATCCCCGCTGCTGATTTTAATTATTTTCTCTTCAAATTCCAACATAAAAATGCCAATTTTATACTATGACAAGCTGTAGATGAACACAGTAGTACAAATGTTATTTACTCTGACTGACAGGTTTTTAATAAAACACCACGAACGTAATCAGTCGGGCGGCAATATTATTTTTTGGGAGTGGATAACCGCACAACTCATTTAGGGAACAAAATTGTTTCAAGATGAAACAAGAAATCAGTTTTTTCTTCATTTCTTATGAACACAAAGAAGCGAAACTCCCTTTTTAGCAATACTTAAAGTTTATATTAAGGTTTGGAAACGTTAAGGAGTTATGAGCATTGATTGCTTATTATACTCCAGAAAAACGGATACGACTGAAGCAGATAGATAGTGCTATCTGCTTTGCTACTCTTTGGTGTCTTAAGCAAATAATGTTTTGACGTAGATTTTGTGAATTTTGGGTACTGTAGAAAATTTTACTTTATCTATAGCTAAGCCAGGCAAATTTTTTGACAGAAAATAATAATAATAAAAAAAAAAACCTTCACAATCCATACTTTAACGCTCAATTTTGATTTTTTGTGAATTGTTTTGTTGTATCCGACCTTCTATGTGAAGCGCAAACAACGTAAAAGTGTCCCGCATGCGCAGTAGAGGACGCAACGACATCACACACAGTGAGCATGGCAACTAATGATTATTGATTGTGCATTGAACTTTCAGTGCAACATGGTGTGGAAATAAATAAATATGTATACAGACACAAACAAGATGTGATGTTGCAGCAAAAGTGGTCAAGATGAGGAGTAACATGATGAACGTTATCCAGTAAAGCTCTAAGCTGAGCATTAAGTCCTGCAGCTCAGGGAGCAGCGACACATGAAGTCGCCAAGGGGAACAGGTTTAGGTTGCAGAAACCTTAGAGAATAAAGAGGACAAAGGCTTATTGTTTGGCTTCCTGTTAATCATGTTATGCATTATTATGGCTGTTTATAAAGAAAGCAGCGCTTTTCCCCTTACCTCAAACATCAATGCAAAGTATTACTGCTCATTTCCTATTTCTTCCCTATTGATTTGAAGACATTTAATCTGCTGGACTGACAGCAGATGAAGGATTGCTCTTGCAAACACCAGGATCAGACGGCCGAGTGCTGAGACGCCACCAGAGAGTCCATTACTCAGCTCACATTCAAAAAAATAGGGCATGATGAGAAATGATCATTAGGAACCAGGCGGGACGAGGAAGGAGATATTGGAGAATGTGAAAAACGGATACGACTGAACAAGGGATGAGGAATAAAGCTGGTGTACATTTTCAGAAGGTCATGAAAATAGCCTCCTTGGTGATGGCTCAAGCAGCAGCATTAGATGTATTCTGCAGTGATTTATTTAGCAGCCAAAGAAAAGAAGAAATAGGAGAGCTGAAATATAAAAAAGGGTTATTGCAAAAACACCCCAATAAATTTGTAAAATCCCAATATAACACACAGATGTTTGTGATGGGATAAAAAAAATAAATAAATAAAAAATTGGAAGAATAATTCACAACATTCTTTTACTAGCATACCCGTAGAGCTGACTCTGATCTTTACTCTTGTATTTGAAATACTGACAAGGACCAGCTGAAAATTCGACAGATCATGAAAAGCTGTACATACCATGTACACGCGAAAACACGCAGGTTTGCATACTCTTCATACACACACCTGCTCTCAGACAAAACAGCCATATATATATATTCCCAGAGCTTTTAATAAACCCTCTGACTCATCTCATTCAGGCATATTCACCATGACCAGAGCTGATGTTTGCATAGGAAGCAGTATGTAAAGAGACGACCAAACCTGATGCAGCATGTTGCTCTGCACCTGCTCAGACAAAAGAAGCCTCCAGGTAGAAACCATAAAAACGCCCAGCTATTATTTAGGAAGCATTTCTGAGGTCTGCGTTTTTGTAGACGTTTCTTCAGTCCAATTGTGTCTCAGCTGCTCCATACTTTACGCCCAATAGCTAATACATGCCAAATGATTATCTTCTTTTTTTTTTTTTGTTCACTGGCTTTGCTCGAGAGTTGCAGGAAGTTGATTGATAACTGAGTGACTTTTATAAACAGTCACGTATAAAAATGTGACATATTATAAAAATGATGCCAGACAATTTTTGGCTTGTTGGGAAAACAAAAAAAGACATTAAATAAGGAATGTGCACCCATGTTTAGGATCTTCAAGCATAGACCAGTGCAGCTCTCCAGGGGGAACTAACATCATGCATGACCTGCAGTTTTTGCTGACAAACCAATCTTCAATCTTTTATCTGTCTAAAGCAAAACAAGAGGGATATTTATCGGTGTGCAGATGTCAAAGCAAACCTAGCTCTGATTTGTTATTTATGGCTAAAATAAATATGTTATGATGAAGTTGAGTTGGCAGAGAACAGGTCTTAGTAGCAGTGATGCGGAGTATATTGGCACACTGCACTATGTTTGATTTCAGAAACTGTCAGGTGAATGTCGAGCCTGCCAGACGTTTAATCAATATGTGAATTTCCTCAAGTTGAGACACACGTTTCTGCTGTGAGGCCGGAACAATGATGTACCGGTCAGCATTACCCTCAGGGTAGACGTAAATTTTCCATTTTTCTCCAAAATCTGCTAAATATTCTAAAATTGATGGCAGGTCTTGATGTTCAAAAGGGAACTGGAAGATAAAATAAAATGACACTTTTTTTTTTTAACACTGAGCCAAATCTGACTTTTATAGATTAAGAAACCTGTTACTGAAAGTCGTGTTTTCTTGTTTCAATACACAGGAGAGGAGACCACAACTTCACACAAACTGGGGACAACAACTGGAACTGAAGTAAATCTTGGATGTACCACTCTTACAGTGAAACAAGGTGGTGGCACCATCATGCTATGAGGTTTTTTTTTTTTTCCAGTGGGGACAAGGAAGCTGGTCAGAGCTTTTTGGAAGACGGATGGAGCAAAATACAAAGGAATTGTGGAATAAAACATGTTAGAGGATGCAAAAGGGTTGAGGGTCACCTCAAAGCAGGACAGCAACTCCAAACACACAGCTACAAACGAATGGTCCGATCGATATTTGAGTATTAGAATGGCCTACTCAAAGCCCTGATTTGTATGAAAGTGAAAATTGGTGGCCAGATATAAAGCAGATAAGACAAGGAATGAAGAAAAGGCAGATGGAAGTGATGTAAAACAAAAATTGGAAGATGGAAGGACAAGGCGGTAGGACCAAAGGAGGGTAGAAAGGACAATAGTAAAAAAAAAAAAGAAAGGAAGAAAAGTAACGGGAAACAAGGAAGGTAGAAAGGAAATACTGCAGAAAGAATACAAGAACACAAGGAAGAAAAGAAGGAATGAACAGAAAGAACAAGGGAGGATGAACAAAACAAAAAAATATGAGGAAGAAAAGACAAGAGTGAAAGAAAAAAACTAGAGGAGGATAAAACACTAAGACAATCAAATGAGAAAGTCGAGAAATTAAAATATTTCTGTTACTATTACCTTCCTTTCCCATACTTATCCACATCTGGAAAACACTGAAATCAAACTCCATACTTTTCTACTGTTATTTTTTTAAGTATTTGTGTGATGACCTTCAGTGCTTCAGACCTTTGTTTCGTGTTCATGCTTTTTACCCAATATTGTTTTTGCACTTTATTCACCCTGGATGTATTTGTTTCCATTATTTAACACTTTCTGGTGTCATTAAGATCAAAGCTCTTACTCAGGTGGCACCAATATTCCTTTAGAGTACCGATATGGGTTCTACATTCTGTCCTAAACTCCTCGATCCAATTTTCTTGTCATATAACCGAGAGGTTCTTGGGGAAAGCAGACAAAAGTATTTCACTGGGAGTCAATTACAGCTACATGATACGTCCTCTCACTCCATAACAAACATTGTTTTTCCACTTTCTGCTCAAGCTCAGGGAGTCCCGGAGAGATGACAAAGTACTTCAGCAGAATTGGCCCAGATCACAAAAGCATTCATTTTCAGTGACACTCATTGAGCAAACATGACATGCTCAGAAACGAGAGAAAAGGGAAGGAAACTATTGAGCGCTGCCCTCCCACTTTCTCATGCTGCACCCAAACTGTCATTTCTGTGAGAGAGAAGAGGGTTGGAAAGAAAAATGCAAAACATATTCATCCCCCCCCGCCCCCACACCACCCAATACCCACAACAAAAACGGTAAAGCATTCAGAACAAAACTTTCATGGACTTAGTTCGACACTTAGACAATTTCTGATCTGCTGTTGCTTTTTTTAAAAGATCCGTTATTGCCTTCCGAATCTTAAAACGCGTGCATACACGCGTTTGATATGACGACGCAAGATTTCTTAGGACTGTGTCAGACAACACAATTAAGACCCCGGTTTCTTGTTACCTGGGCAGAAACGGAGAACTGCTACCTGGTGTTTTCCTTTTACACTGCAGGCACCACAAAGGCGGTTCGTACACCTTGCAATTTATCACCACGGAGGCTCAAAGCGAGCTTTTGTTCCCTTCTCTGTGCTGAGCTCAGGGAATGACTCTCTGCAAGCAAACACGGGTACAGGAGCAGAAACGTGAAAGAATCAGGAGAAGATTTTTACCTGTTGTCCGTTTCTCGGTTGAATTTTTGGTTTATAAAACTAGTTTTTACCAAGAATATGTGTATTGTTGTTTTTATATTATGCGATAAAGTAGAACAGTTGAGGGGAAAAATATATTTCACATAAATAAAATGGTGGCATGCAGCCGTATCGAGCCCTCTTTTCTCTGAGGAAGCTAATAAAATCCATGGAAAGCAATTCGTTGCAGGAGGGCTTGTAATCAGAGAAAGAGTCAACAGGTAACTCTGGAAGAGCAGCACAGATCTACAGCTCAGGTGGAAGAATCTGTTCACTCAAGCACTCACTGAAGAGTGTCAACAAGAAAACCATGGTGAAAAAAAAATATTGAGCTTTAAATGCAATATGTGGTTGATGAAACACTAAAATATCGTTCCGACAGGTAAACACAGTGGTGGAAGCATTATGATGTGGGGCTGCCTTTCTTCAGCAGGGGCAGGAAAGCTGGACAGAGTTGGGAGCATGGATGAGGCTAAACATATGAGAATGTCACAACCGGCAGTATGAAAACTTTGATAAAATTCAAATTTACAAGACTCTACAAACCAATTTTCTTTACATTTTTACATAAAATTGACCTGGAGTTTATATATTCTGTTGGCGGGAGTTTGGTTTCAACGATGTCCGCAAAGATCGGCCCGCAGGAAGCCTGAAGCCCAGGGAGTTTGACTTCAATGAGTTTCTTGAACAGACGGTGCCCAAAACTCATAGTTTTGGGTTGTTTTCCACCTGCCATAAATACATGGTGCAAGAATGATGAAAACACAGAAATGCGATGCAACCGACCCGCACTGCGCTCGGCCAGCCATGTGGCCTCCTGTTTACAGTTTCACCATGAATGCAGCGCAAAAGTTGGGAGAACAGCTGGTACAAGGCTCATCCAAGACTGTGTTGCTCTAAATATCCCCTCCAAGCCCCCTTCCAGAAACCTCGGCTGTTTTTTTGTTGTTGTTTTTTTTTCCAGAGAAGTTCTTTATCCTCCCATTCCTCGCAGCCCTGATTCCTGAAGGGTGATGTGATGACCAGCTTTACAGATGTGGTACAGCTGTTAAATCTCCATCAAATCCTTGTGACTAATTTGAGCAGGAAATTAGCAAGAGAAAGAACAACGATGATTATTCTTTGTCCAGCCAGCACAGTAACAAATTATGCCCAGTTGCGCAGGATGTTACAGCAAAGCCAACAAATGTCTGCCAGGAGGTTTTTCCTTTCTGTTTTGTGTTTCAATTTTTTTTTTTTACATTTCCATTCTGTACACCAAAGCAAGCCTCCAAGTACAAAGAGGAATGTCTTTACCAGAAAAGCACATGACAGTAGTTGTCACAACCTAAAGATTTTCCTCTGTCTGTGGATGCAAGGTGGCAAAAAAGAAAACAACTTTGATCCATACAAAGAAAAACCCCAGGTGGCTCTAAGCTTTTCATTTCACCAAAAATCTGCTCTGGCCCCAATCAGTTGCAGATTGCAGAGTTTGGGTCTCTGGAAGCAGTCGGTTTGGGGCATGCACGTTTTTTTTTTTTTTGTTTTTTTTTTTTGTCAGGATGAGTTTGGAGGGGAATGAGAGAGCTGTGGACAGAAGACGCCGGGACACTTTCCGGGCAGAGCAACAAAGGCAGCAATGTTGGACCTACAGCAGTGAAAAACACATCAATGTCTGCCTCGAGGAGCCTGGCACAGCTCTACTAACATTGTCTGAAAACTGTGTACAACATTAACAAGCTAATCACTGAAAGGGGAGCTTTCATTCAGAGGCCGAGCAACCAGTTGCAAATAAAGCTGTAATTGATGGCCTTTGGACTGGACATGCATATAACATGATTAGCAGGCTAATAAATCAGTTTTAAAAAAGGGTTAAATGTGATTGCCAGGACAAGGGGAAAAACGGCCTCTTTTTCCCGTCAAATGCAAGAAAGTCTATCAGCAAATAACAATAAATCTGTCACCATTACATATTAGCCAACAGCTACATTGAGCACTCATGGCATATTCAGAAAACTCAAGGGTTTCCAAACATTTATATTTTACTATGAAGCTATTCCAAATGAAGGTATTCCACTTTTTACAATCACAGTGACTGAACAGAAGAGAATCAAAGCAGTACATGAGCACATATAGGCAAGGTTAACACACCAGGTCTTGATGTCCGATCCCAATTTTTGTTTTTTTTGGGGTTTTTTTTGCTGAAATCCAATTTATTGTAGATGGCTGCTCATCCTACTGAATGATGCCATCACAATCAGAAATCCGCGTGAACAGTTTACGACCCCAAAGCGACCAGCGTGCACAGAAGAAGAACGCTGACGTCATTCAGCAGCGCACTGTTTGCAGGAGTAATAATGGACGCCACTGTGTATGGGTAGATTTTTTTTTTTATTATTCAGAAATGGGAGCCAACAATATTGCCACAAGATCATAACACAAACAAAGCTAATAAAAAGAAAGCTCAATAGAAATGGCCTTTTCTGGAGCACCGGCTGCAAATTCTGTGGAGAACTTGGAGAACCCCTGGAATACTAAGGTTTAAAGACTAAGATGTTTCTTCTGACTGGCTGTGGTATTAACAATTTGCACTAATCTATAGTCCTGACTTGAACTCGATAGGAAATCGAGGATGAGAGCAAGGAGACTGCAATGACTTAGAACTCATCACCAATGATAAATCATCAAAACAGCATGAATAAACTGAACTGGCAAAAATTGTCAAGTCAAAACGTAGGGTGCTGATGGATTTCTGTCAAGTAAGACTGGCTGCTGAAATGAAATCAAAATGTACTTCCACATGGTATAAGGTTAAGGTTGGGAAAACCTATACAACCATTAACTTTAAGTTGAATTGCACAAGATAAATGTAGCATTATACGATAAGACAGCCAGTGAAGATCCTGCATACTGTGTGTATATCATTATCATAATATATGCATCAATTTAGGCTGATCAGAGCCATTACCGGGCTATTTGAAGTTTTACTCTCACCCAGCCTGCATGAGATTCAAAAATATTTTCATTGGTCTGAGAAATCTGCACTTGGAAGATTGGAAATGTGATGTTTTCGCACCAAATTATAATCCAGACTTCCTTCAACTCCTGCCCTGGCTCTCGTCAATGTCAGAAAGGAAGAGTGAAATCCACTGCATATGAACTCATCGCAAACAGGCAAACAGGCAGAGACCAAATGTGAGAACGATGTGAGGCATGTGGAAGTACGCCATCAACCCAGAGAGACTTGCTTTCGGTGGGACAAAGGCGATTCACCGCTGCTGCCGGGTGGGCTGGACGGCTCCTCTGCCACAGAAACACCTCTTCTTTCTTCAACATGCCCAGACAGACTGGAACACTGCGCTCATCTGCCCTTATGATAACAATGCATGTTTACACTTCAGGATCTTCTGCTTTAAACTTAACCGTGCGCATCGGATATTTGGGAGTTTCACTGCACTTTGGTGCAGGGGGCAAAAAGAAAAGCGTCGAGGGTGGGAACAGCACGGCTGATCTGCAGAGCAACCAGGGTTGTTGCATAATTAAAAGGAAATTAAAAAGGCAGTTTCCCATTTTAAAGGTTTTAAAATTGTTTTTTTTACTAAGGATAGCTATATACTCTAGACCTCAGTCATACAACAGAACATTTGAATACAGTTCTGCTATTTATAAGGAATTAATATCTCCATCATTGCTTCATGTCATTGGTTTTCCATGATTTCTTAGTGAACAGGAATCCATAACAGCAGCCCAAAAAAAAAAAAACAGTTTTGTTTTAAAATATCATCCACTAGATAGTGAATGTCAGGTCTAAACAGATATTACAATCAATTTTATCATAAAGGAGATCCGACATGAGCATAAAACCAACTAAATCCATAAGAAATGTTAAACCTTACCTCAAAGGTCCGAAGGTTTTTAGCCTGCTGACTCAGAAAGAGCACAAAAGAGGAACCAATAAGACAATAAGAATGACATTACTAACTTCATAAGAAGAACACCCCAAAAAATCCAATCTTGTAAAGAGACTTTTACCGAAGAAATGCGTTGAATGTGGGAAAAATAAATATTTCCAAATATCACAATAAATTTGTCAAAAACAAAGTTTCTGTTTTTATTATTATTATTATTATTATTATTATTATTATTATTATTATTATCCTTCTTTAGAAGTCTGAAATGGCAAAAATCTGAATTTTAAATTGGCCAGAAGCTTAATCAGTGCATCTCTGCAACAAACCCAAATTTGCACGAATACATACAACAACCCCGTCTTGCCGGCCTTAGCGCTGAAGTTCAGTGTGATTAAACCAAAACAGCTGAGCCAGGGAACCACTCAGCCCACAAGTGACAAACAAATCACACACATACTGATTAATTGGCCTATAATTATAAAGCTCCACAATTGCACAGGCAGGAGGTGTTTCCATTTGCATGCTGTTGCTTCTAGATGATTAGAAAACTAGTGAACGACACCGTTATTGTTCATTACAGCAACATTTATACAGCTCTTGACCCCAAAAATGTAGAGCATTTATTAACTGAGCAGCAAATACCTGGCCTACAACTCAACTGACAAATATGGCCTCTTGCTTCTCCCTCCTGTGGACTGTAAAACACCCCTAATTCCCTTTTAGAAATACTGACCAGAAACTTTCAGGAAGAACATCGTCCAACTACACAGACAGCATAATAATATTGTTAATCAATGAATAACTACTGTACTCGATGTCTTGCAAAAGTGTTACTATACCTAGAACCTGTTCGAACTTTTCACGATACAACGATTTATGGGGTTCCCTCCTGATGCTGCTCCCGCTCATCTGAGAAAAGCGGAAGATGATGGATGAATGCTTGGATGAGATTCCAACTCTAGAATCATTTGAAAAGCCATGCATAATATTCCTTCCACTAACAGACACAGACAGACGTACAGGAAGTAGCGCTTATCTCATAAAATCTTCAAAGCATATGACATTTGTGGTTTTCATGAGTCAAAAGGTGAAGAAGCTTAAAGGGTCTTATTACTTTTGCAAAGCACTTAGTATTCTATTGCTACCACATCGTAATTGAATCCTCCACTGAGAAAGACATACAAGAAGGAAACATATTTGTTACCCGCCTTATCTCTTGCATCGTTATTCCATTAAACTTTACCCCTCTAAAAAGTTTAAATCCATTTCCTCCTGTAAAAGAAAAACCCCAAAACAAACAAAAAAAAACAAAACATTTCCACTTCTCGTCTGATAATCTAATATTCCTCATGTGGCAGCTTCTTTTAGAGGAGTCACCAAGAAGAGCAGATAACAGCCTGACTGTGGCCTGCTGACAGCTTTACAATCATCCGAGTCAAGGCAGGATGATTATTATGAGTGGGAAAATGCCTGTCAGCTATTTACTGGGCCACTAACTTCAACATCCGTGCTGCTTTAACCATCACAGGCCTCTTTCCCATCACTTTTCAAAGGTTCTCCACTGATGCCGAACATAACTCATGTGATTCGGTTTGCCGAACAAATCTCACAAAAGAAAAAGATGCCAGAGTGAAGACCAGCGCCTCTAAGAAGTTGTAACCCAGGCAGAGCTCTGCATCAGCTTTTAGACTGAAGAAACCCCTATGAGAAAAACCCTAAAGAAGGGCTTAAATACGTCGGGCATCATTAACTAGTGGCCTCTTGGCTCTTTGTCTCTCAGCCTATTGAACCCGATGTGGTGCTTCAGCTCTCTAAAGCAGTCGGGGCTGAGCTTTTTCCCGAACCGAGAGGGGCGGTGGAGATGAGCGACAAGGGCCACAGCGTGACGAATGCAGGAACCTGGTGCTGCTGTTTCATGCCGCTGAGAGAGGATCGGGGGGAGGATGATACGGCACGGCCCGCTGCCGCCGCACACAGGGCAGCACAATAAGCCTCGCCGCTGTTGCTGCCCCTCCTTGTCTCTCACCCTCTTAAAGACACCCCAACCCCCTTCATTCATTCCTGGCAGCTCCATTCAGCAGGTCATACAGAGAGCCAATAAGAAAGCTAACTCGGTCTGCTACTCCAAAATGTGCAATGTCAGAAAAATAGCAGACACAGGGAGAGGAATGAGGTGGAGGAAATTCCAAGAGGGGCTCGACAACCAGCTCAAAAGAGGTGGTGGAGATGAAGCCGACTTAAACTCTTCATGAACTTTTCACATTTCGTCCTTCTACGTATTTTATGGAACAGATCAGGAAGGGAGATGACATCAAGCTAAACGTCTTGACCTTCACCTTCAAGTTCGTAGAACTTGTTCCTCTACGTTTGGAGGAAAACTAAACATGACACGTGGTGGCAGCAGCATCATGCTGTGGGGAGATTCTGCTTTAGAACAGAATAGTTTGTAAAAGGTCAATGTTGATTCACATTCCAGCAGCATAAGAACTCTAAATATGCAGCCAGCGCTCCAGGGGAATGGCTTAGATCAAAATACACCCGAGCGTTTGAATAGCCTGGTCAAAGCCCAGATATAAATCCAGGTGAGAATAAGCACCAAGGCTTGTATATTGATGTTCAGACATTTTCCATCCAATGTGACTGAGCTTGGGCTACATTACAATGAAGAATGGGGGGAAAAATTATTCTTTAGATGTCCAAAGCTGGTAAAGACTTGCAGCTGTTTTTGAATTGGCTGATGGGATTCCTTTACATACATTTTTTTTAATCATAGTTGTCATGAAAGCATGAATGGTTTGTTCTTCAATAAATGTTTGTGATCTCCACCATGTGGGATGATTAAGAATCTGAACAGATGTCTTCCCCCACTTTGATGAGGCTACAGAACAAATGGTTGCAGGTTACAGTCCTCTGGTCAGTCGCATAAAATCCCAATAAACCACATTAAGTTTGCGGTTGTAACGTGACAAAATGTGGAAAAAGTCCAAGGGTGTGAAAACGTTTGGAAGGTTTTAAGAGGAAGCTTTCATGGTGGGTGTGTAAACTACTTTTTTTTTTCCTTATAAAGCTTCAGCTGTTTGTTAGAAGAGCCGGTGAGATGTGTTGAGGTAGCTACAGCCTCGGTGAGGCGGGACAGCATCAGCCTCAGTGAGAGGCGGCAGCACACTGACAGCAACATCCAGCTCTTTGAAGGCAACGCAGGTGAAACACGGGTCATGCCGTTTGTAAAAGCACAGAAAGTCAGGTTTGTGCAATTTTAAAACAACTCCAGTTCTAAAAGCTTGCATTTCTGGCTGATTAAAACCCTTGTTTTATGAATCGTAACCCTGCTATCTGTTCTGCATTTGATGGAAGTCACTGATTCAATGCAACCCCCAGGGCTTTTTCAGTTAAGATGCGTTAAGCCAGTTAGAATCTTATGATCAACAAATTTTGACTATTTTATTATTACTCAATTGAATTTTACAGCATTAAACAGAGTCTAATGTGAATATATGATTAATTCATGTAAATTGAAAACAATTCTTTATTACTGCCTTTAAATCAGTTCTATTTGTCCTGTAAAGATATGTTTTTTTGGGGTTTAAAAAAAAACACAGATTGGTGAAAAACAGACACTGCCCATCAACTGACTGACGTGAGGCTATTGTCAAGCATGGTGGTGGCTGCACCATGTCATAGGAAGGTTTCTTTTTTTTTTCCCAGTCACTGGACACGAGGCTGCAAAGATGGTAAAGTGACTAGTCAAATATGGAGCTTCTTCAACAAAGTGCTCTGGAGTGTAAGGCAATGATCTATAGTATCTGAAAAAATAAAATAAAATAAATACAGCCAGCATAACAAAGGAGAGGCTTCAGGAGCAATCTCTGAATGTCCTTGAGGGGCCCAGTCAAAGCCTGGATTTAATTCAAATTTCCAAAAACGGCTGTCCACCTCCACCACCTGTCAAGCCTGACTGACTGCGATAGAAATCTGAAGAGAAGAATGGGAGAAAACAGAATAGGTGTGCCAATCTTGCCGAGACACAACCAAGACGACTCGAGGCTTGAATTGTTGCCATGAAACTTGTAAACTAATGGATGTGAACACACGTAGCTTTTGCATTTTTTTTTTATTTTCTGTTTTAATCAACAACTATTACATTTTTTTTCTTTTTGTGAAAACATAATAGCAGCCCACACAACAGGAGCCGGTAAGCTAATGTCAAGCAATTCATTAGAGTCCTCATTACAGAGCTACATTTGGCTGTAAGCACACACCATCCATGCGCCCGAGCGTGTGCATGACTGCAGAGGCAGCTCCTGGCAGCATGATGGATGAAGAACAGGGCGTCTGCGCTGGAGACGTCCACGCTGCTGCAGTCTGGGACCAGCCTACAACCCCTTTCAACCTCCTCCAGAGTACGAGGAAAGGAAATTCCACACGCAGCCGCAGTCTTCGCACATTAACAGCCTCCAAACACAGAGCTTTTAACATCAAACCACGTAGTTAAATGAGCCAAGCCTCTCTCTCCACTCCCATCGCATGGACAGACACACTCCAGACTGTAGTGGAACATCTCCATCGCCCCCCCTCCCACATTCAGGGGAAAGCAACAGAGCACAAATTGACCCAAAAAGTCAGCCCCAATTTTCTGAGAGTGCCACCGCTGAGTGTGGCATGGAACCTAAAAGAAAAGAAAAGAAGAAAAAAAAAAGGATGCACTAAGCTGACAGGATGTTGTGTAATTTTACCCAGATGTTCTCTAGTTCATCTGACTAATAAATGCAAGGAGGGGAAATGAATTCTTCAGCCGCTCCTCACATCTTAGGCTCTGCTGGAGCTAACGTGATACTTTTCCAAGGGACTGAAAGCTTTCTGGGAGTGAATGGTGCATTAAATCCTCCCCGTGGAGCGGCTGATTTTGGAAACGTCATTTTGTGCTCTATTAATGAGCACCAATCTAAGCGAGGACAGGGGGGCTCCTGGTTCCAGCTGCACAGGCGTTAAGGTCATCCAACAAGCAGGGGAGCACCTCGTCTAAAAATACTGTCCTACATACAAATTCGTCCAGCTTGCCCCAGGAGAGGGTTTTATTTTTGTACATGTTGATGCGGGGCTAAGATTTCCTCCACTTATATTTTCCAAAACCTCTATCTATAATCTGCAACTGTCTGCAAAAATGCATGTGTGTGAGGGTCTGCAAAACATTCCTACGCATCCCTGAGGCATGCCATCACACACACATGTGAGTTTAATCTGCAGTCACTGTCAGCGGAAGAGAATTTCCCTGACCGCTATCTGGAGTAAAAAAAAAACAAGACCTCGCGTGTGTGTGAGCTGAATCGCAAAACTTATCACGTCGTTAAGATCTGAGGTTTCAGGGGAACCGTTGGTGTCGTCGGCCTCCGTTCTTCATAGTGGCCTTGTAGCTCCACTGTGGAGGAAAAGGAACTGTACAGGTTTTTTTTCCCCCTGATGTGTGAGAAGTTGCAAATAGGCGATGTTTTTTCTACAGCACTTTAGGCATTTGCTGCTTACAGATTGCTGGTGTGGTGATATTTGAGATTTAAAAAAAGACAGCATTAACAAAAATGAACTTGAATACATTTGAAAGCTGATTTCATTTACTCAGTTACCTTTAGATAAAGGTGACTGAATTCCTACCTGGAATTCAGTTGAAAAAGTAATTGCATCTCTTATTAAATCATGACTTAATAGTGATTCACAGCATCTCGTGGTTCAGTTTAAGCAGCCACACCCAGACCAGAAAACTGTCAAACTTGTTTAATCATTAAATCACTTGAGTACCTGTAGATGCAGGGTAAAACATCTAGAAAACGAGCGTTATGTGTTTAGTTTAATCTGCTGATTTGATATTGGGACATTTATGTAGCCTCACACAAAGGGTAAAACACTAGCTAACTTGTCAATGCCTTTAGCCACATCTTACTGGGAAATTTGGTACCACCAAACATTCACAAACACGGTACGGTTTTGTGGAAGATTCAATGGCAGCAACTTCTGCAAACTTTGCAAGTTAGCTGCTGTCAGTAATGGCAGTATATGATTTAGTAGCACTTCTTAAATAAGAACTGCTGCTGAAGGACCACCTTCTGCAGACCCTTTGGTAAATCAAAATGCAGGAAATGAACATTTTGGGAAGAGAAAAATACACTGCATCCATAAACACAATATAAATCTGAGCCATCCCATTTCTAATGCCGTCCAGGTCAACCGCCCATACTCCCAAACAAAACATATAGTACATCTCATCCAGTCCGACTAAATGTTGTGCATGCTGAGTAAATCAAATTATATAGTCGTTATAAAATTAGCATGATCTTTAAAAAAAAGTACTTAAAGTTGGGTCATGAAAGCCTTTTTTTTCTTTTTTTTTTTTAGTTTAATGATCTAATGAGTCCTAAAAATAAAGCAACAACAGCCTGAGGGAATTTTTCCTGCACACATTATAAGAGTCTGACAAACAAGCGGGTCCCTGCTGCACAACACATCCACTCTCCACCAGCTTTGTTGTATTTTCGTTACGGACAAGCTCTGGTCCTAACACGCAGGTCCGAGTAAAGGCTGAGGGTTCTTACCGTCGCCGAGGTCCGCTCGGATATTCCACACACAGAGCAACAACGAAACAACTCCAGCGAGAAGGTTGAACGTCTTCACAGCAGCCATATCCAAGTTCTCTTTATTCCGCTGTTTTTAATTCTTGCTTTTTTCCCCCCACCACCACCAGCGGAGTCCGTCTTCGCTCCTGCACCGACAGCGCCAAACTCTCCAGCAGCCAGCCGTCCCTGCTGCTTTTTAAAAGAGCAAAGACCTGCCTGCGCTGCACTGAGCACTGATTGTTTTTTTTTGTTGTTGTTGTTTTTTTGTTTTTTTCCCCCCCTTGTCTCCAAATGTGCGCCGCTCTGCGCGCTCCTCGGGCGCGCTCTGAAATGAACCAGAGCTGATGATGGCTGGGAAAAAGAGAGTTTAAAGCGTAAAAAAAAAGAGAGAGAGAGAGAGAGAGAGAGAGAAAGATGCAGCTCAGCTCCACATGGTGCTGTGGTCCCAGCTGCTGGGTGCAGAAAGAAGCTGAAGAAGGCGCTCCTGGAGAACACGGTGCGCTCTCACCGTCATCAGCTCCCCAGAACCAATGGCTTTCATCCACCTTCGAACCCGCAAAAAATGAGACCCCCCCAGGACGTTTAATTTTCCCAAACAAATTTAGAATTATTGGAGACAGATTCTTCTTTAACAGGGCTACACCTGTTTAAAGAGTTTTAATATGAGGGGGTGCCAATAAAGAAGGAACATATGTTTTTCATGGTTCTTGTTCTAATTTTGGTGTTAGTTTTTATAATGAAAGGTCTTGTCATCCTTCACCTTTTGCACAGTGACAGGTTAGTTAGAGCGCCCTCTTCAGGTGCAAAAGATTTTGCATTAAAAAGTCTATTTCTTGGCTGGAACACAATTGGAGGAAACGGCGACATATATATAAAATGTAAAAGATTTTATAATCTTTTGCTGCTAGATATAGATAACTTTGTTTCTCATATGTTCTTCAATTTCCACATGTTAATTGTATGTCATGCTGATCAGTTTGATGTCCTGGATCATTTAAGTGTGTGACAATAAAGCAAGAGAAGAAGCCTGTGCATAATTTTGCCACAACTTTGTACATAAGCAAGTTGGTCCTCATGAAGTCAAATGACTTGGTCTCATAAAATGTTGTTAATGTCATCACAAACTGTGCAGTGCCAGACATTAAAAACCTCTCACGGTCATTTGGTGCTGTCCTGTCACATGAGATGAAACACAAGTCCTCTTCATTGCTTAGCAGGAAGTCTGCACAGGAACAATAACTTTGACCACACGTTTGTCCCAATTAAGACACTACTGTGGAACGTCACCACAATGGAAACATCTTAAAAAACAATTAAGCCAAAAATGTAATATCAGAAAACAGGAGTAAATTTCATACTGTATTTGGTTGTTTTTTATGTATCACTGCAGCTTCTTTACTGCAGTGACTCAAAGACATTATGACCATTTATGATGGAGACATCTGTCCACAGTCAAATTAGCCTTTTCACACAAAATCCAACCCATTCTTCACACGTCTCTTCAGCAGGCAAAGCAAAGCAGTGCATGTAAACCACAATACTGTAAGCCTCCAGAAAGATAGATGTTATGCAATACATGTTGTGCAATGTATTAAAAGCCACAGAGCTTAAAAAAGGAAAGGTTTTCACCATTAAAAAGAACTGACTTCAGCATCCATCTAGCCAGCGAAAGTTCACCTGTAGTCTAATCTCAGTACATATCCAGCTGTTCTGTGAAGGCGTCAGAGGACAGCATCATGAAGCGACACAGCAGATGGGTCAAGAAGAAAGATGGAGAATTTTAAAGCAGTCAAAATATGCATTTTATTTAAACATCTCAAAGAACTCTGCTCAGTCAATCTGAAAAATGTAAATAACTAAGAGATGGTATCCAACTAAGCTGACAGGCAGCATTGGAGAAAGCTATGGAGGAGCTACAGAGATTCCTTCGCTCAGGTAGGTTCATCTGTTGAGAGGATAACTATTTGTCATGAACTACAGAAATATGACTGATGAAGAGTGAGGAGACAGCCACCAGACGTTTGCCGGTCCGAGCTGAGCTGAGCTGAGCTGTTATATGATTTCCCATTTTGGTTTAATAAACGAAAAATACGAGTCTATTTATTTATTTATTTTTTCATTTTTCATTTCAAAAGTAAAAACAAACTGCCTGAAAATACACGGACCGTGGGTGCTTCTAGGGAACGACTTTCACGTCAGACTTGCAGAAGTGACAGAAAGATGAGCGACCAATGAGCGAAAAGGTTTCCACAGCAGAAGTGGCTTCCAAGGATTTCCTCTGCAGAGGCTTGAAACCTTTGGGTTTGGATAGTGAGAAAGAACAAAGTGTCCATTTACCACATGTGTTTTATCTGCGGGACCATAGGGGATAACCTGTGGAGTTCCCAGTAGAGAAAGGAACTCTACAGGATGGAAACCAAAAGAGAGAAAAAAAAAAAAAAACAACTATGGAAAGCAGAAATTCCAGATCACCTCTCTGATCTGGTTTGATTATTGGAAAGATAATGACCTTTTTATTAGATACTGTAGGGTTAGAGGTTGGGTAAACAGTCCAGGTAGGAAGAAGAGATCCAGAATGAGCAAGGCAGCAATCGACGTCTTTGTACATGAAGCAAAGTGCACAGCAAAAAAGCAGAGAAACTCACAGAACAGCTAGGGAACTGGCAGTAGTCAGGAGACAGAAAACAGGCCAGGTGCACATCAGGAATTCACACATGGATCATGCAAAGTCTTTGTCAAGGAGGAAGACAAAGTCTGCATAGCAGGACTTTGCATAGACTGCAGCACAGGTAAGAGCCATTAGCAATAAACAGCCAGCAGGAGCAGCAGAAGCACAGGTGAGAGAGAGCAATGAGCTAATCAGCAGGGACAAGAGGAGCAGCATGACTCATGACAGGAAACATGGGAAACAGAAAAATCCCGACAGGATGCACAGAAAGCAGGAAAGAAAGGACCAAGACTGAACGTATCATTTACTTTTTTTGATCCCCAGAGGCTCAAGCTCTTTGTGAAATTGTTGCAGAGCTCTTATAGAAAGAGCTGAGGCTGTGGGTGATGAAGCATTCTGCATCTCTGGATGGAAGTTGTCCTTACACCCCTCCAGCTCCAGCATTAACCACAATCACTCACAGATAGAATGAACTTTAGCTTGGCTGCAGATCCAACAGCACTTTGGTCTCCCGGGAGGTGGGAAGGGGAGGGGGGGGGATTTAAAAAGCCTCAAGACATTCTGGACGTCATTACTGAAAAGTCAGGTTCTTTGGGTCGGATGGCGCTGGCAGGTGAAACACTTTCCACTGAGTCGAATCCAGCTAGCTGAGTTTTGTCACCGAAGTGTTTTTTAACGATCGACCAGTTAATAAACAGAGAACAAAGAAGCCATGTGGCAGTCAGAAACCACAGAAAGAGGAAAAAAAAAAACAAAAAGAAAAACTTCAGGGGAAACAAGTTACACTCTGTCTTCATCTTTCCATTTGCGCATTTCACATTATTGCCCTTCAAGTGACATGAACGGGAGCTGAAAACATTTTGTTTCTCCCTCAGTGGAAACTGTGCTGCACAGGTTTACTTACTAGAACTGGATTCTGTGTATGAGAATGTCATGGACGAAGGCTAATAAACGAGCTCTTTATGGCGGCGTTTGCGCTTTTCCTCAGTGTCATATAATACCAGCTGCTGGGTTGCTGGTTTCATTAGTCAACTGAATGCGTATGAAGGGACTCCACATGACAAACATGTATCAACGACAATTAGATATTCTGCCAAACCTAAAGATTTACAGATAGATGGGAAGTTCCACATGTGCTGCTTGAAGATGATGTCAAATCAGCTCTAATTCATTTTTTGATCTGATGTTTACTGAGTCACACCATAGCAGAAGATAAAATCACTGGATCCTTAAGAAATATACCATCAGAAATCAATAGAATGATTTTATTTTGCATTTATAAACCCTAAGCTTTGTATCCCTCAGATAAATGTTTTCTTTTTAAAGAATCTCACTCTTACGGCTCATTCAGAAAGCCCACATCTAGAGCCACGGTTTTATTTCTATGTTTAGGTTTTAGAATAAAGACAAACAATTAACTGTACAAGAACAGAATAAACGTATTTCCTTGTATTTTATTTTCACGGAGAACGAACTTTAAAAGTCACATACATTGTACCTTAGTAGAAAAAGAATTTGGGGAATAAAAAAATAATAATTTTAAGCAAGTCACTAGTTTAATTCTATTGTGGGAAATCCATGCAGAAAAACAAATCTAGACTTTTTTTTATTTATTTTTTTTACCTTCATATTAAAACACTCCTCGGCTGTTTATCATCTCAAGCCAAAGAGATACAGGTTGTAAATCCCTGAACCAGGCAGGCAAATAATATTTAACACAATATTTGCCAAAGTCATTGAGATACTTGCCTTTACACATTGAGCTGTAATCACATCCCATTCCTCAAACAAGGGCTCTGAAAGGATGCTTGCTGTGTACAGTCATGTTGGGACAGGAACAGGTCATCAAGAAACCGTTCCCTCAATATTGGAAGCATGAAATTGTCCAAAATGACTTTCTTTTACTGGAACTAAGGAGCCACACCCAACCTTGGATATCCATAAAGCTGTCTTTGCTCCGTTCTTGAGCTAACCTGACAGCCACAGGAAGTCTGGACGTCTACAGCTGTTGACTCCACTGAAAGATGGCCCCCAGCTTCCTCTGACCCCACTCTGATTTTATGTGACCCCACTGCATAAAATGTTCCCAGATTCCTTCCTCTGACAGCTGACTGTGGAATAAGCAGGAGGGAAAGAGAGTTTACAACCTGACTCATTGCACAGGTGGCATCCTATCACAGCTGGAGTTCACTGAGGTGACCCTGTACTTTGGGAAGGTGGTGTATCTGTAGCGGAGTCATTCACCAGTACAAAAAACACCTCTGAAAAGCAGTCCTTTATTAATCAAATAGAAATATCAGCATTCAGCAGTCACAATAGTCAGTTATAATGGCCAATGTATCTATTGAACAGAAACGGAAGCGTAAATTGTTCAAATTTGAGAATCTTTCAAAGTCTACGCCAACATTTGCAAGCCAACGGGAAAAAAAATAAATATTTAGCCGCACAAAGGCACCAAACTAAACTGAGTCTTTTTGAACCCTTTTGCAGCCTCCAGAATCACTGCACATTTAATCAGAAACAGCTCACTGGTCTTCTTCTTCTGTCTTTTGCCGAATCAATGAGCTGGAAACTCTAGTAGACGGTCAGCAAAGAGTGTCATGCTCAGTGAAAACAGAGGTGAAACAGTCATTTTGTCATGCACTCACACTAAAAAAGATAAAAAAAAAAATAAAATAAAAATGCTGGGCTGCTCCTCTGTCCAGTGAGAACCCTTACTGTACTCAACCAAGACAGCACTAAGTGGAAGCTTGTTAACAAATACAAAAGTCAACTCTTATTTTCAAATAAAAGTCCCCGAAGGCTCTCGCAGATGAACTTTACAGGAGCACTTTCATTACAGAGACGTCTCTGAACAGCGATGTATGCAAAAAATACACGGTGACCTTTTGGCTGGACTGAGCCTGGTGGTGAGCACAACTGTCACAATAGCTGGAAAGGGGAAAAAGCTGACTGATGTTGCTTCAGAAACAAAAGCTCGTGGCACGCAGTGGCTCCTCTCTGAGCCATTCAGCTGCACGAATAACGAAGCTACCAGAGAGAGTTTTCCCAGGTCAGACACACCGATTGCTGCAGGTTTTCGGCCAGCTGCTGTGCATGACAAGTGGAAAGCTCTAATGTTTGTGTGTGCATGTTTGATTGTTGTGAGGTGGAAGGGGGGAAAAAAAACCGATGGAGAGACTGCAAAAAGGCTGAGCTGTTGCTTTTTCGGTGGCTGAGCTTGGCAGCAAATTTCTTTCACTGGATTGTATTTTTCATTTCGGCGGCCTGACGTTGTTCATTTTTATCAAACCGGTGGACGTCAAATATGTACTGCACTTACACACTCAACGGAGACTCTGCTGTGATGGAGAATCTGACAAAAATGACTGATTCTATCAGCTTCGCTTATTGTGGAACTAAAAGACAACCTGAAATCTATGGTGGCGGCATCTCCTTATTTCTTGAGGCAGAAATAAGTTGATGTATTTAAATAGGCATAAATGTGTTTGTGTAGAAAGCCTTAAATAAAACCTATTCTTCATTGCTGAAGTATAATCTGACTCTGAAAATTCAATAAAATCCACCACAAAGTATTTTGGGGTGATTTCATGTGACCCACTGACACGAAATAGTGCAAAAGTAGATGGGGGTGGGGGGATATATCATTTTATAAGTATTTTAGTTGTTACAGTTTTAGTCTCTTGACATGCATAGATGGTGAAAGCATACATCAAAAGACTTGCATCTGTAGTTGAAACAAAAGACATTTTCATAAAACATTTTTTAGTCTGGTGACTTATTTTTGGGTTGTTTTTATGTAATACTTGATCAAAAAAAATAAAAAAAAACATTTACAACAACAACAAAAAGAACTAACATTTCAAAGATTTTCTTCACAATTTTCCCAAAAGTTCATATCTATACAATATGCATAAGTTGTTTTTTTTTTCTCTCTCGCTATTATTCAGATTACCGATGTGTTTCAACATCATGGAAACATGCCAAAAACCAATCCATCAAGTTTTATCGATTTTATTCTTCTGAGCTTCTCTTGCCAGCGCCATTAGTGTCACAGGGGTAATTGTACATTGGGTTGGAGAAGGATAGCTTGGCGTCTTTCCAGTTTGAACCCTGCTGCAGATAAATGCAGAAAGAAGAGACGAGGATCACATTACAGACACGTATACGCACAGTCGGAGGTCAAAAGCCGAGGCGGAGACAACTCACCTCCACCTCTCTTCTCCAGGGGTAGACGCTGATAGGAAGCCCAAGACCGTCACTCGTTTTGGGGTTAATGGGTGGACCGCTGTCTGGACTTTTGTCCTCTGATGGATTCTGAGAACAACAACAACAACAAAAAAAAAGATTAGATGAGCTCTGATGTGCGAGAGCACTTGGACAAGGGGAAGTGACCGGACTGACCTGTTATGCAGCCAGGCGTTTATAATTACATCCCTAACCTCAATAAAAACATTTCATCGTCTACTATCTTCCAGCGCTCTGCAAAACAAGTGCTGAAGTGGCAGAGATATGAGTTGAGACTCACACTCTCTAATAATAGCTGCATCCTCAGTGGTAGGATGGCAGCAGAGGGACGCTGACAATGTCAGTATTAATGCACAAAGCAGAACTGCTTTATAATGTATTTGTGTCTGTGCTGAATCAAACTGCTGGACAACGAGCTGTACATTTGTTATTAAGCAACACATTTTTATATTTATATGCGTTTTTGATTTATATTTCTCTGAATTAATTTTAAAATGCTACGAAAAAAAAACCTGGAAGATGGTTGGATAGACAGAGCAGGCCTCTCCACACCGGAGAGTTATTACTTCTCTTATGGATGTTTGTTTTACGTAAAAAGGTTTTATGAGACACATCAGGAAAAAGACACAGCACAGTTTATTCCATAATAACCACATTAAATTTCATTATAGTGGAGGCACTCCAAATCCCTTCTAGTGTTCTTATTTGACTTGGTAACCAGATAAAAACGACTTTCTACGTGTCTGAACACATAATTCACTCGTTTTCTTCTCCTGATCCCCTCATATGAATCCCCCAAAGTCACACATCAGCCATTACAGCAACGGAACGGCTGTGATCGTATCGTCTCCTGTGTGTGTGTGTGTGTGTGTGTGTGTGTTGCTTCTCATGATGGCAAGGAATGACTATTGAGATTAAAACTGCAGGGAACAAGGCGTGCAGTCGGTGAACAATAATAGCAACATCTGTGTGAGAATTAAACCTTTTTTGTTCGAGCAAACGCTGCTACCCAAAAGGCTTTGTATCTTTTGGTTTGGCAGCTGATCACGCTGGTTGTTTATGGTCCTACATGTGTCGCAGAGTGTGTACTGAGCAGCCCCTAAACACTGCAGAGGGACTCATGAGAGGCTAAATCAATAATCCTAAATCAAAAACCTAATCAGGCAAAAAGGCTTGGCAATCACCTTCTGACCTCCTCTCATGTTGGCTCCACTTATTGAATAAGTGTGGGACCAAATGGTGGAAAAATGAATTTTGTGCAGCTAAGAAACCCAAAATGACTCCACCGGTGATTGATTGGACATTTCTGTGCACTGACCTCTGCTCTCCAGTCAAAGCTCGGATTATCCATCACGCCGTATTTCATTGGGTCAGCTTTTCTGTGGATCCAGTAAAACATGCTCATGACTTTATAACCGAGAACCGGTTATAAACTGGCAGAACCGGGATCTTATATATATACATATAGAAACAGAAAAACCAGGACTCACACAAAGCCACATTTTTTCTTGCACAGGGCAAGAAAGCACACGGCGAGTCCAGCCAAGAGCAGCACGAGGCCTATACCGATGCCAGCGTAAACCGAATCTAGACAAGAGGGACGAATTCGATCCTGTCGTTAACTGCAGAGTTACGAACTGCAAGGATGCAGATGCAGATGAGACGGTTTAATGCAGGAGGTTTAGAGAGGCGTGCGTCTTTATTACCAAGCTGCGTGGCTTCGACAGTTGGTGATGAGGTGGTGAGGGACGGTTTCTCCTTCACATGACAGCGATTGCCCGACCATCCCGGCTCACACCTGCAGTCAAAAAAAAACACAAAGAGGTGACCACACGTGTGTTTAAAGGGATGCTGGAATCACATGCTTTATTTTGGCATGCAAAAAAAAAAAAAAAAAAAAAGGTCCAGACCAAGGTATTAAAAAAAAAATCTCATTTTTAAGGGTCAGAAAGGATTGCAACAGGATTGCTTGTTTATGTAATATTCTAATACAGTACAGTACACAAAGCATCTGACTGCATATTGTCTTGTCGAGCCATTTCCCTTTCTAAAAGTGGTGTGAGAAATATCTGCTGGACGTCCAGCTCGGAAACTCTGGAAATAGTTTGGCCGGCCTGGCAATGTGCACGTCTGGGAAACCGAGTGAGCTCTTCCTCTCCCGAACAGAGACTCGGCTCCATGTCAGCATCTGTTCAGTATCATCTCGATATTTTTCCTGTAATGGGAAACACACAGCTTCCAGCGAAGACAGACAGTGGCATTATCATTCAGAGGGAGTCAGCATCCAGATTGTGTGACAGTGGGCTGTTCCTGGCCCAGTTCCCCGGGAGGAACCTGATGCCAACAGTGAGCCTGAGGTGTCCTCCCAGTGCTGGGCTTGGGATCTACTGCACTGCCGTCTTGCACGCTGGAAAAGCTTCACGGTCTCCACAACACACTGAGCAGTGCATGACGGCAGTAACTTCCTCTTACAAATTGAGGGAAGGCGGGAAATGTGGGACAAAAAAAACTAAAAAAATTAAACAGAAACCTTTAATAAGAAAGAAGCTTTGGTGATCAACACTTTCTGAGTTCTTTTTCTTAACACGGAGTGGGGAGTTGGTTGGAAAGCAAAATGGCTGCAGACCAAAATTCAGGGTGGTCTGAACCAGACAATCCACAGTTAATTCAGTTTAAAATGTAAACTCCTCTATCGTTGATGTATAAAACACCTTATTGTAAAGGCCTCTTTTATTGCCATAGACTAATTTAACACTGAAAACTGCAGAAAAAAGAATGTATGGAATAATGGCCCCACATTAGGAAATATTATGTGTGGGAATGGTCAGGGTTAGCTCAACCCTGGCAATTCATATAAAAGAAACATATCTTTTGTAGTACATACAAGGATTTTATTTTATTATTAATTCGTAAGCCTGCGATTTGGCCAAAAATGAGTTGTTGCTGGGTGATTCAGGGTAATGATCTAAAACAAATCAGATCAAAACAGAAATAGTTCAGACTCAAAATAAATCTGTTCTCAAGATTAAAGAGAAGTTATTCTAGTTTCTCACTGTTTGATTATGATACTAAAATGTAATACGTTTTACATGTCTTTACCAGGAGAACCCATAAGTGTGCCAACATGGGTCCAATGCAGTGAGAAAACGAAGATGAAAATACAAACTAAATTTCTCCTGTGAAACAGAATAGCAGGAACCTTCTGACAATTTTATTTTTATTTTGTTCATTGATTTCTATAAGTAAAAGCAAGAAATAATTCTTCAAGAAACGTTGTCGAGTTTGCTGGTTCAGGTCCATTTCTGTGCTTTTTTTTTTTTTTAAGGACCTGCTGCAGAACTCATCTTTTGTTTTAGCAGAAATGACATTAAAAAAATGAGAAACGTGAACATCTCAGAGAGAATTCACTTATGCATAATGATGTTAGCAGATTCGGCAGCGAGTCCCATCACAGCATTCCTACCTTTATAGTGAAATCGCTCAGCGCTGACATTCCAAGCTGCTGATGCAGAGAAACTCCATTCATGAGCTTAATTATAATGAAAAAAAGGAAACTCCAACAAAGAGAGTGGCGCATCATTCAAGCAAACGTGCTTTTTGAAAGGTAAAAGCTGAAATGGAAGGATATCATTCTAATGCACAGCTTTTTTTTTTTTTTTTTGAGGTTTGTATTACTAGAGGAAGAGATTCCCAGGAAACTTTATGCAGAAGCTCTATGTTTAATCTAGAGGGATAAGCACAGAAGCATGTCTTTTTTTTTTAAGTAAAGGTTGACAGGATTTTCATTTTTGAAACAAAAAGATAAAGGGTAGTGGAGACAAAGGAACAAACAAAAACAATGCATATCTGTAGACTTTTAAAAGTTTTTGTGCATCAGCCTGCATCTTACAAGCACAGAGGTCCGTTTTCCTCAAGATAGCATGAACCGTGACCCTGGCAGTACGCTGGAGGGCACTCTGCAAAACAAAACAAATTTACATTTGCAAATATAAACAACCAGAATATCTTGCGATTGTTGGGATTGTTGATGTCTGCCCTGAATAACTTTACCAGATGTTCAAAGACATTTAATACCTTAACACAGCTTTAAAATTATGCACAACTTTCTCCTTGACCTAACAGCTGTTTCCTTGGTCTTCATGGCACACAGAAGCATGGGCGTAAAACCCGAGGGGGACAAGGGGGCCCGGACCCTCCCAATTTGGAAAAGTCCAGAATGTAGGGCCATTTGGAAAGACTAAAATCAATTTAAAATAAGAAATATAGAGGAATAAGGGATGAACCCTGGACATTTGCCAAGTACTGCATGTTTTAAGACATTGTTTCTTCTTGGTTTATTTGTCTCAGATGGTTGAAAGTGTTTAGTTTTCAGTCGAAAATTTCCACATGTAATATCTCTTTGATATGTGATAAAAGAGCTACTGTAGCTAGACTTTAGATTAGATTAAGTTAGACTAGACTAGATTAATACATTTTGATTGCTAACACTACAAGTTTTGGTGAATTCTCAAATAAACTGCGACACTGAGTGTATGCTATACATTTAAAATCTTTGCAAAGCTGCAGGTTTGAAGTAAGCAGGCATGAATGAAGTTTTAGCAGCATTTGAATTGAAAGTGATGGACGCCCCATGAGTGTATGGACACAAACAGAACATAGGTGTGTGATCTGTCTCAACTAAGATGATGAAATGTTTTAAGAAAATGTGTAAAGACTGACATCAAAGCTCGAAAAGAAGTTAATGAAAATAAATAAATAAAACCAACTTATATAATTGGAGACTTCAGGAAAGATCGCCAAAATAATGCACGGCTAATGCAGTCATCCCCACCTTGAGTGTGTACAGGCAGAAGTGAGGTCATTATAATTTCACAGTCGATGCAACCTGTGACATGGCGGGACGTCGTAGAGGCAATTAAGAGCTAAAAGAAAGCACGTTACCATGGCAGCTGGACTCGTCTGAGTGGAACGGCTGACAGTCTGCGGAGTGGTCGCAGCGCATGTGAAGCGGGACACAACCGGGCCAACTCTCACACACGAGCTCTCCCGGCTCACACTGCAGCAACGCTGGTGAAAAGATGATGACACACGAGAAGAATGAAGTGAACAGAAAGAAAGAAACTGGGGCAGTAAAAGTCAATGTTTCTGGTTCAGTTCTTTTGTTTACTTCTGTATTTTGTTCTGCAGTTGAGACTGATAGCATTGTGAAAAGCCTTCAGAAGACCCAAAACGCCACAGTGAGCGTTTTTTTATCTTTATAAAAATCTAAAGGAGAGCTCATATTTCTCCACTTCTAACTTCTCTCCCTGCTGATTTCTGAGTGGAATTTTAAATTCTTCTTTGTACTTTTGGAGGTCTGAATCACCAAGCTCCACCTTGTGCTGGAGATTTATGGACTCATTTTTTGTTTCTCCCAGACTGTGGGTTTGCTGGTGGGTCCTGGGGTTTTTAAAAGCTGAGAGGGAGTCACATCATTCACTCCTTAGGTTTCTCCAGATCAGGCTGAAAGTTTTCTTTCTTTTTTTTTTTTTAGGTAGATTGGCTTAAACTAAGCTGCTGGGGAGCATAGTGGCCATTTTTCCTGACCCTGCTGTTTCCTCCAATATACATTACCTACAGTTGTTGCTGTCATAACGTTTTGTTCTGTAGAGTCTGTTTCTTTCCATGACAAAGTAATAAAGTAGGTCACACTAATCATAATCGTCTAATAACTGCTCTTCATTCATGCATACACAGTTTAACATAGTGAGATCTGATGCAACATGCGCATGGATATCAGTTTTTCTGAGTTTCTGATTTTCCTTTCATCTCTCAACATGCATGGTGGGTATAAAAATTATTATTCTGAAAACGTATAAACATTGAATTTTTTAATATAAAAAGGAAATTATTTATAGCTACAACCAAAGCTTTTTATTTTATGTTTTCATTTGTGCAAAATAAATAATTAACAGTTTAATGTTTCCCAGAAAGCCCTTTTTTTCCCCATGTATTCATTCGCAAATACATTAAACTTTTTTCATATTTATTCCCCCTCCCATGTAAACATTAATTATCACAAAATGTCTTAAAGAAACGCAGTAGATGTTTCCAAATAACAACGTGACCATAAACTCACGGCAGCTGTGTTCGTCCTCTCCGTTGGGGCAGTCGTAAACCCCGTCGCAGCGCAGTAAGGCAGGGAGACACCGAAGGTCCGAACACTGGAAATTCTCGTCGGGACAGTCGCCCTGAGGAGGAACGGTTCCAGGCAGGGCAGTCGGGCAGCGCTCTTCATCAGACTGATCCGCGCAGTCCGGAGAGCCGTCACACCACCAGGTCTTTGGGATGCACTGGAACGAGTGCGTGCACTGGAACTGGTCAGCGTCACAGGTCAAAGGCTGAGGGGTTAATGGTCCTGGGATGGAGATACATGTAAATGTAAAACTTAATTTTCTTTATAGATTTTTTTTTTTGTTTTTTTGCTTACACAAATAAAACATCCTTCCCTGGGGAAACTCTGATAGCTGCTTGAAACAGAAACAGGATTTTTTTTTTTTTTTTAGGTTTTCAAAGTCTTTGGAAAGTCAGTTGAGAGAAGCGAAGAGTGAGCAGAGAGGTGAGGCTGAGGAAACAACACAATATAAATGTAATTGCTTTTCCTCCAGTTGTGCTAACTCTCAGCATTGACCTGATCTCCGGAGTGAATTTATACGGACCCACAGGGCAACAGGCTGCACTGACTCTCTCCCCCTCTCCCCGAGGATTCGCCTTGTTTATGAGGAAACCCAGGAATGGAGGGTGGAACGTCAGAGCACAAAGGGAAAGGGAGAAGCTGGAGAAGGTGAAAACGGGAGGAAATGAAAAATGAGGGCAGTAGCAGAAGCGGAAGAAACCAGGAGAGAGGCAAAATGAGAGAGCAAAGAGGCCAAATAAAACTTTAATATCTTTTACCTCCGACCACACACTCTGCTGTGTACGAGATATCGTCCAGGGCGATGTCCGTCCACATGTCTCCACCCACCTCCGCCTGGAAGGTCACTCTGAAATCTTTTGTGTTAGACAGGACGACGTTGGCATATGTCCACTGGTTTCCATGGTTTCCAGTAGTGGCCCACATAAGCAAAGGTGTCCCATTAGCTCCAACGGTATAAACCTAACGTGTTGGGGGACATGAGGTTAAAAATGTATTGTACTACATTGGTAATACATTTTATCACAGAGAACCCAATATGATGAAGAACCTATTAGTTGGTGGAGGAAGCTTGATGCTTTTAATAATATAAAGCAGTAATACTATAACAAATTAGACTTTGTGTTTGTTGTGTCTTAGGATTGTAATGCTTTTAGTCTCCAAAATGTTTCTGATTCAACACCTATCTGCAGGTATAGCAGTTACCCTTTATATCTCCAATATCCTTTTTGCTTCTTGCACTTTATGCCCTGACATATTCTTTCTTTCAAAACTTTCTTGGCTTTTCAAAGGTCTAATAAGGCTTGTTTTTCAGCTATTTGTTTTTTGAAGGTAATCTGATAAACATATGTGTCCAGAAAAAGACAAACGTGATAAATTAAGTTTGTAAGTGGAGCTGCTTGGAGCCTTTATTTGTCATTTTTTCGGTGAGTATGCACTGTTTGGCAGACAGCAATGTGCAAAGTTGGCTTGGGTCAAACAAAACATACATTTGTGATAAATTAAAGATTTATTTTTTTTTTTAGTAATTTCTGTTGACAGGATCACCTTCAGGGTTCCCATTTTGGGCGAGCCGTACATGAAGAACCAAAAGCGCAGGTGACATAGACCGATGCTGGCAGGAAATGGGTTCGTCGTCGTCACCTTGGCAACGTCACCCTCCCTTTGAGTGGCTGAATGTATGTACAGAAAGTTCCCACCGCCATCTACGGAGATAGATGCAATCGATGTAACATTCATGTAAGCTAGGAATTAAAGATTTCACAAAAGCCGTCCAGTTTCAGCTCCACTGACAACAAAACATTGTATGTTTGGACAGGAGAGGATTGCTGTGAAATGGTGATGCCCGCAGCCAAATACTGCAGAGAGCTTCTTCAGCTCGGCTACACTCGGAGATGAAACAGCCTCTGTGCAAAGCCAGAACAAAGTGGGAGTTTTCCACATGAGTTAGGAGGAATTTAAAGTCATCACAACCCACAGCGGACAGCAAACCCTTCTCCCGCCCACAACACTTGATCCTCCTGTGGCTCAAAAACAAAACAAAGAAAAAAAAAAAACACCCAAAGACTGTTGTCATGGATCAGCTCTGCACACGTGTTGATCCAGCTTATAATGTGACTACAGGAAGACCACACAATCGCTGTCCTTGTTTTCAACTTCACTGATGTGCCGCAATGAAGGGAGCAAGCAATGAATGAGCACATTCATCTTTACAGTCGATAAAAACAGTTGGCCTGCAGAAGGCGATTAAAGTGTTAAGAGTTGCAATTGGAAACAGATTTAGCCCCAGGTTTGTCGTCCAGGAGGCAAAACAAGCAGGATGTGATATAACGAGTAAACAGTATCTGTGCAATCAAGAACAATTTTACCTTTCTGTACAAGAACCACAATAAGGAAGCCTCACATATCCCTCTAAACCACGAGAAGCGTAGCATGCAAGCCAAAGGAGCTTCCTCCCACGCCTGGCGGCGGCTGATGGATGTGGAGTAAACAACTTTCCAGAAACAACAGCAAACAGTATTGTATTCTTTCATCAACCAGAGGTGCCTGCAGATGTTGTCAGCTAAAGCAATGAGATGAGAAAAAGAGCGAATGATGTGGCAGATAATGAATCTCTGTTTGCCGAGTACAAGTTAGCGTTAGCACTAAGCAACTTAACAGCAGCTTCTTACACAAACAACAGCAGAGAACAATTCAAAAGCGTCGAAGGATGAAGACAGAAATAAATAAATGATCAGAAACCAAGTTTATATGTTTATATGTAAAGGCTGCATCAGTGCTACAGTATAGCTAGTCTCAACAGGAAGTTAGAAAAGTGGCACGATCTCTCTTCCTCATGAGCTTCGAAGTTGTAGCATTATTTCTGAGTCATTATTGACATTTGCCATGTGGCAACAATTTAATTAGACTATTTCTGTTTTAGTATTGTTCTTGTTTGCTTTAGTACTACAGCCATAAAAAGCTCTTGCATTAATTAGCCCTCTACTGCCAGCTTTTGAGGGATCCCAAGGCTGCTACTGCTAATGTTCAATTGGGATAGTATGATGATTAATTGTCTGCTGATGAAGACTCTTAGTCGCAAATTCACTGCAACTAAGGTAAGTTTTTTTTCTAATATGTATGGTTGAAAAGAAAAATCTTAATATAGCATACCACGTAATTTACCTTGACAAGAAAAAATCTCCCTAAACGTGCTCATTCCTTTTTTATGTAAATCATTTGTTTATGCTTCTCATTTTATCATCATCTCTGCAGAAGACAAACAAGGAACAAACTACAAAATACTGAAACTCAGGGAAAAAAAACATCTGAGTACAGTTACATTTTCTTATGTAGACCAAACTAACTGTAACCTTTTTATTAGAACAAAAGAATGTAGAAAGCCTAAACAAGGCCAGGTTCTTTTAAGCTCTGTTTAACTCTGACTGGTTTTCATCTGGATGTTTCTGGTAACCCTGCCTTCACAGGCTCCTCTGAAGTTTTTGTTTCCCAGCTGCCAAGTTGCAAGTACAAAGACACTGCAGAGTGCTGCCAGAAAGCCGCAAACATCGAGGGTGTCGGGGAAAACAGACGTTGTTGTTTTTGTCGTTTTGACAGAATTAATAATATTTCGGTGCAAAGCACCAAACAATAATGCCTGGTCTGGTACTGGGACAACTTCAGAGTAGATGGTTGGAAAATTAAGAGAGCAGATTTTGATGTAAATCTGAGTGAGGTTTTATTACATTCAGGTAGAGTAATAAAACAAACCTATTACCACATAGCTTCTTTCAGTGGTACAAAAAAGTATTTACAACCCTACAGATATGTTCTGTATTAACAATCGTTTGAAGGAGAATGAGGCTTTGACCTATGAGTTCAGTTTAAAATGTTTTTGAATAATGGTAAGACAACAAACGTTGCAGAGTCTTGAAAGTCATTCTCAGTCTTTTTGGACAACTCTAGTATCCTGAAACATAGACGCAGAACTCCAATCAAGCAGATAATTTCTACAACAACCTAGCAACATTATTCTGAGCTTTCACTATTAAGCTACTGCTAGATGGCTTTGATCCATTTTTTTTTAAACGTGACTAATAAAGCATGCATTTCAGTACATATGCAGACCTGGACTGTGGTCAGACTGAGGTCCAACTCCTGTCTCTGTCTTGTGGCCGATCCTCCAGTCAAAGTCATCGTCAGGGTCCTGAGAGAGCTGGCAGACCTGCTCCCACCTGTCGTCCTCCATGTTGAAGTCACAAGCACCCGGTGAGCCAAATATGTAGTCTAGAAGTAAAGAAAGATAACAGAAAAGTGGGAAACAAGTAATGAAAGCAGTTATTTGTCTTTGCTCTGATGGACTCATTCTCACCACCAAATACAATTATTTCCTCTTTTCACTTACCACAGTCCTTCTCATCTGATTCATCGGCACAGTCGGCCTTGTTGTCGCACACCAGGTGGGACTCTATGCAATGGCCGCTCTCACACACAAAGTCTGTGGCTGCAGGACATCTACCTGGCTCCACAGCGCCTGAAACATGAATGGTAAACAAGGAAGGAAGGAAGAGAGGGACAAAGGAAAGACAGAAAGATGGCGTCTTTTTTTTGATACTCCATTTCAAAAAACCTATCTTGTTTTCCAGACTCGTAAAACACTGGAATCACATTTTGTACTTTTCAAAACTGCATGCGGACACTGGGTGAAGGAAAAAAAAAGGCAAATCTGCACTATACTCCTCAGTCTGAATGTTTGTGAGCTGTTAAACTTCAAACATAGAGCATTTAATGAAAACCATGATTAGGGGTGAGAGGGGTGAGTTAAACTTCCTGGAGGTCAGCAGGGATAAACCCATCACAGAGTAAACTGAAAAACCATTTCGGCTTCCATCTGAAGTTGATGGAGACTTGTGTGTTTGAGTAATTTGCTTTTGGACAGACAGATTGTCTGCTTGTCAGTCTTTGCATACCCTCCCCTCTGTGTGTTTTGATGTACGTCTCAACTGAACCAGAGGTCAGTATTTATTCCCCCCGCCCCCATAAGTGTGTTTATGCCTGTGCGCTTCAGAGAGAAACGGCCTTGATAGAGCAGGACGTTGTCCAACCTCACGTCAGGTCCAGTTTAATGTGGAGCATCTGTCTCGGACACAAACATCTACCGTAGCCTGACAGCAAACGTTAGCGCTGAAACATGCTTCCCTTCAACACTCACCAGCTCTCCGGTTTTCCAGAATGCACTTCATTGCAAAAGCCGTCAGCTGGAGCAGTCGTTAAATATGTTGACTTACAAAGATTAGGAAATATACTTTTAAATTAAAAAGGGCGAGGAAACTATATAACTCATTCTTGAAATATTTTTTTTATTTTAAAGTTTCTACGTCACCTACCCTACTTTTCCAGTCAGGTCTTGCTTTTCCTCATTCCTTACTGATAGAAAACTCAGTTCACTGTGGATAATATTGCAGTTTATAATGGCAGATGTTAAAGTGCTGTGGTTCTTGGGTTTTTCCTTAACATTCTCAGAAATGTAATTTAATCTTATGAGGGCAGTTTGGATCTTCTTTCAGACGTGTATTTGTTGGAAATGACGAGCTTGAAATCTGCCGTTCCACAAATATTTGCCAACATGGCCGGTCCAGTTGTTCATTTTCTCAATGCAATGTGAGTGAAACTGCCAGCTACAGGCAAAACGTGTTTACTGACGGGAAATTAAAGGGGCTTCACCTTGAAATAAAAGATGATGCAGAACCACTTTCTGAAACTGCGTAAACAATTGAAACCTGACACTTAAAAGCTTTAAACAAAAGGACAACCATTTCTTTCTTACTGTCTGACATTAAAGTCGACTTAATGTTTTAGGTTGCGGATGTTGGCTAAATTCCAGGTAATGAAAGAGAAAAGTTCTTAAAATTACGTACTTCAAATTTGATATACACTCAGATTACTATGACTTATAGTAATTTTGGTAAGTGTGGAGAGCCAAGATAAGAAGAGAACTGTAGACCTCCACCAGCATGTTTAGTTCTTATGTGCAATTTCCAAGTGGATAAAAAACAAACAATTACACAGAATAGGTATCACATAACACCCACTGTGATCTCCAGCCTTTAAAGGGCAAAGTTTGTCTGACTTAATACGGGATAAAAGATAACGAGTCTTTTTTTTTCATGTACGTATATGGTTTCCACTGTATTTGAGTTTATATGTCTAATTTCCACCCTGTGTGAATTAGATGAAATCTGCCGTTAGTCTAAACTTGCTCACCCAGATGTTCTTAAAATTCATTGCGCTCAGATAAATGATTAAAAGCCACAAATTATTATGCAGTTTATATTTCAGACTTGTGTTAGAAATAACAATGAATCGGACTTTACCACACATTCAAAAGTGAAGTACTTCCCCTTTGTGTAAAAATCAACTAGAAGTTATGCTTTTAGCAGACATAACCCCATTTCTTGAGGTGCTGAAAACTAGTCACCCTGATCACTTTGCCAGGTGGCCCCCAAAGAAATCTCTTGTCCATTTTCCAGTTCAAGCGCCAAAAGTTTAAATATTTTCAATATGTTACGCTCACTGCCAGAAAGCTTAAAAAACACCATTGTTTTTTAACAACTGGTCTTCATCCCAGAAGATCTCACCAGATGCAACATTTGGGGTTGTCTGAGATAACGCTCATCACTTACTCGGAGCACAGTCGATGTACTCCAGGTCATCCAGGGCAGCTCCTCCGCTGACGTCTCGGGAGCGAATCCCCTCGAAAATCACTTCAAAGTTCCTGAGGTTCCTCAGGGGGACCACCGCTTGGATCCACTGGTTTCCCTGATGTCCCGTTTTATTCCACATCTCAATTAAGCTGTCCTCCATCTGCAGAGGAGAAATGACAAAGGATACACCATGTGGTAGCGTTTCACATTCTGCTCTGGTTTTTAACAAGAGGTTTCAAAGCTGCTGCAGTGATTACTGACAGAACTTCATCCTTCAAAACTCAGAGTCACGGGCCACAGGGGATATTACTGAGGAAAAATTAACTAAAAGTACGTTCTGGACTGACGGCTGCTGGGAAGCAGTGGACTTCATCTAAGAGGAGTTATTAAAGTCTCATTAACATAACATGACTGTAATAAGTTCAATGCCTGAGAGCAACTTTTCAGACTAAAAAAAAAATGCTCCGAGTTATGTCGACGAATTTGCTTCATACCACATATGGAACATATTAAGTACAAATTAGAATTTATTTTTCTGGAAGTCCACTCAGTTTTTTCCCATGATGCTACAGCTCAGGCACTAAATCATAGCTAATGTGACTTTGAAACAGGTTATGCGGATGCAGCTCTCTAGAAGCACAAACAGCATCAGTGACACAAACACGTGTTTTATTACAAATGTTCTGACCTCTGGACTTACTAAACTGAGAGTCAATAAAGAGGCAATAAAAGGCTTTTATGCTATATAAAATTTATATATAACAACATTCTGAGTTATAGAGCTTAATTAATTGGTAAATAGTCATTTTTATTGGCTTCTTAATGCACATAAAAATAAAACTGATTGGCATAATCAGTCTATATATAAGCCAAAAGACACTTGATGCTGATCCTCTTATTGTTTGCCATTACTTACTAATTTCCAGGAAATGCCCAGAAAATTTTAAACATTTTTTTTTATTTTTTATTATTTATATATTGCTTTAGTTGTGCTACTAGGCTTCATTTTTTTTCTACTTGGGAAATTGCATATAAGGTAGGAACTTTAGGTTGCCTCTGAATGGCAAAACCAGACATCCCATTCCACTCGATCAATAAGTATTGGATAATAAAATCTACTAAAAGTCAATGACAGTTAACAGAGCCAAAATAAAATTAAAATCACAATCCACATTAAAAAAAAGAACACCATCAGTAATATTGATGGGGTGGAGTATAACTTTCTGTACTGTGTTTTTTTTTTTTTTTTCTGATATCACTGGTAACTACAGAAAATGTTTTTAAACATGCTTCAGAGTAGAGAATCAGTTTCAGCAGTGCAAAATGTTTAACTACTGCAGACAGAAACACTCTAATATATATAAAAATTTTTTTTAAAAAAACATGATTTTACACTTGCTGAATCTGAAGTTGCAAGAGGTGACCAGAGGCTCGACTGCAGTGAGACGAGTTCTGGTCTAATATCCTGGGAAAAAAAAACAACAAAAAAAAAACACACACACAGAGGACAAGCAAAGTCACACTCTACTCTGCAGCTTGAAAGCATATTAAAATGCACCCTTGGGTGAGGCTTGTCCCCTCTGCTCTGAAGCCCTGACTTGAAATAATCTTGTTACGGCGAGAGTAGAGCACAGATTAATAGGTAGAGTTACAGCAGGACTTATTGAGATTTATGTCAGGGAGTAACGGCTCAATCTATAAAAATAGCCCAAGAGCAACGGACGAATATACCATGATAGCTCTCACTTAAAGCCTGTTTGGCATATCGGTCGAGGCATTCATTTGATTGCTTTGAGTCTTCGCCTCCTGAGCTTTCAGTTAGGGCACTGCAATCACAAATTTGGTTTAGAGCGCAAATATGTCGCAATATGTGAAACTCATTCTGATGGGTGAACCAGAAACTGAAGAAAGACACAAAGTTGTAATTCTATAAAAATGCTTATGTCGTTGAAATTTAAATGTGGTAACCATTGAGCTAAAATCCAATTTATATTCATGGCCTCTTTCATTTTACTGAACTGCTGGGAGCTGTTTTTCTGAATGAATATTTTGCTTCTTGACCAAATAAAACAACATCAAAACAGGGAGGAGACACTACCTTGCTTTTTTTTTTCCTCTTAAGCTAAGGGTAGAGTTTTGTCTCAGGTTCAGAACATGTTTAATTGATCAGTGTTGTCATGTAACATATATTGTGGGGACAGCATACTCTCTTGGCGTTGACTAATGGCTCTCTGTAATGTCAGAAAAACAAAAACCATCCAAAACGATGTAAATCTGCAAAAGAAATATACCATTGCTGTACAATATTTCGCTGAATTGTAAATTCCTTGAAGATTAAAATGTGATTTTCAGATGAAGGACATGATAGGAGATTGTAAGTTGATACAGTGCCTAGTTAACTATTCACACTAATTAATGTTTTTTGTCACCACAAGATACTGTAAAGAAGCAAAAAGCTGAAGTCCTTTTTTTATCTGGCCATCATGTAGGTAAGATGCAAAAAACAGCAGAGGTATTATCTTCATTTTTCTTAATTGGAGATTTAGTTAGCTGACGTGCTTAAACTATGCTCAACTAATTTTCACACTGTTCTTGTTAAGGGTGACTTGGCACAACACTGTCCGATCACATGGTCTTCAATATATTGCTTCAACGTCAGGCTACTCTTTTTTTTCATACTTTGTTTTTAGCGTTATTCATTTATCCCTGAGTGAATGCCAAAAGTATGAATTTAATTGCTTGTTTCTCATGTCTTCTGTGTAACAGAAAATACAAAAGGCACTGCCTTTCTGCTGAAAGGCAGAATCTGAATTATGGCACCATTAAATAACGTAATTTCCCAGTGATCGTAACTTCCAAGAAACAATAGTCTTTTATCTGCAGAGGAGTCTCCCTCCCTTTTTCTTTATTTCCAGCCGATGTTTCCATTTCTCTGTGTGACATCGGCCCTGGTACTTAATGACGAATGACTATTAAGAGCAAATCAAGGATCTGGTGTAACAAACTGGGCTCTTAGCAAATTTCACAGGGGACCCACCTGCAGTGCTTACATGTAGGCTTTATTGCTATAAAACGTGGGCGTGTGTAAGTTTGTATTCATGCTGCAGTTACAAGCCAGTGAATTATGAAGGCTATAAATGTGCAGTAATGTTATACATGAAAGCACAATGCAATATTCTGTAAGTGTTAATGGCTTTGAACCTGGAAGGTCACACATTCACCTAATGCCAAATAAGAGCTTAAAGTTACACTGAAAATCCGATCCCCCCCCCCACCTACACATACACAACAGCTTGACTAATTAATGCTGATTTCTAAACTTTGCACCTTCACCCACACGTTTTACTGGCTTCTTTTAATATCCACAGCAAAAGGCTAAATCTCCCTTTTTCCATCCGTATGCCAGAGAGGAGCAGATGTAAAATGGTCCACAGACATTCATCATCTCCTGCTTCTCATGCAGTCACATAATCAATAATGAGAGCCACAAAACCTGACGCAATAACTATTAAATCCCGTCATTTAAATTTCTAATATTCTACCACATTATGCTTTAAGGAAGAATCAATCGCATGAAGGGCTTAAAAACAGCTGCATTTTAAAAGAAAATGTATAAATATAATAAAATATACAAAAATACAAATATAATGTCTGTATAAAAGAGATATAGATTTTAAAAGATATGATTTTTTTTTTAACTTCTGGTTTTCAGTCAAACTCAGACTTATATTTTTATGCATCTCATTAACCAAAGTAGACAAATATGTAAAAAAACAAAAAAAAGAAAGAAAAAAAAGTAATGAAAGAAAGACGTAAACCAGTCAGTAACCAAAACCTGGCACCGACTGACAGAGAAGACACAAAAATAACTTTAAAAACAGAGTAAAACAATAAACTTTCTTGTCAGAGAAACTTTTTGCTCAAAAACAATACCAGTTTTTGAGCAAAACAACACAGTCTACTGTGTGTTATTACACTCTGATATGAATCAACAAGCATTAAACCTTGAGAACGAGCAGAGACTGACTTTTTTCAAATGTTTGGTTTGGGTTTGTTTTGGGCATAAGAGAGGATCTTCAACTCCATGCATTCCTCTCCAACATCCACTGATCAAACACTGGTGAAAAGACGATCCACCATCCTCCCAGCGCTTTACCAATTTACTTTGAACACGGGGTGAATATTTAAATGATTAAAGATCGGCTTCACTGGCTGAGTGTAACCATGGTGATCATGACTGGCAGTGGGTGAAACCAATTAATTTCTTCCTTCTTGTCTCAACCAAAAGTCGCTCTACCTTGATCAGCAGCCGGATGGTCCCTGTGGCCTTATGGGAAAGGTAGTACCAGAAGGACAGCTTGCAGACAGCGCTTGACTCTTTCCAAACAGAACTCCTTATATGAGCTTTGTCGCCTTTCAGTCCCACCGGAGTGGCCTCCAGGTAGACAAAATGGCCTGGAAGGTAAGAGAAGATAAGACAAGATGAAGGAGAAAAGTAACAAGATGAGATTTTTAGAATCTATTACAGCCACTGCAAAAATTGTAGCAAGGTCAAGGAGACTGAAAGGGTGGGGGTGGGGGGGATTGAGGGCTAAGGGTCACTGCGTAATCATGAACACATCTTTTGATGTGCCACTGGCTTTTGTAAAAGGGTAGCTCAAGGTTATTTTGTTAAGGGAAATCCATAGAGAAAGAAGAAACGTTTTAACACAGCTGAATTCAAATGAAAAGAAAGCATCTGGGAGCAACATCTTTCTGTCTGGAAAAAACATCTGTGCACCGCTTCAAATTACACACTTTCACCTGTGCCTTAAATGATTTAAAGGGCATTTTTAAGCTTTATTGCTTTGCAAGAGTAAAAGTGATCGTCACTTTCTTTTATTTGATTGTGCTAATCTGTCACTTGCAGTCATTTACAATTATACCCGGGACTACACTAACAATGATTTCACAAATTACCTGGCTGTCAGTAGCTTCAAGTCTGAATATTTCTTCTCCAAAACACAACCACTTTTCTTTTCTAAAGAGGCAGGAATTTACAGATGCTGCTGTAACAACTATCCTACTTTTCTGGGATTCTCCTCTTCGGGGATAAAGGATGATTTTTAAAAAAGCAGATGTTATAAAATCGCAGATGGGATGAACCTCAATTGAGGTTTACAAATTGCAAACTGAGAGTCGCTCCAGTTTGAATCAACTGATTAGTTTTTCAGAAAACAGAAAGCAAATGCAGGCTCTGCTGGGAGAGCATGCAAAATCTAGCAGGCCTGAAGAACTCACATTAGTGCTGAGCATCACTCCACCATGCTATTGTGCAACTAATGTTTGTTAAATAACCATAACAAGACTTGCGATTTTGATGGTGCTCTAGGTAGTAGGTGCATCTTTCTTTTTCCTTTTTAGCTTTAAAGCACAACGAGAAAAGTAATCAGGAAGGAGTGGTAAGATTAAATCAAATCATTTCTTGGTTGGCTTAAATGCATAACCTGTTATCTGACGCAATATTACATTTACATTATAAAATATACTTTTTTCAGCTAATGCCAAATGCTGTTGAACTAGTATGATTGTGACCTGTATTTCTTTAGTTACTTTTAACTAAAATTACAATTAGCATTTGTAGTTAAAAGTACCTAAACTTGGCTAAAAGCACACCAATTTATGTTTGTAACGTGAATTTCTTTGTGGTTAAAATCATTTTAAAAATTACGTTTTAAGATTAGACAGACTAATTTGGAAAAATTGCAAGCTGAAATGCAAGCATCTGCTGTATGCTACTTTTGAACTACAAAGAACCAGATAGCAAGCTTTACTATTCATGTGGGTTATTACAACGCACCTTTTAAATGAGATTTCAGTTCTGAATCAATAATCCGAGTTTCCATTTTCAGAAAATTCACATACTGTGAAAAAGCTCATTGATTGACTTCATGATTTGAATCAAACTGTAAAGATACATCACCAGAGGACAGCAGATTTATTTTTGCAAACCTGAAACGATATTCTAGCTCTAACAAATGGAACCACATACCGTTGTCATCCATCAGCGTGTGGTCATACGGCGGCCGTATGCTTTGAAGAGATCCGGTACCGAGAGCCCAGTCGAAGTTATCAGCCAGCGAACTCTTCCAGCCACAGCGGCCGTTCTCAAACGAGCAGGAGGTGCCGCAGTCCTCCTCGTCCGTACCGTCGCTGCAATCGTCGGTGAAGTCACACATCTGCTCTGGAGTGTAACAGCTGCCTTTTCCACAAACGGAAGCCCCTGGAGGACAGAACCCTGGAAAAGAAGGCAAGACAATTCAACATACTTCACAAATTCAGATGTTTGCAACCAAACTTAGTTTTCTGTGAAGGTCAGTCTCTGGTCTAACTAAAGACGTTCTGTGTCGGTAATAGATATGAGGAACAAGGTAGTCTATTTCTGCCTGTATGCAAGATATTTAAGTTACTACCAGCTCAAAACATCAGAAAATACTAGTGATATCCAAGATGCAGCCATGCATGATGAGACATACTATTAATAAAGTTTGTTTTCAGGTGAAAAATGTAGCAAAATCCACATAGCAGTCTGGTAATGAGACTCACCCAGCTGAAGTTTATATTCAGTAGAATAATGAGTTTCACATCAACAACCTTGAGAACAACAGAACTGAATATATTTCATGGGATTTAATTTCACCCCTGATTTCAAAGGTCATAAGATAATTCAACACAAAAATAACAGATGCTGTAACCCTTTTTTTTCTATTTGTAATTTTTGCAGGCAGCCTTGCAACAGACAGCAATTTCTGTAACTGTAGTTAAAATGTCCATTGTTTAAAACTGTCAAATTTCACATCTAAGGGTTTGAAAAAGAAGCAGAGAAATCTGGACTCTAAAGAAGCCACTTTGTGCATTTCACAAGATTAAACAGCATCCCAGCAGTGCAGTAAACCCTTAAGGGCACCCCTCTGCACACAGAGCTGTAGTTTCCTTAAGAAGCTTAGGAAGGACACAGGAGCATGGGGCTCTGAGCTCAAATCACTGTATCATTGATGGCGATACTTGGAAGGGGACAGTGGTGGGGGCTCTGCTTCTTTTGGAGCCAAACATTCCAGCAGGGTCAGTGCTTAGCCTTAGGGTGGGGGAAGTGTTAGAAAGGAAGAAGGGTGGTCTCTGTAATTAAAGGAGAGAAAAGGGGTATAAGTCCTTCCTAATCCTTTGTTCCTCTTGAGGTGCACAGAACCAGAAGCAATGTGACCCCAACAAAAGAAACACAGGAAGCCAGGAAGAGACAGCTCCTGACTCCCGACTGTCCCCTGCCTACAGAATCTGTGAGGGGAATTCAATTAGAGAGAAATCATATTTTTACAGGGAGTTGACTCAGACATCTTCCACATCAGTCACCACGACCCTATATTTGGTGCTCTTTTAATGTAACTCATGCAAAAAAAATAAAATAAAAAAATAAAATGGTATTGGAATCATATTTCTATATGAATAACTTAAGGGTCATGATTGGATCAGACACCCTGGGTGACAATATCTCTCCTAGTGGATGGATTTTAATTGAGCTCTACATTTTGCACAAAAAAGGCAACCGAATCATATAAAATAAACAGATTACCCAAAGGATTTTTAATCGTCTTTATCTGAACTATATGAACTATGCAGCTTGAGGTAGGTCTCTACAGACTTTGCACATGAAAAGACTGAGATGTTAGTCAATTCTTTTTTCAAAACTTTCTTCAGTCAGTCAAATTGGAGTGTTTATGAACATCAATATTCAAATGTTGCCACAGATTCTCCATCAAAACTCTGGAATCAATGTCCTGCTGGAAGACAAACTGTCTCAAACTCTCTTGTTTTTTTCCAAAGATTACGCAATATTTGGCTCAATTTGTTTGACCAATTATCCTGTTGTGAATTAAATGCATATTCCACAGGATGATGCTGCCACCGCCATGTTTCACCACTGGCGTGGAGTAATCAGGGTGCAACTCTTATAGTCTCCATAGGTCTTTTTTATTGCCATTGAGATTATTTTTAAAAGCAATTGGTTTTTCATTCAGGGGTGTCAGAATAAGTCACTGAGATCATATTTTCACCACAATTCTTTTATCTAAGTTTAAATAAGTACATATACTTTTGTAAAGCACTATTAGAATAACAAAATACTCATTTTACAATGAACGCTTTCTTTTAGAGTATGCCAGAGAAAAAAACAACAGTAGGAGAGACAGTTTTACTGGCACACACATCAGGAGCACCTTCTCCTGATGGTCTTCTTCCAATTATCAGCAAATGTAATAAAATGCTTCCAGCAGTTTCATTAATGTCTGTTTTAACAAGCTGTTAATGGCCTAAACAAAGAATTTATAAAACATTTGGTGGGCTATACTGCTTGATTCAAATTTTCTCGATTTTCTCTTACAGTGTCACATTAACTATATGCACACGGACATCCTCCAGTGGATGCATACATGACTGCATTAAAAGGAAAACAAATTTGCATGTTAATCATGAAAGCCATATAAAAATGTTTTTTATCATCCATAAAGTGCCTGTATTATCATGAGCACAAACACAGAAACTGTGGGGTGCAGTCGACCTCAACGCTGAATCATGTGACGGTATATAAATTGAAGCTGTGGCAGAAAAAGCCCCTGAGGAGTGATAGTCTGTAATTACAGTTCCTGCTGCCTCTTGTCTCATCAGTATTACTGTACATCCTGCCAACACACAGACAGAAAGAGCTGCATTCGGCCACAGCTCTACTCCCTGCTGGCTACTCAATTACCGAGAGGGCCATGGATTTTAGCTCCAGTTCAGTCTTTAAGTGATGTTTTCTTTATTGCTCTCTTTGTATTTCTTTTCCTTACCTACTATATGTCCTCCAATTTTATTACCAAAATGTGTGAAAAAGTGATCAAAATAGATTCACCTTTCATCTTAGCATAACTTCATATCTTCCTTCTGGCTCTGATTGGTTGTTTTTGACTGGGAGTGAAACATTTCTGCAGATGGCAGTAGGACCACGGGGAGAAGTTGGAAGAGCACAGATTTGTTACCTCATATTATACTGTCACAACATAGTGACAACTTTGATAAATATGTAAAAAAAAATAATAATAATAATTTTACTTATATTTAAGATTTACCCATTGCTGCATTAACTCTTTGTGTAGCCAGTGATGTTGTGGCTATTCTGAAGACAGAGAAAACCCCATTGCTAAAGACATCCAGCTGATTACAGAGCGAGGCAATAAACTGTGGGTCTGACACTTTTGTAATTATCCAAACTAACATAAAGTTGTCAATACTGTTCTGGGTATAAATGAGAGCACTCCTGAAAAACAAGAAAATGACCAAAAAACACTGACAGCATTAAAGTTTCGATCTTTACTATTTATAAACCCTCCTAATTATCTTCGCTCATATTGAAAACAAAAGCTGGGCAACACATTTAATAGTCCCTTTGTAACTACATTGACAGAGGCAATAAATCCGCTGCTATTGTTGTTGTTGTAAGGGTTCCCTCATAAAACATGTGAGTAATGTTGGAGAACTTAAATAGGACTGAGACACAGAGTGTGAAAAGATTAATTTACACTGCTTGGAAGATATTTTCCTACAAAACTTAACAAATTGTTTTATAACGACTGGATAAACCAGATTGTTACTGTGGGAATTTCCCAGCAGTTATAATTCTCCGACTGCCAAAATTTCCCTGGCAAAGCTGATTAAAATCGCTCACATCTACAGAGAATTGAGTCCGTTCCTAAAACCAGGCAAAAAAAAAAAAGAAAAAAGTTTTAATTGGGCTCTTGTGGCGTCTTTATCACGTTAGCAGTAATTTTTAAAATGTGTGATTAGATTGAATATCTGTCCTTAAGGAAACTAAACGTGCAGCTATTAAACGAAAATGTGAACAGTACCAAAGTCAAGGTATGCAAACAGCTAAGTAGTTCAGAAGAGGACTGAGCAACAATAGCAAATGTTTTATCGTTACGCTTTTAGGGGACAGACGTTGACTCAGTCTGTCAAAACTAAGGTGCCACCTGTAAGGTCTGCAGTTTTCCGTTGTTAAGAAGCGGTCAAAGGTCACAGCTGTTACCTGGAGACATCAGACACACCCAATGTCTCACCGGATTTTATGGGGCTTAATAAAACTCCCTTTTGCAGCAGAAGTTTTTACTTGACACTTATCTGAAAGCACATGCAGCATTTCAGTGAGTCTTCCCATAGTAACTCTTCTACGTATCAAGCAATTGCTTTAAGGGCAGCCAACAACCTCAAAAAATATTTCTGACTATTTTAACAAGTGTAAGTTTGATTACAGAATGTCTGCCATATCATTCAGTGTGTAACACAACATTGTTTAACAACTACACCTTTTTACTCTCCAAGTGTTTAAACATGCTGTCCCTACCATGACCTTTTAGTAGTGGCAGAATTGTTTTTAGTTCAAACAATCAGAGTTGATTGTTTGAGCTACATAGGGGGCTATCCAATAAAAAAAAGTCTGTTAGAAGCTTCAAAAAACTTGAGACTGAGACACAGGATCACCTCTGGAAAGACTTGAAGTTTTCTGTTAACAGATGACCTCCAAGATAGTGAAAATATTCAGTCTTTCAATGTGCAAAACCCAAATACTTTGGAGGTTCTTCTACAACTTTTTTATCGTATATGAAGAGATATATTTAAACCATGTATCATTTACATTAAATCGCCCAAAATGTATTCGTATTTGTGGTTTCAATAAATAATAAAAAGTCGCCAAGTTTTATGCATAAGAATACTTTTGGAATCCACTGCATGTTGCCACATTTTAAATTAGCTGCTGCACTCCAGATAGCTTGTGATGCAGAAATGACTGATTTAGGCTGACACTCCTAGCAGCTGTCTAGATGAGACAGCGTCACCCTGGCAACGACTCGAAGATGGGGAAAAGATAATCTGCTAATCCAATTCAAAAGAAATGTCAGGGAATCACACCTGAGAGAAACTCTGAAGACCGAAATCATTCATATCCCTGATCATGAGAGAAGATTTCCCAATCTAAATCCCCTCTGTTTTTTTATTTTTTTTTTTATGTAGTTTCAAAAAAGAAAAGGCTGCATGTTAATTTTAATGTATTCTGAAGTGAACTTTACCTGTTGGAGGAGTAGGAGGAGGAGTGCTGTCCGTTACCAACACTGTGGGGGAGAGGAGGCATCCTGGAGAGAAGGTGATATCGTCCAGACAGATGTCTCCCTTTTCGCTGCGCCCCACCTTCCCTTCAAACACCACCTGGAAGTCTGCAGAGGAGCTCAGCTGGAGTTCCTTCATTTGCCAGTAGTTGCCCTGATCTCCAGTCAGGTTCAGCAGGAGGTGAAGACTTTCCTCGGTTTTAGCGAAAACACTGAGGGTTCCGATACCGTCTCCAGACATGTGATAGTAGAAACGCATCTACCCAGAAAAAACGGTAAATCTGTCAAGACCTGAATGCATTCTTATCATATTTATGCAATTTATTTAAACAGGTTTTATGTTGCTGTCCATTTGTGTCTATTTCATCACAAATATTTAGATTTTCTTAGGATTTTTTTACTGTATCTCACTCATATAAATGATCTTTGTTAAATAATTTAAATAAAACGTGACTTTCCCTTCACTGACACCAACAAGCATGGATTTGTATATGTATATTCATACAACATTTTTCTTTTTTTTAAAAAAGAAAGGAGTAAATCCAAATTTTCAACTTATGTCATTATTTATACATCTAAATATAAAAGAAATGATAAATAATAATAAAAAAACAGAACTGTTTCGTCCTTGTCATTTATTTCCGACTTTATTAAGAAATATGTTATATTTATTTCTGTGTTTACAATCCATCCTTTTGAATTTTAGTGTCTTACATTTTTGATTTTTTTTCTATTTCCTAACTGCATGGCAGCATTGTTTTCATAATTCTTTATGTTTGATTTCAACTAATTTTTTGCAAAGTAGTGGTTTAATCTAACTAATCTGGCAAATTTCTTGAAAAATGCAGACGTTTTAACTAATTACTCATTTAATTTAATTTAATTTAGTCTTTTAGGGTTGGCAAACATAACTGATTGTTTTTATATCTACTCACTCAATAAAGTCTAGTTGCTCTTTTTCTAGCTTACTTCTTTAACGACACAAAGATAATGTATTTCTCCAAGATTCAGATTTGAAAACACTGATGCTTTAAGAGCATCCTCTGAAAATGGAGGCTTTTTTCAAGAGCGACTGGTCTTCTGCTGTCTACTTCATAGAAAAATAAGCCTCTTTCTCTCCTCTCCATTTCCATGCTCCATCTTTCCTTCATTTTCATTCCTGCCTTCTCGCTGACTTTATGACTGATTGACGGGTCAGGATGGTGATAAGGTGCGCTCCACACAGAGCCAGCAGGGCAGTCAATCAAGAAATCAGTCCTGATTTCTACGAGCCGACAGATACGAGCACAGAGTTTTGAATAAGTGCATCAGCAAATTTTTTATTGTAATTTTTATGCTATTTTAACCCCAAAAATCTCATATGAAATTTTAGGTGCTTTATAACTACAGATCCAATCTATGATTTATCATTTTTGAGCAAAGTTTGGGAGAACATGTTTTTAACTCATTCAAAATTGATGTTTTGAATGATGCTTTGAATGCTCTGACTGGGATTTATCAATCCCAGTCAAAACGGAAAGACACAGCTCTACTATATAGATTATGAGCGGAAAAGTATGCTGATATTATTGGATCTAAGTATTGATCCATGGACTCAAGATCAGGAACTGCTGTTGTGATTTAAATTTCATCTGGATGAATTCTTCACGACTTTGTCATGTCTAACATTACAAAGTGATACATGGAGTTCCACAACTCAATTTAGTTAATTGGGGCCTGCCATGGCAATGCACATGCACAGGAGATTTTTTTTCTGATAACGAATTGCCACAAAGTATAAATCAGATTTTTAGTTTTATGTTGAATGTCTGTTTTATAATACTTTCACCACCTGACAAAAAAACAAAACAAAAACATTTTCACTTTTCTGAAAAATTCACGTACTGCACAATTCTTAAGTAGTATTATAAACAACAATATTACTTGTTATATTTCACTTTTGCTCCAAAGTAGACACTTAATAAATCATTTTATGATTGGCAAAATATACGTTTTGCGCTGCTCTACTCTACTAGTACTTTCTTAAAAAGAAAAGATCACCCTCTAAAATTTGGAGAGGGTTCATGTTGCACAAATGTTACTCTGTGAATGAGTTTTCTGCCAATGTTAGCATTGATTTTTAGCTACTTATTGTGACTTTTCTTAACATGTTTGTACAGTTACGTTATGACAATCTGATTTCAAAATTAACTTGAGAATCTGTACTGCCAATGTGGACTCACCTTGCACTGTGAACTCCTTCTGCTCAGTAAGGGTCCAATCACACGGGCAGCGTCACCCACCGCCTGAGGGAATGAGCTTTCCAGGTAGAGGTAGTGTCCAGTGGGATCTCTCAAGGTGTGGTCACTGGACGGGCCCGTTCCAAGAGTTGGGGTGCTGCCTGCTTTGATCAGCCAGTCAAAGTCGTCCTGTCGGCACTGGCGCCAAGAGCAAAGGTCAAACTCAAAATTGCAGCGTCCACTAAAGCCCTCTGAAAGACAACAAGAGGAAAAGAGATATCAACATAGGTTTTCAAATGATTTGGGAATCAATCTTTCCTCACAGATAAAAAAGAAAAAGAAAAAAAAACGTAAGGTCTCACTGCAGATGAAAGGGTCCTCATCTGAATTATCCCCGCAGTGGTTGATGAAGTCACACAAATTGTCCTGAGGGATGCAGTGGCTGTTTGCGCAGGCAAACTCCTCTGATGTGCACGGCTGGCCGGATGGAAGAACGGGGGAGCAATCCCGGAAGCTGACATCATCTATCACTACGTCCCCCATGTAGCTGATCCCTCGTTTCGCCCTGAACACCACCTGACATTTTTAAAACAGATGACTGATGACTGATAACTTAACATTCAAGATGAATCATGATCTGTGCATGTGTTTGCAATGTAGAAGAAGAAAACTGAGCATTTAAAATTAAATCAGAATTTTTTGAAGTTGTCAGATAGATAAGTAAGCAAAGGACATATGTGTAATTGCTTAGAATCTGAGTATGTCACACATTACAAGATCTTGGGTGCAAAAATCATCAGCAGACCTGAAAGTCATTTGATAAACCCAAAAACACTTCAGCTCGTTTCCATCCGTTGCCTTGGTTACCGGTCTGAGACCAAACCACATGGGTGAGGTTTTTGTGTCTGAACAGCACCTATGGAAGAGATAAAACATCTCTAACATGGTTCTGATGGGACATGCATTTTAACTCAAAGTTTCACTGGGGGTATTTACCTGCAGGGTTCCCACGGTGAATCCACTCATGTGGTACCAGAATATGAGGGTGCACTGTGGAGCAGTGGAGGAGATGACTGGTGTTTGGAGGTCAGAGAACTGACCATAGCCGCCATTTGAGCTGTCTGCATACATATACCAACCCTTAGGGCTGTTACTGCAGAAGGAACAATACAGAACAGCAATAATTCCGTTATTGAAAATCAATTGAATTAACATTTTCCAGAACTCTTGTCATTTTCCCCCCCAAAATTGCTTTGGACATTTCTAAATTATTTTACAACAAACTGTAAAACAACCACACCTTTTGACTATTTTCTATAATTAATATTTTGTTAGAATTATTCCTAGTAACACCAGTCAGTGGCTGCAAAGTGGGGCAGTTGGAAGCAACTGATGACTTGCAGCAAAAAGGCACTGATTTTTACCTGGGGTCTTTCTGCCAAAAAAAAAAAAAAATCAAAAATTGTTGTTAATCATAGTTCATTTATGATTTAAAAAGAAAAGCATCACTACATCCTTACAATGGCAGTGACACACCTTCTTGTTTGACAAATGTGTTTTCTCAATCAACTGACGTGTTTTAAACGGACAGGGATATTTATCTCTGGCTCTCACAGAGTGTGGTCGTTAGTTGGACGGTGGTTCTGCTCTCCATTATGACTGCTTTCCCCCTGGTCAGCTGCCCAGCGAAAGACGTGGTTCACGCTGAAAGAAGGACTAACGACAGTCCAGCCGCAAGAAACGCCGCCTTCGAAATTGCATCTTTCCTTCACTGAAAGAGAGAGAGGCATGCAACTAGGAAAAAAGCAGGACAGGGAAGAATAATAGGTAGTAAAAACCACAACCATTTACCGCAGTTTGTTTCATCTGATCCATCAGAACAGTCCTGCTTGAAGTCGCACACTTGGCTGAGTAAAACACACTCGCTATGTGTTCCACACACAAACTGCCCCTCGGGACAATTGTTGGGTATGGCTGTCGGGGCCGGAGTGGTCAGTGGTGGGGTGATCGGAGAAGGTAGCTCTCCTGCAACACGAGACAGGGGGTGGGGGGTAAATAAAAGAGTGCAGAGCTGCTGCCCTGGGTTTATCTGATGCGTTGAAGGCTTACCATGAAACAGCTGACAGTCCAGGAAGGAAAGGTCATCGATCGCAATGTCTCCTTCAAAATCATCTCCAACTGTACCTTCAATTAAAATCTAAAAACGGGAAAAATTACTAAAACATAATAGGCAATAATATTAATTATTATTGTTGATTTTTTTTTAAATAATGGATAGATCATAAAAACACATCTCAGCATATCTCAGCTGTTATTAAAATCCCTGCAGTTCTTCAAAAATATCACATCATTGTTACAGGTTACACCATTATGAGCTATTGTTTCTTTTTTTTTATATCGTCATAATGACTTTGAATACTCAGGAATATGTTTCCAATCTAGGAGCTCACGTTTAAGCTTCTGTTTTTGTCCTTAAATGTTCTCTTCTTTCCACTGTGCATGCAGGCAGATCCCTCTCTGCCAGAATTAAATTAATCAGTGTCAATATTTTAAACGTTTCCCTGTCTGCACTCAATTAAATTAACAAATGGAGCTCCTGTTCCAGTGACACGGCCCAGGAAAAGTCTTTAACTGCCTGTCAAGTTGGAATCACTCATGAGTGATGACAACAGAACATCCATCTCCAGTGATCGATGCTGAGCACCAAAGCAATTAAATGGATCTTCATCACGCAGTGCTCTGGAATGCATTTGTAAATATGGACTCTTTGTTTCACTAGAGATTCGCTGCGAGCTGCTACGGATCTGTATTTACCCCGGACTCAGGTTTGTCTGTGCCTGCAAGGTGACTGCAAATGATTCGCAGTCAGATGTGAATGAAGTTATTAAGCTAGACAGTGAAGAAAATGTCTCAAGAACTTTAAATGTATTTTTTGTCTAATGTACTTTCAGACATCTTACAGTAGTGACCTGTAATTTTACAACACATAATTCACCTCTCACCTTTAAGTTCATACTGATTTGTAGAATAATGGTCAAATAAGACATCCTTGGATCTTAATCTTACATGGCTTTTGTAACCCTTTTGTTCAAGACTCTACTTTGAAATTAGATGTTCAGTATGCATTCTTGTGTGTGTATTTGGTTGGTCGTAATCCTAAATATTGACCTCTTACCTGGAAAGGGTGCGCACTGTGCAGGTACATAGTCTTCCTGTGCCATAGGTTTCCTTGGTTTCCATATTTTGCCCAGAGGAGCACGCCACGGCCTGTCGTGGTTGTCCTCAAGTACACCGCGAGGCTGAACACGTGCGATCCAAACATACAGTAATGGAAGCGAAAAGCACAGCGGTGGTGGGGGGGAAAAGGTGGGTCCTTGCCAGGCTGGTAGGTGGGTTCAAATATGGGGCTCAGCAGCACAGCTGTGTCCTTGAACTCCTGGGGGAGGGAAGACTCAATGTAGAGGTAATGACCGGAGGTGTTCCCCAGCGTGTGGTCCTTCCATGGGCCTGTGTTTCGGGTTGGAGTCGGGCCCTGGATGCGGGTCCAGTTAAACACATCTCCTCCACTCGTTTCCTGCTTCCAGTTGCACAGTCCGTCTTCAAAGTCGCACTGAATCTCTGGAGCTGTGAAAACCAATAAGACCGAGAAGATCTGAAATTGCAAACTTTAACAATTTAAATATGCCCTATGCTTTCCTGATGAGTTTAGGAAAGCATTCGATTTTAGATAGTTTGCCTACGATACTACATTCAAACTTTGCTGAAAATGTAATTAAAAGGCAAAAAAAAATCCAATGCAATCCATTGCTGTGAAATGTTTCAAATTGTCAAACTCAGACAAAGATCATTTCAGCAAATAGAACTATTTTGGTCATACACTTTGGGACTCTGGTCTTGTGTTTTGCTTTATTTTGTCAGTCTTTCCACGTTCAGTTCACTCCTTAGGTTTAAGATTCCTACTTGGCTGTTGTGGTAGTTGATATGCATTGTGAGTTGCAGTCCTTCTTACTTGATCTGAGGTCCTAATTTCCTGATTCTTTATTAGCTCTTGTGTTTTTGCTATTTACTATTTAGTTTCCAGATCCACACCAGATGTGACACAGAATGCATTTGTCCTAAAAATGTCCACTTTTGAGTCATTAAACAGAGTATTTTCCACAAACATACTGGAGGTCATCAGTATGTTTTAAGGAAATGCACAGTGGTCTTTGTTTTCTTTTTGGTCAAGCTCTTCTGCCTTGGAACTCTCCAATAAGTCATTTTGATCAATCTCTTTTTTTATAGTTGAATCATTAACTCTCATCTTAACTGACTGAGGTGATGCTGTTCTATGATTTAGATTTTTTTATGGGTGCTTTTGCCTAGTATTAGCCAACTACATGTTGTCAGCCAGGTTCTATTTTTTTTTTTTAGTTATTTAAGCAAATACCTTCTCGTATATATGGTCAGATTGGTTGGGATGGCTTTTTCCATTTCTAAATGAAAGTGTGATTTTTAAATTGCATTTTGTATTCGCTCAGGTTATTTGTGTCTGATATTAAAGCTTGTTTGTGGATCTGAAACATTTGAGATTGACAAAACAAACAAAGTCACAAGATGTCATATTCTCCAGCTTATTCTCGTGCACTTATAGACCTAATTGTTCTCACTTCAAGAAGTTGAGACACTCACAACACCCTTCTTCATCCGAGCCGTCCCCACAGTCGTCCACAAGGTCACAGAGCCGCAGGTGCTCCACACACGCTCTGGTGTGCACGCAGTGGAAATGCGTGTGCTCGGGGCACACGGCCACTGGCGGCGGCATCGAACAGTTCTTGAAGGAGACATCGTCGAAGGCGGAGACTCCGTCGAACACGCCGAGGCTGATTTTGGCCAAAGCAATCTGGAAGGGCTGAGTGATGCGCCCCAGCTGAATGGTGACCCGGTTCCACCGTCTCCCTTGATCGTACAGGGTCGTCCATATGACGGTCTTGTTTTGAACTCCTTTGAATCGGAGGTACATGTCAGCAGCGCCCACAGATACACCTGAGTTATAATGCCTGAGGGGATAAGAAGTAGATTGAATCTGAAACTCGGCTGATAAATTTATCCTGACACGGTAAGGAGCACATTGTAAGATAATATATCTATGAAATTACATACTCGTATGAGATACCCTAAATTACAGATTCATCCTATGATAATGCACCCCGCATGATCCCCGGTCACGATACGTGAGCAGTGAACAAATGTGAGCTGTGCAGGTTTTCATTTTCCAGAATTCCTATGACCATTAGGCAGAAAAACATAATCAGTCACTTAATATGAGCTTTTGGGACCATAAAAATGCCTGAACATGATTTATCAACATTCATATCTTATCCCGGCCTTAGTCAGTGGGGTGAAAGAAACATTAAACAGAGAGGGGAGGTTATTTTGAAACACCTGGCAGAGCAGCTAATCTGATTCAAAAGTCAGAGTGCAATCAAAAAGCAGAAACGCTTCAGTGAACTTAACAAGCAATATCCCCCAACAAAATAGGTAGTTATTATAATTTATTCAAGAATTTATTAGTAATATTAATTGTTACAGCTTCACTGTTGCCTTGAAGCAAAAAGGTCCTGGGTTCAAATCTCAGTCTGGAGTCTTTCTTCATCGAGTTTGCATTTGTTTTCCCTGAGGACTCCGGCTTCCTTCCAGAGTCAAAAACAAACATGACTGTGGTGTAACTACATTTTTATGAATTGCAGTTTGTGCTACAGATCCAGATGAAGTCTAAGCTTAGCGGTACAACACAGTGAAAAAGTGTGACTACTAAAATTACTTTTTGATTTAAAAAAAAAAAAAAAGTTCACATTGCAAAGACAAATGATCCTTTTAGTTCAATCATCTCTGACTTTCACAAACATCTTTAAAGTCCCTGCCTGGTCCTCTTTGAATATATACTGAGTGAGTAAACATTTTGAACATATCTATGTTTTATTATTATTACGTAAGATGTGATTTGGAATTGGTCAAACAATGAGCAGTCTAAGTTCAAGAAAATAATCTCTATTACTCTGCAGGTAAGACATTAATAAGTACTCTTATCGTTTCCACAGAACCCTGCCTCTAAAAAGATCTGGGCTACCGCTAAAGATGGCAGCACTTTGAAAAGAGAAGCAAAGGTGGAGGAATGGTTGATACCGCAATACAGTACAATCTATGAGTGTGAATGATCTCTAGTTGTATGGTCATGTTGAACAATGTTGAACGTTGTAATATTACAAGAAAGAAAGAAAAATAGTCCATAGAGGGGAAAGGATGTCACATGTTTCTCACCAAAAGGTCATGGTGCATCCCGAGGCTGATTGCTGGAACCAGGGTCCAATGAGAACAGCATTTGGATGCAGACTACTGCTGTTTCTCAGTATAAACATGTAATGACCTGCGGTCACAACAAAAATAAATAAATCTTGGTCAACATGCTTCTAAATCCTGTTTTTTTTTTTTTCTTCCTGAAAGTAATATGTTTGACAGCACAGTCACATTTCAACTAGGTAGTTTGTTTACAGATAACTGTCTACACCTTAAATATTCCCACTTGGCCACTTGAGCCAAACAGATCAATTTTATCTACTTCTCCCTTTGGCTTCATGTCCAAGTTGCCATGGTAACCTGCATCATTGAAAACCTTAGTTCCTCCATAGAAAATCTTTATTTAACCCCACTTTCCCTGGTCTTAATTAGAAAGAACAAAGCAGATGTTAGGATGCAGTGCCATCAGCTGGTGACGGTGTAGGAATCGCTGCACATGACTGTGAACAGCAGCATCCTAGGATCAGAACAGTGCTATGACTTTGTGTTGATGATGCATATTTTGCCTCCAAACATATCCTGAATGCATGGCAGTCATCTTCAGAGAAATTTGATCACGTCAGCAATTAATGGTTATTGGTTAAAACTAAAGCATCCTTCTCGGCAGTGGCGATATTGAATGCTGTTAAACACTACATAGGAGCAATAGCCTTTCTACAGAACAATTAGTACTAATTAGTTGTCAAATCATAACAGAATTTGGCAGCATATTCTAAAGAGGTTTCAAATTATATACATATGTCAACGTTAAACACTGTGTTTCTGTGCCTTTTTCAGACCATTTCACTCGATAATCATAACAAAAACAACAGATGGTGCTTGTTTGGAGTCAGCCAGCAACAAAGTTGAAGCTGCGACTTTAAACAGTTCTGTTCAGGAAAGAAACAGGAAGATGTAATGAAGCATGATAAACAGTAACATATTGTGTGGTAAATGAGCAAAATAGGCTCTCGTGTTAACTGTTATTCAGACGGCTGAGAAGGTAACGTCTCCACGTTTGGAGCACATTGAACTACAATGTTTTTTCAACAAAAGCTGATTTTTCCAATATTTTTGGACGGGCTCAGTACAGTTCTTTTCAACCTTATCACATGTCACACTTCTTTGTTTTTCGTATTTGTTCCCTCTACCTTTAGTGCTGTTGGTAGTGTGGTCCGGTAGGGGTGGGTGACCATAGTAGTCCGGCGGTACCTTGTCAGATGAGCCCCTGATCCAGTCAAACCCATCTCCAGGAGTGAGCTCATACCAGCCGCATGAACCGTCCTCAAAGTCACACTCAGAAGCTAAAAACAGAGAAAGAAAACACTGTAGGGATGCTGCCCTTCTGGGTAATCAGTCCGGAAAGGCAACTGTATGTGATTAGGCTTAATTGAACCAATTTACAAACTCCATAAACACTTTAGTTGTTTATTGGTGCACTATAATTTAAATCAGCTGCATCTAATTGCTTAAGGATTGATATTTTATGTGCTGATGGTTCAGTACTACAGTGTTCAAAACATGTTATTATGATCAAAAGCTTTAAGTGGACCTGTAAACAGATGAATTTAGCAGCTATGCAACTAATGAAGTGGTGGTACAGTCCTTTTGAATCTGACTGACTGCACACATAAGGCAAGACAAGACAAGACAAGACAAGACGAGACAAGACAAGATAAGATACGATGCAAACATCACTTAGCACTTCTGAGGAGAATAAAATGTGTTTTCTGTTTGCATTTTGTTCTTATAATCACTGTAAGAGTCTATAAAAATTAACTTTGTATACCTGCAGCAGGTAACAGACTGATGAACCATTACTGTCCAATGCAAACGCACATCAAAACGACTGAGCTATGTTGCTTTTTAACAGTCTGATGGCAACAGAGGGTGTCAGATAAATCCTGAAAACATCTTTCAGTGGGACTGAAATGTGATCATTTCAAAGTGTTACTTAGTAAAGTGGTTCTTACGGCATCTGTCTTCATCTTCTCCATGGGAACAATATGGTGAGAAGTCACACACTTTGCTCTCCTCGATACACCCCCCTCTAGCGCAGGTGAACCATGAAGGAGGGCAGGGAGGTGCAGTGAGGACTCTGCCCTCTGCCAAGTACACAATAAAAATAAGAGATTAATACAATTAATCAAATTTGTTTGAGTCACTGTTGTAATTAAAATATTTCCTTGAGAGAACGTGCTCAATTAGCATAAATGAGCGCGGTGGTTCCCAAAACGAAGCAAGTGCATTTGATTAAATTGCAGTAATGGTTCAGATTTTGATCAATAGCACAGAAAAGACGCCATCGCTTAAATCAACTCAATGGGACTATATGAGGAGCAAGAGGAAATATATCAAAACCATAGCCCAGTTTTTTTTTAAATCACTGTTAGCTGACCTCAGAAATTAATCTTTTGAATGTTGCCATTTTCAAAATATATTCTCAATGACCTTTAAAATGACTCATTTCAAACCCTAAGATGGCAACTGCATTAAAAAGCATATAATATATAACAATTTAATGAAATTCTCTTTTTAAAAAAGATTTAATAGGTACAGCACGGGCGTGTTCAACCTGTCTTGCCTACTCTTTGCTAACCAAAAATCCTGAATGTCATACGCAAGTGTGTGTCGCTCAAAGAAAGCAAAATGCCACTCTGATTATCTTTTCTTGTTAATGTTCCAATGATGGCAATCTCTGTTCTTTACAATCAAAAGTGATTCCAGAGCACGAACAGATTTAGACAGTACAAACACATCAGTTAGCTATAACAACAGTTCAACATCAGTAATCTTCCAGAAGGTGACTATGATTACATAAAGAGAGACTAAATTTGACTTCTAAACGTTTGAAGTAAGGGTCTTGGGGAGATCTTCTGGGGTGCTTGAACAGGACAGTGTGCTCACCACACATGTAATGGAGCCTGCATGAACAGTGGTAGCTCATTATAATTATGCAAGCATGCGCCTTTGTGTGCACCCTGCATTGTTTGGTCATTGGGTCATTTTAGCTGTGGCCAAACAGGCCTTGTGTTAAAACTACAACAGGATCACAGCAACATAATGCTGTCCACATTCCAAGAAGACTCATTTAGTGTAATGTTTGGCTCTGCTCCTGCAAAGAGAATAGGGTCTTTTTTATTGTTCTTGAAGAAACAAAAAGAATCTTCTCAAGTACCAAAAATGCACCATACAAAGTGTGTTTAGTGTTGGTTTCGGTTTGCTTATTGAAGCCTACAGTATTGAGCCAATTCAGTTTGGTCTGGTTATAGTCTAAAAGGCTTGCACATAGACTTTTCACAGTCTGCAGTTTGTCTTTTACATTAAGTGTGATAATTCTGGTTCTTATGGTCCTTTGACACACATGGCTTAGATTTTTTGCATGCCTGGAAGCTTCTGATTAACTTAAATTGAATGCTGATGAAGTAATTAACTCAGATATGTTGATGCAAGTCCACATCTAAAACATAAAGCAGTGGGTCCGGGGTAACCCAGTCTGGAGATGACTGGTTTAGTGAATACCTTTTGTTCACTTGAAAAAAAATGAGTCAGAGGTCAGAAAGGGGATGGATGGATGGATGGATGGATGGATGGATGGATGGATGGATGGATGGATGGATGGATGGATGGATGGATGGATGGATGGATGGATGGGTGGGTTGGTGTGTGGATGGATGGATGGGTGGATGGATGGATGGATGGATGGATGGATGGATGGATGGATGGATGGATGGATGGATGGATGANGATGGATGGATGGATGGATGGATGGATGGATGGATGGATGGATGGATGGATGGATGGATGGATGATCTGTTTTCTTTTTCGTTGCTTTTTCAGATTACATTGAACTCCACATATTAGATAAGTTGTGAAAATGCTACAAGATGATCTTACAATTGTACATCAGCAGAGATTGCTGATAAAAATTGCGTCTGAAATGTCACATAAAGTACAATTTATGGGATCAACTCCTCCACTATTGCATAACGTCTATGTTCACTTCCAGAAAAAAGTACAGCAAGCACAATTTTAATGACTCAGTTATCCTGGTATAAATCCAATCATGGGTGTTTTAATGTCCTCACTCTCATTCATCGGTATTCAAAACAAGCTTCTGTTTATGTGTGAGGATGTTTCAAAATGTCAAGGTTCATGTGGTGTGTGTGCGTGTGTGTGTGGTGAGGTGTTAGAAAGCTATAGCTAATACCAGGCAGAATGACACATCCAGGACTGAAAGACAAATCATCAACGGCTAGGACCTCAGATGCTTCACTGCTGGCTGAAAGTTCCCCTCGAATTACCACCTGGAAGATAAAACAGTGAAACAATGTCACACACATCAGGGACAGTTTTTTTTTTTACTTTATTATTATTAGTTTATTACAGTTTAATTAAGCTGAAACTACAGATGAAAACTGGTTAAAAAAAATTCAGTAAAGAGTATTGAGTTGGTTGATGCACAGAAAATGTTAGGGTCAAATGGAAAAATAAAAGAAATGTATAAAAAGCAGCAGGTTTCACAATATGAAGAAATAGAAAACAGAAAAATAACTGCAGTTGGATAAAATTAAAAACAAATCAAGGCAAATGGAAAAGGAAGGTGAACTACACCTGCCATGCAAATGTATCTATCATAATGACCTAAACTGGCTGTCATGTCAGTCAAATGTTGGTTATATATTTTTAAAATCTTTTCCAACAAAAGCAGAGAAAGAGCTTATAAATGCAGTGCAGTCAGTACCAATAATATTAATGGTACGAGTACTGTATGGTAATATGCATTTTACTGCAAAAGTAAACAAACCTTATTAAGTTTTTAAATGTTGTCATATTACAGTCACAAATTTCAATGCATAGTATTCACATTTATGTGATAAACCAATACGAAGAAGGGTATAATATGATACTTTAAAGCAGAAGTGTCAAAGATCCACAGCTCAGGAGAGAGTCAGCCAAAAGGGCTATTAGTTATCCATCAAAGCGATTAATGAAAGAAATCTATAAGGAGCCTTACTTAAAGATTTCCAAAAGCCATTTAAGGGAAATGTTTACAAGTGGAAAAGATACTCTAGTTTGGTGAGACCAAAATTAGCCTTTGTCAGCCTACCTTTAAAATTTAAAAAGGTTTACAAGATATAGATACATTCACAAGATATTGTAGAATTTCATGGCATTTCATCTGCTCAACCTTCAGATATTTTTAAAGACAAATTTCCTGCGTGAGTGATTCCAATTTCCATTTTCAAATTTAGGCAAATGTGTAGATTTCCCATCCTGAAAACACCATAAATAATAATAATAATAATAATAATAATAATAATAAAACAATCCTCCATCAGCAAGCATCTCTTTAGGCCTCACAGAGAAATCTTGCTGACTAATACCACTGAAACAGGAAGTGAATTAATGGCGCAGAAGGTGAATGTCAGCAGATGTGACCTCTCTTTATCACCTGCAGACATCCAGATGGTAAAGAGGCAGAGAAGAGGACTGGGTGACACTGACATGCTCTGAAGATATTGAAAGGACACTAACAGCAAACTCACATCCAGATGGTCTCCGAGGAGTCCAAATGGGTCAGTGCACTTCCCCGGTACACTTTGCTATCGCTTGGGTCATTTAAGCTGCAATTTTCAGTTTTAATGTCAAACAACTATGTGAACTCATTGTGTAATTATGACAGACCTGAAAGCGCTGATTGCTGGAGAAGTGAACCGCTGCCCGCAGCCATGCTCCCTTCTCCAGTTGAGTGGAGTGTTTCCAGAGTTCAGAGCTCTGAGCCACCAAATGAGGCTGCAGTAGGATCTGAAGCTCTCCATGTGCTGTCCCAGCATAGTGGTAGAAACGTATCTGATGAAAACAAAGAACATATTGGCCCTACTTATTTTGAATCTACAAAATCCCTCGTTTCCAGATGTTGCGTGTTTTGAGACTTTCCAAGACTCGAATTCTTTAATATCCTAATGGATTTTTATTAGGACATCTTTGACGTGCAAGTCCAAAGATTTATTGTGACCTAGTTTATTTTTCAGGGTTTGAAGTTTAGCATCAGTATCTTCCCTGCCATGTGACAGGCTGGAATTGCTGGGGTTAGGTAACAATGCAGTGGTGGTAGAATGTGACTTAACAATCGGGAGGTTTTTGAAAAGGCTCATTTTTCAGACTACATAACACATAAACTTTTTGCCAAAAAAACAGCTGGGTGTTTTTTTTTTGTTTTTTTTTTAATAGAACCACTTTACGAGCTCCAAAATTACTCACACAACCATTTTGAAACTCCAACATGTCATCCAACAAGAAATACATTTTTATGACATTAACTACACAAGTTGTGTATCTCGTTACTTCAAGATAACGAGGTGCACACCCTAGCTCTGCAGGTTGGATTCAACATAATGTTATATCAAGAATAAATCTTAGTCTTATTTAGTAGTGATAATTGTTAACAGTATATCAATTTATTATTAGAGCATTAGGTTTTAGCGTTCTGGAAAATGGATCACGGGGAGGAGTTGTCAAATGAATCCTTTAATTATCCAACATGCTTAACCGTTGTGGAGTAGCAAAGGGTGCAGGTGCCTATAGCCAGCGGTCAACGGGCAAGTGGCAGAGTATACCCTGGACAGATTGCCACTCCGTTGCAGTAAAGTAAATCCTACTATGGTATTATTTTTCTATATATATTTTTCCAGACTTGAAAAATGCTCCAACTATTTCCTAGACTTTTAAAGACACTGCTTGTCCTCTGCGACATAGTTACCTGGCAGCCATGAGTAGGCAGGAAGACAGGACTCCTCAGTTCTGCAGTGATCTTTTTTCCTCCAGTGGGTGAAAGCGACAGAAAATGTGCTGAGGGTAAAAAAAAAATGCAGACAGTTAAAGACAAAGATGTGTGATTAATACAATGTTATTGTAGGAATATCAGCTTCCCCAACCTGAGGCGTTTCTGTGGTCCTGTTTTAGTCCTGGGGCCTCTGCTGTTCTGGTCCATCTGTAGAGAGACTCCGAGTTTTGGATCAGATCACAGAAACTCTCCTCGAAATCACATCTTGTATACGCGGAACCTGTAATATCAAATGTTCACTTAAGCTAAATATTTTCTTTCAAAAAAAAAAAAAAAATTAGCGGTTTTCTCTAGAACATATTAAACAATACCCCTTTCTACCTAAACGATATAATTTAAAATCAAGATTTTCAAGCTGAAGTGACTCAGATCTTCAGATATTTCAGATATCTGAAATACTATGGATGGCTTTTCATCCATAAAACCACTCATGGTTTTATGAATGAAATGAGAATGCCTTTTAGAGCAGATGGATGGGCCCGTGGGTGGATCAGTAACGGGCAAGAAGCTCCACATAAAGTCAGAAACCAGCAAGGTGGAGGTGGGGTAGATTAAAGATGAGCTGGTTGGACATTTTCAGGTTGAAGATGGGCTCAAAATCAACTCCTACACTTACAGACAATACTTTCTTCAAGCAGTGATGCAGGAAGAAGTCTGCATCGTTCAAAAACTCAGTGATTGTTATGCAACACAGCTCTCCATCACAAGCATCCAAGCAATCCTCTGCATGGTTAACCAGTAAAGGTGTTAAAGATGAAAAACTAATGACATGGCCACCCTTGAAAACTTGTGGGCAGTTCTTGTCAGATAAGATAATATCAATCTTTTACTTAGTGGTCAACATACATGGTGGTGGCAGCATCACATTGTGTGGATGTCTTTATTCAGCAGATACAGAGACGCTGATCAGAGCTGTTGGATGGACCTAATGTTGTCCTGCAAGCAAAACCGGCCAGTTTTGAAGATTTGGGTTTGTTTGGAAGCCACAAGAAGTGGCTGATCCAACCACTGACCATGACTTTCTCTTTGTGCCAAATTGTTGTTGAAGCCTGGAGTTTGACTGGAAGTGGTGGATTAATTGGACAATGATCACAAATCCAACTCAGCAACAGAATGGCTTAAAGACAATTTAAATAGGGTGTTGCAATGGCCCAAAGTCCATACCTCAACCCAAATGATTTCCTGACGAGGTAGTGTAAGGTATACACTATATCCTCAGGTTTTTGGAGACTTTTGCTTAAACAAAAGTCTCCAAAGGGCAATGAACTGAAGCAGCAACAGGTCTATAGCTTAAGTATTGACTACTACCAGTTATTGCTGCTAAATTTAGTTATACAAGCCTATAAAACCATGAGGCGCATTTGGGTTTTCTCGCCACTGGCTAGTCATTACTTGAGGTCCCGCTCTTTTAAATTCTGGTCTGTTAGAGTCATATATTTTTTTTAGTAAACTTACAGTTTTCTTCATCGCTGCCGTCTCCACAGTCGTCGGTGAAGTCACACACGGAGTCCAACGCCACACAAAGTCCCTGACGGCAGGTAAACTCTTGATGTGAACAAGCACTAACAAACACCGAGCTAATTAGCAAATTTCGGGCCAAAAGCAGCCACACTGTGCCAAGCAGTAACGCCATCCGCTGGTTATTTTATCCAAAACACATTATTATCAATTCCAATTTTAGCATTTTGCTTCTATCACTTAAGGAAGACGTGTAGTTGCGTTTCCCTCTCTGTGCGCAGTGCTGAGAGATATGACTGACCATGTGGGTTGTTAGCATGTTGTAAAGGGCAATAAATGCTTTTTTTTATGGCTGTTAGCTGTTATTCAATAAGGTTACTTTGTGAGTTTATCTGTTACAGCAGAATAGAATAAAATAGAGTAGAAATAGAATAGAGTAGAATAAAATAGAGTAGAACAGAATAGAATAGAATACTTCTAAAGCAGCTCAGACTTTACATTAGATTAAAAATGTAGGGAAAAAAAGAGAAAAAACAAGTTTGAAGTTTTTTCAGTGTTCCATCTAATATATTAAAAACTGTTTACAAATAAAACCATTCGCTTGTGAGTGGTGAATATTGGATTTTCATTCACTGATACTGATTTTATTCTAGCCGAGATGTCTTGGGCGCAATTTGAAGTTGGCTGTACATGAAGACAGACATTATACTTTAGCGCCATCTGGTGGTAATATTTTTTCAATAACATTCCACCCATTTACTTACATTCTTTAAGTCCTGTCCTTTTTGACTTTGAGAAAAATAAAGTGTATATTTTATGTTTTTCTAGAATCTTTCACTGTTTTACACTTGATCAAGTATGCTTTTCAGATGACCTGCACTGTTTTCTTCTGTGCACGGTCAGTTTTATCTACCCTGACTCGTTTCCATTAGGTTGGCACGGCAACATATTATTTGCATGGAGTACAATGGCTCAAATGAGACAACAAAGGTATTATTTACTGGTATGACATAGATCCACTGCTTAATGAAAAATAAATGCCATTCGGGTCGGAGGGCAGCCTGGCAGCTTATCATGACCCCTCATTAGTGCCGCTCTTTTTCCACAAGCACAGATGCGTCAAAACAAGACGAGAGCAATTTGAACCTTTATTATTTTATAAGCCTTCTTTTGAAGATATTGTATGCAGATATTGAGAGAGCTGGTAAAAGAAATCCTTTTTGGTGCTTAAAAATATTAAAATATTTCTTTTTTGGTTTTATAAGAGCCTCATGAGACTCTGGAGCCACGGGTTGCAGACCGCTGGTCTGCTCTCTTCCTTCTGTGCCCAAATCTCAGGATATCACAAACACATTTTAGGTGTTCTAAACCTCCAACCATCAGACGGAAATCACGTCATTACTGGAAACAAGCACACAGCGCTTTGTAAAAATGTTCATAGTCCTGTAAATATTTCACGTTTCGTGGCGTTAATTTTGGTAAATGTTGCGAAGGTGAAATCAGTTGTGATCTCGGCTTATTTTCATGTTTTCTATCCATCCAGTCTCTGCTTTCTACTCTGTGATCTTCAGCATTTTAGGCAAAATCATTGGCATCCTGTCTGAGCATCTACTGCTGTGAGACTAGACATTACATTAGCACGTAAAACTTAATTCAACACTTGGTATATAATAGCCAACAACTATTGCATTCCAAACACACTTTGCAACATAAATAATACACACACCGAAATGGTATATTTGCGATACATCGTGCAGCCCTGCCATGCAGCATCATGTGGCTCATAACTGAAAAGGAAAATTTCATAAATGTTTAGAAATAAAATGTAAGAGGTCACAAATTGAGATTTTAATTTGTTAAACATTTATAAGCAATGTATAATCTTCCTTTCACTTCACCATTATGCACTACTTAAGTGTTGATCCATTGCTTTTAATCCCAATAAAATACAGTTACGTTTATGGTTGTAATGTGGCAAAACGTTTAAGGGATGTAAATACTTTCAATTGCACTGTAATTGAACTAAACTGGTTAAATTAACCCTAAATATTCCATTTTATGTTGCTTTGGCAGGACCAGGCAGAGTGGAACGGATCAACTGAGGATCCCATCCTCGTTGTCACGGTTTCGTGTGCTTCGTTTGAGTAAAATCTGCCGCGCCCCGACTATGAAAGTAATTTGTGACTTTCAGTATACAAATCAGTTTTATAAAAATAAAACTGGCTTCATTTCAGTCTTCAAGAAAAGACTGGAAGTAAAAATGGAAGTAAAGGAGAACATGTTATCAAACTTTATTAAGACAAACTAGTAACAAAAGTTTTGTTTTCAAACACAAGAAACTTATTGTCATATTACATGCTGCTAGATTCTCATATGAACAGCAATTTAAGACTGATTTGTTGTAAATTGGTCCTGATATTTATAAAAAAAAAAACATATTGGTAGATGAGTGTCAATGAAGCATAAAGTTGTGCATTTTATATGCTACAGATAGACTATAACTGTGTAGTTAAAGCCTGAAAGTGTCACATACCGGGTCAGATTAAGATTTGTGTGGATTTGGCTCTTGCTACAAACATTTTTTTTTCTCCCAACCAAGAAGAAAAGAAAATCTGGTTAACCAGGATTGTCTTATGAAACAGACTCAGAAGGGAGAAAATACGCATGAAAAATTCTAATGTGTTTTTTCATGAGGTTTAACATGATTGTCAGGTTTTCTTTCGCTGGTTTGATAAAATAATTAAAGCCTCCTTGCCCCTTCTCTAGTCCACCATGTCTTTATCAAAATTAAGCAGGTCACAGGTCAAGACAAGGTCAGAGCGTCCGCTGTCCATCATCACCTGGCTGAGCTTGTTGCTGGTTGTGTTACTGTCTACGGATTCATCCAGAGGCCACTCCAGCAGCTGGGTGCTAGAAGGCAGCTCGGGCAGCCCCGGCTGGTAATCCTCCAGAGCGTTTGGGTAGAGCAACAGTCGCAGGCAGGGCATTCTTGCTGCCGTCCGCATCAAATCACAGAGACCCGCCCTGGACAGGGGGTTCAGGGCTAACGCCAGGCTCTTTAGGGCCCAGCAGCCGCCCAGCGAGGGCAGCAGCATGCCCAGCAGGCGGTCGGTCAGACCACAGCCGCTCAGCGAGAGGTGCTGCAGGCTGCTGGAGGCCTGGCAGAGGAGGCGGCGGATTGAGGGCACCGTGGTTTCATCCAGACAGTTCTCACTGAGATCCAGCTGCAGCAAAGAGGAGACGTGATGGCTGCAGGACAGATAGGCGAGGTCGGCTGGGCTCAGGCTTAAATAGGGAAGCTCCAGGACCTCCAGGGATTGAGGCAACGAGCTATGGGAGAAGAAAAAGTTAAAATCTTCAATATGGCTCATTTTAAATTTAATCTATATTTTACAGCATTTTAGGTCCACAATGTAGGGCATAGCTACAGAATGAAAAGATAATTTTAACAAAATGAATCTGAAAAGTGAGGTGTGCATGTGTATTCAGCCCAACAGAGACTACTCTGCAGAATGACTTTTCACTGCAATGACACCTGCAAGTCTTATGGTTTCTACCAGCTTTCTGCATGTAGTTAATGAGATTTTGCCTTTTTTTTCCTTTGCCAACTGCTCAGCTCAAAAGTCGTTCCACAGTTTCTCATCCAAAATAAAATCTAGAATTTGCTTTGCTCATTCTAACACTCAAATACATGTTTTTCACGCAAGCCAACCATAAAAAAAAAAAAAAAAAAAACACATACGAGGAGATCGAAATACCTGAGCAACACCCGCAGCTGTCCTGGAAGCCGCAGGGCAGTGAGGCTGAGCTGTCGCAGTTCTTGCAGGTTTGAAAGCCCCTGTGACAGGTCCCTCAGGACCCCCTCCTGACCGAAGTTGTCTCTGCGAATGTCGAGGTTGCAGTAATGCAGCCGAAGAGAGTTCAGCTCGGGGAAGGTGGAGAGAAGAGGCAACAGTTCTGCTAACCCGGCCACACCGAGGCTGCTGTAACGAACGTCGATGCCTAAGAGCGACTTGCGAGGCAGGAGGTTTAGCAGAGTCCTGATGCTTGGCACTGAAATCTCTTCCACTCGCAGGTATCTGCACTGCAGCTTCAAGGGTCCTGACGTGCTCAGAGCCAAGCGAACACGCTCCCAAGAACGGGCGTTGACAAAAATATCAGCCCTAACCTGCACCAGCACCTCCCAGTCGGCCTCTTTTTCTTCCGTTTCAAGTTTACCACCCCTTGAGCCCGTCACTACAACCCCTCTTTGTCTTTCCATCTCCATCCTCCTTCTGACCCCTTTTATAAGCTCTTCATCACTGACAGGACTCTCAGATCTCGTCTTCTCTCTGCAAGTCTCACCATCCTTTAACTCCTTCATTCCCATCCTCTGTCCTCTTTCTCTTTTTAAATCCCTTTCCCTCTCGAGGGCTGAGAATCGTTTCCTCTCTCGGTCTCCTTCTTTCCTCTGAGTCCTGTGTGCTCCAGCTTTGGCCTGTATGACCATGGTGCAAAGGGCCACAGTAAGTGACCAGCCTCCCATCGGGTCCCCCATTCCTCCCTCGTCTCCCTGCAGACCACAGACGTCCAGTACCTGCAGGGCTGACCTGGAGAAATACAGAACACAGATCCAGATCTTAGCTCCAGTGCTTCACAGACCTATTCATGCAACTTCAAGAGATTATCAGATTATGTGAGATTTGTGAAGTATGTGGTTATAATGTGAAAAAAGGTGACAAAGTTGAAGGGTTACGGTTTTGAGATTAAGGGTGGGCAATGTGGATTTATTATTTTATTGCGATATTTTGTGAACAATAAAGCTGACAAAACAAAAACTATACTGATTTAGGTAACTAAGTAAGTAAGTAAGTAAGTAAGTAAACTTTATTTCTATAGCGCTTTTCACAGAACAGAGTCACAAAGTGCTGCACAAAATGTAAAAACTAAATAATTTTTTTACACAGCATCCATAGCACCACAAACGCAAATATTGGTATCTAGGTAACAAAATTAATCACATACAAGTAGAAGAAATCTGCATTTTTGATACTGACATAATGCGTCAGGGAGCCTTTTTACTGACAATGCCAAACTTTAAGAAATACAGAAATTAAATAAATAAATGAATAAACAAGAAAAGAAAAACAGTCAATTCTCACCTTTGGTCCGCCAGTCCTCTGACCACAGCCAGTAACAGAGCCTGGATGCAGAGCCGACTGGGCGCAGTCTGCCCAGTTTTCCTCCGTCCTCCGACGCGGAGAGTCCGCTCAGGCCACCGCTGCACCAGTTCGCCCACCGCCAGCGGTCTGCAGCAGGCGAAGGCGGCCTCCAGCAGCGCCCCGTAAAGCTCCCTGGGAACCCAGCGAAGCCAGGTGGGTGACGAGCTGTGGTCACTGACCACCTCCCTGGCACAAAGGCTCACCAACGAATGCACCATGTTAAACAAAAGCAGGAAAAATGATCTGTGACCCGGTCTGTTAATACATCTGACAGGAAGCTAGCTGAGCTAATATAGCTCGAACAACGCTAAGTTCATGGCAGCAACTAGATACGGTCTAGTGAAAAAATATTTTATGACTTCATCTGACAGCTATAGTAATAGAGAGCAAAAATAACTTATACAGGCTTAGTTAAACATTCCTCATGGTGGAAAGCGGACAGATCATGTTTGCTAACTCTGAGGCCCACCGGCTGCTACTGGAGAAGGTGTTTACATTACTCAGACGCCAGGCAGTGACGTAACACGCACAGGCATCCCCACAAGGTCCAGAGAGTAATTGTAAAAAAAATATTATTAATAATAATAATGACTTTACTTGAGATCCTGTTTACAAATTAAAAATAGAAATAAACAATGACCAAAATATGATTGGGAAAAAAGCTGTTTATTCAAAAGGCAAAGGTTAAAAATTACAATTCGAGATTATTTCTAAAAGTCTTGTTTAAATAGCGTTCAGGAAAGAGTTCAAGAAATAATAAATTAAGTCAAGCAAAAGTTTAAAATCCCTTCAAACGTCTATTGTTTCTATCCAATTTGATAATTTTATTAAATTGTCTGGACTGTTTTGTATTACGATGCCCAGTTTAATGAAAACGCTTAATTACTAGTAAAGAATGTTTATATATTAGCAAATCACGTTCATCAATCCATTTCTGTCTCCCAGGTGGTGGGAGACAGAAAAACTTTGGCTAAAATAATACCACTGTAGGACAATATTTTATTATTTTTTATTGACCTTTATTTAATCAGGTAAAAAGCCTATTAAGACCATTGAGGCCTCTTTTACAAGGGCAACCTGGCCAAGATGTCAGCAACACACACTTCAGAAACACAGAGCAGTTTAAAACAGTACCTTAACATATAAAGTTCAATAGATTTAAGACATTAATATTCAAAAAGCAATGCAGTGTCTCACACATCTTGAATATAGTCTGTGAATATAGTCTGTGCAGAAGAACTCCTTCTGTGACAGACTGCTGCATCCTAGGCGCATAAAGGAGCCTTACTGCAGATCATTTCTCCAAGCAACTTTAAGACTCTATTAACATTACTACTTCCAACCAACTCAATAATACTTTATAAAAAACTCATGATTTTCACTTGCTGTTTTATTAAAAGCAGCATGTAATCTGCTGTAAATGACAAAAGTTTAGTATATGGTCATTATCTTTGTATAAATGTCTAATATATACTCTTACGTAAATTTGAGTGGGCAGAGCAAACACTATCCCTAAAGTGTATTATCTACAATGTTACCTTTAGCTATAGAGACAACTAAATCATATGTTTAATTTGAATTCTTTTAATATTTACAGTTTTCATCCCAGATTATTGAACAATGTTTCTTAATGGCTGTGTCATTGAAGATTCCTAACTTCCTTCTTCCATTTAAGAGGACCTGAATGTTGCCATGTTTGAGACCCGAGTCCAACAAAATGCTGCTGGACAGCAAATACTCCCAACCTTGAAAAATGACTTTATACTTTCATTCTGAAAATATAAAATTACTTGAACTTATTGCAACTATTACTTTTTATTTATTGTTCAGTTGGCAGTGGGATGGCGGGGCGGAGGGATGGTGATGGTGGGATCAGTACTGGCCTTTTTTTGAGTTTTCGCCTGTAGTACTCCACTGTAGAGTGCTCATGGATGAAGTACGTTCGGGCAGGGAGCCTCACCAAGCGCTCGTACGAGTTTGTGTGAAACGGACGCAGGTTGACACGAGACATAGGCAGCTGGATCCAATTGGGAAAGCGAGGCTCAAAAACACCTGCAATTACACAAATCACATTTGAAGTTGACTTTCTTTTTAAGGCATTAAATGTTAAGTGTTTGCTGACAGTGCTGACAGTATCTTGTCTTTTTCCATTTTCTGGCCATGGTGTGTGTCTCTCCCAGGCGAAGAATTGGTTTGAAACTCCTGCAAAAATACAAAACATAACAGTAATCGGAATACTATTGAAATATTCAGTGCTCTATTTGCTTCAGCTTAAAATAAAAAAAAAACTGACCACAGAAATACAGTTGGAAAGCAAAGTGTGAAGTATTTCCAGTGCCGAAATTCATAAAGTGCATTTTTAAAAGTAATATTTATCTAACTTATCCACCAGACTATATTCATACTTGTGTCTGAATGTTTCACTGCACCTTAGAAACACCTTAGAATTAGAAATTTGATTAAAATGATGCAACAAAATAAAACTACTTTAAACTATAGATGGAAAAATGCATCTAGTTAGTTCGACTGAATCTTATAAAAAAAAGTCTGCAATCTACAGAGAAAAACAACTATTTTGAGTGTACATTCACATACCACTTCTGCTGAGGCACAATCACTTTGTATTTTTGGGCAGCAGGAATAAAGAAGGATCTTCTGATCTCTTGTTTTTTAATCAAACAGAAAAATTTCAGGACATCCAATCCGCTGAAGGGAGGCTGTTTCCACTCCGGTGAAGTTGCAGTGTTCAGAAAGCGGTTATAATCCTGTGTTGCATAGAATGAAAGCAAACGATGCAAATACAGTCCCATATATAAGCATCTTTCACATATACAAATATGTTTTCTGTAGTTTCCCCCTTTTTTCTGTATTATTGCTGTTCCTGCTGATCATTATGCATATTTATCTATTTGCATGCAAAGGTGTAGTTTGGTTTCCACCCATCCATTCAACAGCATCAACTTAACATAAAGCCTGCGTCTCCACATCCACTCCAGAAATTTATTTATGCAAATTATGTTGTTCTTTTTTTATTTTCATTAAATGCAAATATTCTCACTTTACACAATTACAATACTTATATTTTAACTTCCCTGCACAAAGATTCATACCAGCAGGGAGAAAAACTGCCACTGCATATTGACCTGCCCCATGTGAAACATGATGGCAGCTCCATCGTGCTGCAGCGGTTATTTAAAATTCTTGTGCCCTTATATCACTTTCTTTTCACTTCAAAATTTTGAACAAATTTTTGCTAGCATGCTCCTAAATTACAAAACACACTGAAGTTTAGGATTGTAGCACGGGGGGAAAAAAGTGGTTACCAGTAGACCTCTTCACACACCTGTCCTTTTTCTTACCTTTCACTCAAAGTTCATTTAATTAAGTTTAATAGTGAACAAAATATACATTTTGACATTGTTGGAGGAACAAGATAAGAACAAAATGAAATGAGGAACTAACTTTGAATTTTGAGGTCCAATACTCCATCCAGCAGCCTGCTTTCTCGTTAATTATCTCCATCTTGTTAGGGTTGTCCTCCAGTCCCTCACCCCACTTTTGAAACTCGCGTTCCAGGAAAGACTGTGCCTGATGCACACCCAATCCCTCAATGAGGCAGAATATTGGTTTCCTATTGACAAAGAAACAGGATTTTTTTGTTCCATCTCTTAATAAAACAAACAAACAAAAAACACCACTTATCTTCCAAATTAATACTGTCAGAAACTCACTGGACATTCAGTTCCTTATTTGCCAGAAGAGTTATAACTTTTTTCGTAACATCGTAACTGACTTCCGACTTCAACTCCACCAGCAAATTCAACATCTCAACAACCACATCGCGTGATTGATTTGTCTGAAACATGCAAAAAAGCAAAACGCCAACATATTAGCAAAGCTGTCAGTTGTAACTCAAGCCGTAGTTTCAATACTGTTTTTGCTTTACCATCGTTGGCTGTATGAATTTGTCCCAAGCATTGGTGAGGTTTGCGTACTGTTTATCTGTGACATCAAAGAGGTTCTGGCTTTGGAGAATTTGCGCTGCTTGAACTGCTCCAAGGACCTTGGAGTTTGCTTTGCCGCCGGAGTTTTGCACGTAATTTAATAGCTGCAGGAAGACATCCTCAGGAGAAATGTCGTTTGAGATAGACTGCAAACATTCAAACATCTTAACCTGAGCCACATTCATCACCAAGGATGCATGTATTTTCATATTTCTTGTCATTACCTTTCTGTCAGGATACAGATCTGAAAACCATTCCATACTTGAAAACCGAGTGAGGAATGTTGGAATAGAAGTGGAGACTCTCTGGAGTTGCGATAGTGTTGGGGTTTTAAGTAGAGAAGGAGGAAGAAGAGATGTTGCTCTCTGTTTCTGATTCCACCAGTACTGCTGGTGGGTTGACTCCACTGGACTGCTGACCTTTCTAGCCTGCAAGAAAATGTCTGATAAAGTGCCACTGGCTGCTGCTCCAGTCCCAAAATGACTGAATATGTCTTGTTTTTACCTTTTCCATTTTGGCTTGTTTTCCTTGTTTTGCAAGCACAGCTTTCAACACTGGAGCCTTTTTGATCACCTTTGTCTTTTCAATCTGGATATGTCCTCCTGACTATCAGGAAAAAAAAAATATTGTCCAGTCACCATTTTTTTAAATTCCACAATATTTGTAAATTAATTAGAATACTGAAAACATTTTTTTGGGGAAAAAAAAGTTTTTATTTTTGAAATATTATGTGTCCACTAGAGTGGACATCGGAACCCCATACATTTGAAATTGAACCTTGATGGCAACCAGTTTGTCCCA
>NW_006800010.1:2001196-2088966 GCF_000485575.1 Poecilia formosa | reverse complement strand
AAATACTACGATAAAGTATAGTCAAAATAATTCATAGAATGTTTTAATATGCTGCTAAGAGACTTATTTAGAATATGCCCCCTCTTGGTAAAAACAGCTGCTATGAAGCACTTATGATAGCTGGCATAACTTCTTAACATCACTGTGGAGGAATACTCTTTAGATTAGTGCTGCCTAACCTAATCGTGCTTGGTGTCAAGGTCACAAACTGGTGGATTTCTCCTTCAGAATTTCGACTGGACAGGAAAATTTATGGTAATTTATGTGAGTTTTCTTTTGTGTGCATAACATATCAGTTCTAAAGAAAAGAAGTATCTACAGTCAACTCCCTTGACTGTAGACATCATGTTGTTTTTCTTAAAAGATGTTAAAGGTATCAATGTTGTTGAGCAATATGTACAATGAGCCTTAATGTTCTTTGTCATCAGCACCATGGAAGTCATTTTGCCCAAATGCTCCCGGAAGGTTCCCCACTGTTCCAGAGTTTCTGCAGTTCCTGTTATTGGCCACCTTTTCCAGACAGTTACTGTAGCTAGGCAACCTTTTTATCTCCTCTTGAATTTCTTTAGATTGGAGCGCAATGTTTTGGTTTTTGGCACCTTTAAGCCTGCTTCATGTTGTCAGACAAGTTCTCAAGTTATTTCTGGGTCCTACAGATCTGGCAGTAATCAAACCTGCACGTAGCTTATGAAATTGAACTCCAGCTTTCCTCCAGTAAAATGTAATCAATTACACATAAAGTGTCTTTTAACAAGGGGCGCATATTTTCACATAGAGCAACATTGGTCAAAATAGCCTTTCCCATCTAATAAATGTAAACATCAGTTCAAAATTGCTGTTTGCATTTCCTATTTGTTCTATTTCTCTGATATTGACACTGGTTCAATGATCTGAAACATTTAAAGAAGCAAAGCTAAAACAAACTTAAGAATGAGGAAAATGCTGTGATTACAAACGGAAAAAAGAGAATGATGCAAGTGTCATAAATTTTCTCCTTAAGCTGTCACTTTGCTATCTGTCACAGGAAAATTAAATTCAACATTAGTAGATAAAACATATTGACATCGTAAAGGTTTATACCTGTTTTTCCGCAAGCACTTCAGAGGCCGCAGGACCAACCTTTAGTTTTGGCTTTGGAACGTACATGGTTCGCATTAAACGTGCTTTGGACTTCATTAGAATAGCGTCAAAATCATCCTCATCTATGCCAGCCTGAAAAGCAGAGTGTTTAACAAATTAGTATGATTTTTGCAAATGTGCTTAACATAAAAAATAAAGTAGCAAAAAAAAAAAAAAAAAAGATCTTTTGCATGTAAATAACAAACAGGATGTCCAATGTGTACAATAATACACGTGGGGTTGGTTGGGTAATTGTTTATTTTGGTGGATTTGTTTTTTATTGATCTGTACAGCATTTTCAGCTGCTTTTAGTATGAAAGGTGCTTTATAAATACAATTGATTGATTGATCGATTGATTTATAAATATTAATAAATAATTTCTCCACATTTTCCACCATAAATTTGACATGCACTCTGTTGCCAAAAACCTGGCCATTTTTTTTACGTTATGGGGAAATAACATGTGAAATGTGAAAAAAAATAAATAAATAAAAATCTTGCAACCTTGCAAGTGCACATTCCCTTACATCAACAACTTTGAACCAAACTAAACCACTTTGTTTAATTTCAGATTCAAGTTGTGGAAGTCTGTTAGCATACCCCGTCTTAAATTGTGGATATTTGCATACTCTTTCTTACAAATGTTTTCCAAATTTACAGATTATGACCACATCTGTCTTCCGGTAAAACGTTTAACATTTTCTGCTGATTTTAATTCTTGTCTCCTCTCAGGAGGCCATTCCAAAAACTTTTTTTTTTTCTTCCGGTGAAGCTTGGTGTTATGGATGTATGCTTGAAGTCATTGTAATGCTGAAAAATTTCTTCAACTTTCATACAGCTATTTTAAGTTTTTAAAATGTGCGCCATGGTACGTATGGGGGGTTTGTACACTTGTCCCGACTGACACCACTGATTGATTTGATCGTTTGGATCATTTCAAATGAGACTTCAGCCAAATGGTGCAAATGAGAAAATGTCAGAAAAAAAACCTATTGAGAGAGTTAATTTCAGGTTGATCTTATTATGGAAAGTTTTACTCTAAACAAATCAAATCTAGGTCAACAATGGGAAGTTTAAGGCCTCACCCACTTCTTCCTCCGATGCAGGGTGTTTCATCTTTAAAACATTTCACTCCTAAAGGATCTGTCATATATGTCACATTCATCCGGTCTTATGACAACACTAAACCTGGCCATTTAATTGGGATGTGCATTAATGTATTTCTTTGACCGTTGTTTAAACAGGTTGTCTCAATGAGATCCAAGATTTACTTTTCAACAGAGACCTGCTTGGATACTTTTGAGAATCACTGAAAACTAGTCCAGTATACTAGAAGTTTATATAGTGGACTGATTGACGGTTTCATTTGTTTTCAAGTACTTGAGAAAATCAGGTGAAAAAAAAGTTGTTGCTGAAATATACCTGCTCACAAGGTGACAATCCATATAACTCATGCATGTACTGGTTAAAGGCCTCCATCTTGGTTTGTTTTGTACTCTGAGTTTTCTTTTGTGTGCATCTTACTTCTCCTTTTACTAGAGCCTTCAGGTCCATGTCAATGATCACTGACGCCTCCTGACACAGGTGGGAAAAAAATGTATTTATGAGCCAGGTGTTTTAATTATCAACAGATCTTAAAATGTTCCTTTTTATATACTCACCTGGTCCTCCTCCAGGTATATGTTCATTACCTCATTGTTGTTGATAGCTTCCTTTAATCTTTCTGCCTCATTAGTTGGCATGCTAGAATACAAAAGTGCTCAGAACTCATTCGGATAATTGCATTATTATTCCAACCTGAAAGTGGAACATGTCCTACTCGGCTTTGACGGGTGTTTCTTCAACCTCAGGAATAGGCAGCTCAGGAAGGACATTTTCGAAACAGTAGCAGCGAAGCTGGAAAAAAAAAATCAGGCATAGCAATGATAAAACTTTCCTGTGTGCAATTTTTAAATTCAGTCAAATAATAAGCAGCCAATAGTTGCACCGTTCGTTGGTATTTCTTTGGTAGAAAGTGTGCAAACTCTAGCCTGTACAGGTCCCCATTCATGCCCAGAAATAGCTCCCCGTTTCCACTGTATTCCATACACTGAGGTACTGCCACAAGCTGTTGCACCCTGAAAACAAAATATATGGTGTTTGAATATTTATTCTAAAATATGCAATGTCTTGCAAAAGTGAAAATGCCCCTTGAACTTGTTTCTGTCTTGTTGTACACCCAACACAGAGGAGGTTAGGGGGATGCAATGTGAACTTTCCCTCTTTAAACAACGTTTTTCATAATGACCAAACATTTTATTTTTGGCCTCTTTTGGTATGAATTTAACACCTTTCCCTTCACAGAGTTGCACATTGAAGTCTGTGGTTGCAATGTGACAAAATCGGAAAAAAGCTCAAGTTGTGTGGATAACTTTTAGAACCCTAGCCCAAAACATATGAACATTCTGGTAAATAAGATAAAGCGGGGTTAAAAAGAAGATGTGAAGTAAGTCCAACCAGATGAGTTTATTCTTCTCATTCCAGATGCGCACTGTCTTATCCAGACTGCAGGAAGCAAACGCCTTTATTTCAGGAATCGCGCACACTCCTGCAAAACAAAAACAAACAAACAAAAAAAAAAAAAACAATCACTCTGGTAAAAATCCCCTTTGCAGTTTCCCATGTAGAGGTTATACCAAGCTGTGACCTGTGAGGGAATCTATATGTGCATTTGTTTGCTGACATTCTGCTCGTTTCAGGTTTTCCACATGGTAGAGTTGTAGGCTGTAGGAGTTGCCGGTAGGCTCTCGAAACGCCAGGGCCACCTGCAGCTCCAGCGCCGCCAGGTAGACCTGAGGCTCATAACATATCACCGTCTGCCAAGGGGTTAGACACGCTGCAGCATCGGGGTGAACTTTCCACACCACCACCGTGAAGTCCGCACCTTGATGATTAGATTGAAAGTAATCAAATCTTCTTTGAAAAAGACGCGCGAGGATATAAAAATGTTTGATTTAAATTCACCCGAGGAGAGGAGGTAGTTGTACTTCGGGTAGGCCTTCACTGCTGTGACGTCCTTGCCGTTGTGTGCGGGGGTTCTGTACAGGACCGTCCCATCATCCATTGTGAGGACACTCACACAGCCACCACTTTGGCCAATGATAATCCAAAATCTGATTCCAACACAAAATGTATAAAGAAAATTCCACACAATAGATCAACTTCTAGCAATTCAAATGCACGACCATATAACACCATAGGTAGTCACTCATCTGCCTTCACACACAGTCCTGAGTGTGTGAAGGCCGTTTTTCTGAGGGGTTTAACATAATGTTGGCTTCTCCACCATTAGCACATTGAGCAGCATGAACACAAGCATGATTGATTTTTTTTTTTTTTCGCAGAATATCACAGCTCCATTAAATATGTAAAAATACATACTATTTACAAAACTTGCATGCTGCACCTTTAATACCTCTAACAGCTGACTGTAAAATATTCAGCAGGGAGGAAATTTAACGACTGGACTTGTTGTACAGGAGGCATCCTATTATGATACTACAATGACATTTCACTGAGTTCCTGAGGGCAATTCATTTGTAGAAGCAATTTGCATGCTGAAGTGCTGGGTTTTATACACCCGTGGCCATGGAAGCAACTGGGACACCTGGATTTAGTGATTTGGATCTGTGAGCGAATACATCTGGCAAATACGCTACTTTAATATAAAGAGAAGCTGCTTACCGATTCTTGAAATGATCGATATGTTTGCTGTCCTTCTGACTGCTGCCTCTCCCACTTTGTAAACTTTTCCACCTCTCTAAAGCCTTCTCAGGGTCTCCTAAGGAGCTGTAAATCACCATGCAACAGGCGGGGCCAGGATCCGGCAGATTGTGGAGATCCTTTTTACTAACAGAGTCTGATATTGACCATAGAGCCTGGCCTCTGCCTTCCCATTCTTGTATCAAAGTGGCTGGATTAGCAAGTGGGTTGACTTGCAGTAAGGTACCACCCTTAGTCAAGACAATCAAAAGCTCTTTTTGAAGGCAGTAAGCAGCACATAATACCCTCTTTCCTGCCTTAAAGGAAGTCAGTATTTCTGCTTTTCCAGCAGAAACCAGATAGATATGATCATCTTCACTGACACAAGTCACACGGGTTGGGTAGCAAGGAGGCAAATGTGAGACTAAGATTTGTTTCAATGCGATGTCTTCATCCCCTTTGACCTTTGTGTGGAGGGTGTACCAAGCTGTTAGAAACCAAAGATCCACACCTTTGTCTGAAAAAGAGAAAAATGGGTGTTTGTTCTCTATGCCCCCTAAACACAGTGGAGGGTGGTTCTGCTCTGTGTGGAAACAATCGATTGCCAAGTTGTTTTTTACATCCCAGCTACGCATGGTGCAGTCTGCAGAGCATGAGATCAGCAGGTTTGATTTGGAGCAATAGAACAGCGAATTCACCACACCTAAGCAGAGCAAACAAATAGAAGTTAGACAAAATGAAGTCAATTGGGTAGATAAATACATATTGAACCTGAAGCAGTTTAATCTTAAAGTTACCATCGTGTCCAAAAAAAGTAACACGCGGAACCCAGTCAAGACCCCAGACTGTGATGGTGCAATCTCGGAAAGCGAGGATCAAACTGTCAAGTTGGGTGCAGAACAACATTGCGGTGATTTCACTGTGAGAGAAAAAGTCTTTTAAAAGAGTTTTCAGAAATTTACTTCTATATCTCTTTTAAATAACTTACCAGCTTGGTAAGTTTATTTGAAAAATAACTTACCAAGCTATTTAAATAAAAGGAAAAACCTTTTATTAAAACCTAGTTTTTCCTTTTATTTAATTTTTTTTAACCAACCATCATTGTTTTATATGTGTTTATTTGAAAAACAGATCCTTATAAATAAATAAATATAAATAAATAACTTAAGTCATGCCATAAAACATACAGATAGGATTTCTATAAAAATGATGTAAAGTTCTGCTGATTACACCAAAATGTATGTCAAAAATAGATTATTAACATCAAGTGTCATGGAAAATTTATTTAAAACAAATATATTTAAAACAAATATATTCATATTTATGTTCAATCAGTGCCAGCAGCCACTGTTTCGGTGGCACCTACTGGCAGCTGACACTGGAACTGCCATTGCCAGCTGTGACTGCCACAAATTGAGTTTGCTGTCTCTCTTTAACAAAGCATTGACTCTGGTGGGCAAAATACAACTGCAAAGTTATTTGTAAAACACTGTTGCAATGCACTATTTTGTGGGACACATAAAACGTATTTGTTGTGGTTGTAATTTAAGACAATGCAAAAAAGTAAAACGGGTACTTTTACATTTTAAAGCTCTTCATACTGAGGATAATTCAATCATTTATATGCTGTCATGCTCCAGCTACTAAGGTGGTGCATGAGATTCTGAAACAAAGAATGACCTCAACAATATAAGGTAAAACTGCATAGATACCACAAAACCAATAACTGTGTACAACATCATCATGATCCTGCAGACCTTAGACAGAGTCTCTCCTGGTGATCCAGAACTATCCCATCATCGAGGTTGATCACAGTCACATCCGTTCCACATGCAACAAAGGCAAGGTGAGGCCTATTCTTCTGTGGAGGAGCCAATGCCATGTGAGTGAAAGCTCTCTGCTGCAGCCCTTCCTGTAGCTTCACTCTGCACCTCATGAGCAACACCGACCACACACACACGTTCCCAAAGCCTACAGTCACCAGCTCCCAGGAATGCTCCGCCGCCTCACACAGCCGAATATCAAGAGCGTTGTCCGCAGTATCCAAATGCCGCAATTTGTTGTCCAGGAGGGTGAAGATGGGCCCGGGGCCCCAGCCTACCATCCATCCCAGGATCTTTGTTGCAGTGAGGCCCAAAAAGGGCAGTTTTCTCCAGATGGTCTCCTTGAGGCACTTAGGTCTGAAATAGCTTACTCTGTTGTTTGTGTGGAGGCTGATGAAGGCATGATTTGCAGGGGAGTGCAACATGAAACGCACTGGGCTGTCACAAGGGAAATGCTTGAAGTGATAGAACCCATGAACAAGGAAGTGCTCATCCTCTTCATAGGCAAAAACCTGCAGACACAAATCGAATGCTTCACTGACAGTTACGGCAGTAATTTCCCAGTAACCACCTGCAAGCTGATCTACCTTTTTTCCAGTCTCCCTTCTATCGTATATGAGAATTTTCTGAGCTTGATGTCTTGTTGGTTCTGTCATCTTAGAGAGCTAAGATAACAGCCTCTATTCTGAACCTTGGATGATTTGCTGCTCTGTCCTGGAGCCACTACCTCAAAATGACTCGGTCTTCAGAGGGTGGTGGTCTCCAAGTCTGAGATGTGATTCTGCTCCGAATCTTTCTACTTGAAAGCTCTGCAGAAATCTGAGGACAAATAAGTGTACTCACCCTGAGGAAAATGTAAGAAAACGGTTCCCATGCCTGCTTTACAAAGAAGCTAATGCAAGGCACTCTGGGAAGTGAAAACAATCAAGTGAATTGAATTATAAAAGAATCCACATTGTAAACTTTAAAAGGGTCATGGAAGTGTATTGAAATTCGTCATTTCAAAGTTAAAATCATTTCTCAATTGTCTCAAATCCTTCATAATTCATTTGTGCAAATGGTATTACTACTACTACTACTACTACTACTACTACTACTACTACTACTAATAATAATAATAATAATAATAGTGCAATACAATACCAAGTTATGCATAGGAATCCAACATCGAATGGGTGTGAACCTCTGATGTTGTAATTTTTTGTTGGTAATTTGTAAGACTTTAAAGAAAGTACTGTTTGAGTCTATGAAAAATAAAAAATAAAGTCCCAAAAGTTTAATGTCTTTGACCTGCAAGAATCCAGCTCGCTGCTCCCATTTTGTATGTCTTTAAATTGTTTCCCTTGTTCTTTGCTTGTTTCTCGGCAACCATAGTTACTTGGCTGCAAAAACTCTTGCTTTATTTCAAAAATATTTTGAAGATAATTCAACTCCATTCCAAAATACTTTATTAGTCCCAAATGGAAGATAAATGTTGCTGTCACTCGTATTCCCCAAGGTTCTTCAAATAGTAGATGCTAATAGCTGTTGATAGGATCTTCTGTAGCAGTCTGTATTACAGCAAATCTAAAGAAGCCTCCAACTGAAGACACTTATTCAAGTTTTTCTGTTACTCTTTATGATTTTGTTTGATGTACTGATCTGTTTGTAATTTTCCTTGAATCCTGTAAAGTGTGTTTTTAGAAAAGTACTATATAAATAAAATGTGTTATTATTATCAACATTATTATTATTATTATACTCCTCAACCGTCTCCACTTCTTCTCCAACGATGCAGTCAGTGTCTAACCTAATCCTGCTTCTGTGGGGTTAAGTCAAGTGGAGTATTTTTACACATGATGTGTAAAAATGGTGTGATATGTATGAAAAATAAAACCCAACATTGTATATACAGGTTTACTATATTTATTTAAAATAACTCACACTTTGTAATAAAAATATTTTATAGCCAAATAGTATAAATATTTTCATATATCCACAAACGTGTGCAATATTCTTTTAAAACTAAGGACAATCGATGAATTAACAACGTTCCCCTCATGGCCATGTTCAGCTCATGTTTGTTCAATTTCACATTGAACAAACAGAAAGGTATGTAGGATGATGTCTTTAGACGTTGTATTAGTTGCATTTTTTGCTCCTTCTGTGTTTAAAAATGAATTGAACCTTTAAAGTAACAGTAAAGTGAGTCGGTATCAGTATGAAGTCAAGATGGATGTTTTCAAAAGGCTTCAGTCATTATGCTCTCCAACTTTCCCTCCTCTGCAGGGTTGGGCAACGTCAAAGACGGAGTGAAATACTGCAGCTCTATATTTCCTGACTTGTGTGCCAGCGCAATTCCTGAGTATGTGTTTTGTTGTCCCGAGTCTCCAAACGCAGCCATAGCTGTTACCCTAAAAACACAAAGCACACACCTGATATGAACACAGGATGGCATAAAATGTATGCTACACTTTACATGTCGCTCATTTAATTGGTGTTACCTATCATCACGAAATGTCTCCGTCATAACAGGCTGTCCATCATCTTTCAACATGTCCCATATGTGAAGGTTAGAAGCGGCGTCGAGGACACAAAACACAGCAGGCCTGGTCTGGGTCCACTGCAGCGAGACCACCGCTTCTCCACCGGTGCCGTTCATCCATTCTGCCACGGGCTGATCGTGGCTGACTGCATGCATCCTGATGCTGCCGTCTGCACAGCCCACCTACAAAAAAAGGGAAGAAAAAAAAACTCACAGTAAGGTCGTAAAGTACACCCTTGCACCAAAACATGAATCAAAGTACCTGGAATTCATCATTTCAGAGTAACAGGAGAAGAATCTTCTTTGGTGGAGGGAACAGAATAATGGTAATATTATTTGTGTAACTTGGTCTGCTTATTAATTTTTAAAAGAATCAGCAAATTTAATATGTTAGCCATTTTCCATTGATTCTCTGTGTATGCTAAGATGATCACCAATATATCTAGCAAGCTATAAAATAGATCCTACAGCTCCTGGCGCATTTGTTGGCACTCAAGTAAAATAACTCTGAAATAAATTAATTTCTTGATGCAGTAGCAAAGACTCATAAACAAAAGTTTACAGTTAAATGTCAATGTCAGTGTTGATCTGGCCATACATTTTGGATCTTTAACCTGTGGGAATCTGCAACCCATTTTTAGTAATCCAGCAGATTATACCAGATTTTAAATTTTAAATCACCTTACATTTAGATTGTTCATGATGCGTTGAGCTTTAACACAGATCCTTCACCATACTCAACAATAGGCATGAGTTGCTTTTACTATTAATTTAATTCATTCTTTGCTTTATGCTACATCTGCCTCGTGTGTTTGTTGCCAAAAAGAAGAAGAAAGCACCATTAATAGTGATACTAGAAAAAAAAAATCAGTATGACATCAAAATGAACAGCTGGTGAGAAGATGGTGTCTTCTATAGTTGCTATGAAGACTTGGTAAGCCAAAGTCGCCACTTTTTGTAAGTTATGCAAACTATTTTTACCTCCCATACTCTTTTTCCTTGTGCAAAACAAGGCACACACCCTTGTTTTGCACAGCTCTGGCATTTTAAGCTTTTTAATTATTGTCTTGACTGAGAGAAATCATTTCCAAGCTAAGAATCTTGAAGGGTACCAATGATTTCAGGAGTAAGAACAGTTATTTCATAATATGCAATTTACTTTGAATCTGGACAGTTGTCCCTAAATAAAAGTAAACATTTTCTAACATTTTTCAGTGTGAAAGAATTATACTGTAATCAAAGATGAACATAAGTGTTTTTATATATCAACAAGCAGCACTAGTATGTGTGCAAAAGGCTGCATGTCTTAAAACTGATTCAATTTGAAAAGGAACGCTTCCTACCAGGAAGAGATTTGGTCTGAAAGGAGAGAAGTGGATTGAGTTGATGTCAACAGTTCTTTCTTCCATCTCCTGGGACCTGTAAAACTGCGGAGGAGCCTTCAAACCGTGACTTGTTCCATGTCTGACCAGACCCTGGAAAGAAACAGGAAGTCACAACATTTCCCAGAAGGAAACTAGGGATCACTAGTCTGAATTGGGGTACATTTTGCTCACCAGATTGGTGCCAATAAAGAAATGATTGGAGTCTGTCGGATGGTATTTTAAAAGCAGCGTCTGAGAGGGCCTTGTTTTTGCTGCCTCTTTTAGTAACGGCCTTGGAGACGAAGAGAGCGCAACATTAGATCTCACAAACTGTCCCATCACATCATGTTCCCCCAGCCTGTACAAGTACATGACCTCCAGAGACATGTCGAGGGGACAAACACTGGATCATGTGACCACTGTCAGAACAGCTGCGTCCCACTGGGTCAAGCCACTTTGAGGTATTTTTAAGCCCAGCGGCTGACAAGTGCTCATCATGAGCTATTTATCAATCTAACCTCTGAACAGTGAGGAGGGAGGAACTGTGAAGCAGCTTCACTCTTCCCCCGGGACGGAGACCTGCAGGGTGGGAAACACAAGACAGAAATAAGGCCAAAACACGTGTGGGAGAAATATGAGTATGTTTACTGGATAGAACAGGGAGGACTATAAAATGTGACTCAATTACCTAAATCTGTCGGCGAGCCTGCCTCGTTGCCTCTAGGGAGCTCCACCACCACCTACAGGACGCAAAGAGGAAAACACATAAAAGTGCGTGAATACTGATGAATATCAGTGACGCCAAACAAGACTACACTTTATAACATTCTGAAGGAGTGGATTTATATGTTCACATATAAAATTTCCAAGCAAATTTTCAGACGTTCCACTCAATATTCAGGGTATTTTTTTGAGATTTTATGCAGATCTGTACATAGGCACGACAGCTAACAAGGAGTGAATGGGGTGACAGTGGCTCAGGTGGCAGGAGTTCATCCCATAACCAGATGGCCTCAAAAGGTGGTAGAGGACATTAATGAACAAACATGATCAAGAAACAAAGCAGACAAGTCAGGGAGAAAGTTTATTTCCCTTCTATGTCATAATTACGGACTACTTTGTGATCACATAAAGTCCTGATAAAATATGAAGAAAACTGTTGCAAAGAGTTTCAGATTTAAGCAGATTTCTTATCTGCTGAAATCAGATAAGGAATCATCTCATGCATGTTTACTGCCTTGTCTTTCCTTTATGAAAAGTTTTTCTCTTTTGGGACGGATAGGTTGAGGGTTTTATTTGTATACTATATTCCAGAAATTTGTGTTAAAGTTTTTAAGAGGATAACAAATAAATAAAATAACCAAACGCTACAATGTAGCACCTCTCTGGATCACTTCATTAAACTCATTTCTCTTTGTTGCCAGACCTACCCAGAAATTTAAAATCCCGTTTTCATCCAAGGAGGCAAGCTGGAACGACAATCCTGATGATTCTGAGTGATGAAGAGACGAAGATATAATTTTAGTTGACTGATTTTGATTGGGTTGAAAAAAACAAAGTAATGACACACTAATATTCAGTCACTGTGTAAAAAGAAAGTCACACCTTCCTCTGAGGCTAGAAGTGCGACCTCTGGTCTCAGTCCTCCAGCAACAAAGGAGGGAACGACCTCTACGGAGGTGACAGGAGAAACATGGCCTGAGCCGGACATCACTGCGTCTGTGTTGACAGAACAACGAAAGACAAGATGTCAGCGCTCACCGCGTTTCTTCTGTTTACGTAGATAAGCAGCTTCTGCACCGGAGGGATGCTGTAAGGGATACTCAACGAAATCAACAAAAATAAAACCCTGGATTTAATCCAGACAGTTTATGAGTTTTATGTTTTGAAATACTGAAACCAATGTGGTTATCTCATTTCTTAAAGTGCCCCTGGATTTGGCGCAAGTTTGCAAGAACAAAAACATTTTACATGAAAATGAATATTATGGAAAAATCTGTGTTTAATGAAAATTTTAAGCGAATAAAACTTTTCCTGACATACCGGTGGAAAAGGTGGGATGTCTGAGGGTCCACTCATGATCACCAATCTTTAATCTGTAATGGTTGCTGGCATACTCCCTCAGGTCCCACAGCACCACAGAACCAACCTGTGTCCCTGCAAACACCAGAGTGGACTTTCCTGGACTGAAGCAGCAACACTGGACCTGCCAGGAGCAAAAACGTTAGAAGTGTTAAAAGTCGGTTTTCAGGGATTTTTTGTTAGTCTTATTAGCTTGGTTGTTCTCGTCTCATCTATTTTGGCTAAACTTCAATCAACTGGCGCAGGACAGGCAAGTATTATTCTAAAGTCAAGCGGACTTTGCTGAAGCTGAAATTAGATTGGGTAAATGTGAACCTCTGATTCATAGATGAGTATCTTCTGAGGTCTGGACGGCTCCCAGATGTTCCAGACACAGATGACGGTGCAGCCGTCGAGGCCGGCAGTGCTGGCTTTGGATGTGGGCATGTGGACGGACAGCATGATGTGCTTCTGAACCTGAGAGAACTGCACCAAACTAATCTGGCGACCTGTGATTGAAAAGTTAAACCCGACTCTGTTATTTTCTGAATGATGTACAGCATTCTGATAATATTAGGAATTTGTATATAAAAAAAAAAAAAAACACAAGTAGATTAAGGGGGGAAAAAACAATATTAAAGCAATGTGTGACTGTCTTTGGAATACTTTTGCATGGTACTGTACCTAAAAGAAAAGGCAACTTAGTGTTGAGTTGCAAACTTCCATCGCTGAAAGAAAGCGAATCTGTTTTAGTCTTCGGCTTTCTTAGGGATTTCCTCTCTGCCTGATCTTCCTCCAGTAGAACCACCATGACCTGCGTTTGGTCAAAAAGCACAACAAGTTACTGCTTACAAGTCGAAGAAAAATAACACATTTTAAAACTTTACAAAGAATGACACAATGAAGAAATAATAATAATAATAATAATAATTAAAAAAAAGTTATATAATATGTAAAACCTGTGAGGCTGAGCGGACAAACGACATCAGACATTGTGAATCGAGAAGGAGGTCAGTCCTGCTTTTGTCTTGTGCATCCTGAGAGAAGTTTGGATCTGCAAAGTAAAAAGGTGCAACATCACCGCCTATAATCGACCACTTCTTCGTTTTTTGTCCTATTTGTCTTCCATGGTGATTCATTGGGATTTTATGTGATAAACCAACACAATGTTGCAAATTATTAAGTGGAAAGGAAATGATTCATGGTTTTCAAACAGTTTCACAAATAAAAATCAAGGCATGCATTTTTATTCACTCCCGTGGCCTGACAACTCTTAAAGACAAAATCCAACTTTCCGTGAAGGCCTCACAAAAGACAGCATCATGCAGCCCAAGAAACACAGCAGAAAAGTGAGGGGACAAGTTTTGGAAAAGTTTAAAATGTGATAAAACAATCTCTCAATCTCTCAGAATCTCCCTTGGCAGTGTCCAATCCATCAAAACCAATCGAGACTTAGACATTCCCCCTAAACTAAATGGCTGAGCAAGGGCAGCCAGAGTTACGATTGAACTGCTGCAGAGATCCATTAATAATGCAGACAAACCATTAGTCATGCACTCCACATATTGGACTTTTAATGTACAACAGTAAAGAACAAACAAAAAAGAAGACAGAGGGGATCCCATGTTTGGCCTAACACTGCACTTCACCCTCCAGCAGGATAGCAACCCTAAACACTTAGGCAGAACTACATTGGAATGGTCAAAATCATATGATGTTCATGTTTTAGGATCACCCAGTCGAGTCAGTACTTCTTCTGCAGTCAGTAAGACTTAATACTGTTGTTGGGTGCAAGCTGACAAAATGTGAAAAACCCTAAGACTCTTTCTTACCTCCACATGCTCCATTGTATTCAGGGGGATGCTGAGTCCACTTTTCACATATTTCTACTTCCTCTGTCTGGACGTATCGGTCTGCGTTATCCTCGTTACACTGAACGTAAGCCTGGGAGGAAGACAGTCCCACATCTCACTCAAATGTGCCGTTTCCTTTTTACACCTGTATCTCAGGTGTTTTGTCACAGACTCAAAAAAAACAAAAAACAAAAAAAAAAACAGAAAATGAACCTGACCTGCTGGGTGTTGGCATTTCCAAAGCTCTTTATATACATCTCATATTCACTGACAGGAGGGATGTCGAGGAGGGAGAACGTCATGGAAAAGTCCAGATCGATTAAACGAAGCAGCTCTGTACTGCGCTTCCTGTTTGTCAGAGAATATTTACCGGCTCATAAAGCACTGCATCAAACTGCTCGAGGAATAATATTTTAGTTTTAAATTAACACGTACATCTGCTTTGTGGCAACCTTCTTGCTGATTTCACGTTGCTTTGCAGCCACGAAGTTGATAAATTTGCCATGGCGAGAAGTTTTACTCTCATTCCTTTCAGAGCCTTTAAGCGATTGATTGTGATTAATTACATTGGCCACAATGTCACATAAAACTTTGTTGAATTATCTAAGTTGTGTGTACGGTATTGAACATAAAGAGAGCACCTTTGGACCATTTGGGCCTGTTCTGCTCCTCCTCTCTGGCCGTACTGCTCCTGGACTGAGCCGTTCCAACTCTCTCGTTCTCCTCAGCCATGGCTCTCCGGATCGCCTCAATCTCTTTACTTTGTTCTGCAGTCTGCACCTCTTCCCCATCATTGTCCTCACCTTCATCATCGTCCTCGCCTTCATCAGCACTCTCGTGCATGTCTTCAAAGTCCTCTTCATAATCCTTTAAGGAAATAAAGCGTTGTTTATGCAAGCAACACAGTGTAGCAGATGAAACGTCCAGCGCTGAGTTCTTACCAGTCTCTTAGAACGTAAATCGATAAAAGCGTGCAAAAGTAAACGATTGAATGTTAAAAAAAAATGAGGATGCTGACAAAATAAAAGATGGAAGAGAACAGAATTAGATATTTCTGCTCCTCCTTTACCTCAAAATCCTCTTCATATTCTTGCTCTGCCATGTCTGCATTTTCTATCTGCAGATGAAAATAAGCAAACCAAGATGGAGGAAGGCAGAACGAAAGAACTGCGCGCAGTCATATGTATGCTGCACAGAAAGCACAAAATGTGAACAAAAGACCCATTAAAGAAAAAACAAAGCTTGATCTATGAAGGGACCTTTTTGATACACAGGTTCAGGAATTGTGTCAAACCAGTAAACTGTTGAATTTCTGAGTTTTTTTATTTTTTTTTAGAAAATATTCTAAAAAACTAGATTTTTTTTTCTAGTTTCTTTCCTTTACAATCATCAGGCCACTTTTCTGCAACACTTTATGTCCCCCTCAGTTTTGTGGTCAAACTTACACGGTCCTCTCTTTGTTGTCCATCTGCTCTCTGCTGCTGCTCTTTCTCATCCTAGTTATTTGGAAGTAACACGTAGAAGGAAAATGACATAATATTATGAGAAAATAAATTTAAAATGAACAAAAAGAGGTTTTAAGGAGAATTTAGGGACCAACTAACCTTTTTCTCTTCCTTCCTTTTGTCCGATGAGGATTTCTTGGAACTGCTTCTCTTCACGTCCTTTTCCTCTGCCTCCCTGTGTCGTCTGTCTTTATGCCTTCCATCGGCACTGTCCTCCTCTTTTTTATGTCTTACTTTGTGCTTTTCCCTTTCTGTTCGATCCCTGTCAGCGTCGGAGCTCCGGACATCGCTGTCAGATTTTTTCAAGTCTTGACGTTCCTTGGATTCACTTTTGTGTTTCTGTTTCTCATCCTGTAGCATCAGAGCATCAGAGCGACAATATAACTGTATCCCACATTATTGAAGCAAATGTGACCAAAAAAATCGAAAACAGGAAATTGTTATCATTGTCCTACATGCTGTCTTCTCTCCTTGTGTCTTCTTTCTCCTTCCTCTTTAAGTCGTCTGTGGTCTCCTTTACGCGCTAAGGTAAAAAAAGGCTGTCAATCAAATGGACAACCCAAACATAGGAAAATGGAGTTTAAGGAAGCCTACCCCCATCTTCTATTCGCTCTGAACGCCTTCTTTCTTCTTGAACATCTTTGTCTCTTCGCTTGTCTTCATATTCGCCTCTGTGCTGCCTGTCCCTCAGCTCTCTGTGCAGTTTTTCTGCCTGATCTCTACCTGCTTCACCCCTTTCATCATGCCGCCTTCTCTCTCTCCTGAGCTCCCTTTCCAGTTCCTCTCTTCTTTCCTTTAGTCTTTCTTCTCTCCTGTTGTCCCTGACCTCCTCCCTTACTTTTAGTTCCTCTTTCTCCTTATGTTTGTGTCTGTCCCTGATATCTCTACCATCAACTACCCGTTTTCTCCTGTCCTCGTCATCTCGTCTCTCCCTGTCTTTGTCACCTCTCCTGTCACGAGACCCGTCCTTCCTTCGCTCTGCATGTCTGTCTCTACTGTCTCCATGTCGTCTCTCTCTTTCCTTGAGCTCGTCTCTGTCTCGTCTGGACTCCTCTGGATCTCTGTGCCGTCTCTCTACGGACTCTCCACCACGATGCTTTCTCTCATTGTCTTCTCTCCGTCTTGAATAGCCATCCCCATAGTCTTTTTCCTTACAAACACATAAATACAAGGGTATTGATTTTGTCCCCTTTTGTGAAAAAAAAGTCCAAAAGTTTAAATCTACTCATCATGGGCAGTAATGTAATTTAAATTGTTGGTTTTCAGCAATCATTTAGATACACAAGTTAGAACTTATTGTACATTTTATTTGATCTACACAGAGTATAAATGATCAGAGAGATTAGTTATTTTTAAATGCTACTTGTTTTAGCCTCTCTAGCATGAACTTTCTTGCATTTGATTGTATTAAAATGCAATCAAATGCATTTTGCCTGATTCAAAAGGCAGTTTTTAATGTACTCCTCTTTGATATTGACGTTGAAGAGGAGAATTGTACTCCTCTTCTTCATATCAAAGGGGAGTAATATTTGGCAAAGACATAAATTGACCTGGGTGTGTTCTCTAAAAGATAATCTAATGAGGGGCAAAGAGAAATAACCGACTTTACTTAATGATGATCCCTAAGGAGGAGTTAATAAGCCCGAGTCCTGTCATATTAAAATACACTCTGAAGCCTTTAACGTCACATGTTACAAGGTTTGGGTGAATGTATGAAAAAAAGCAAAATTCATTTTTGTATGGACACAATATACACAATAAATTCAAATATGAGCACTAAACGTTCGTTTTTAAAAATTATTTCAGCTTAATGTGTGATTATTCTATGTTGGATAAATAACGAATGAAATAATCACTACACCTCCCAAATAATCTGATTATTTAAGAACCTTTGACTTACCCTGAGGTGTCTTCTCAGCTCAGCAGGTCTCCATGTGTCTTCCTTAGTTAATTTCTAGGGAAACATATTATCTGTCTTCACTTGGTAATAACAGTGAGATTCACTTGGACCAGCAAAAACACAGTTTAAATAAGAACAAGTCTAATTTGCACAACAAGACTACGTCCAGAGTCTGAGACGAGGTATATAACAAATCTCTGGCTTTTATTTGCCATCGCTAATGATAAACGTCAACCACTTACCTTATCACTGTGCATGTTTTCCTCGTTGTTTTTGGGTTTCAAGCTCTTAATACTCTAAAAAACAACATTACATTTTTGTATACGCGACGCCATAGTGATAACTGTCTAGACCGCATGCGCAGTGGGTTGAAACCATGGCGAACGCGTCACTTCGGCTTGACAACAGACCTCACTAATCAGAGCAGGAGCAATCGATGCTCAAAAGTCAGTTTCCATGGCAGCGGTCCAGGCTTTATAGTCAAACTTGATTTATTTTTTATATACAAAACGACAATTGACGTTTTTGCTGGTGCTGAACAAATGGCAATGTATTTTTGCTAGTTTCCTCAACATCTTAGTCTCTTTTTTCTTCACTGTGGGACTTTTTAAGCTTTTGCTTATTTTGTCTGGGGTGTTACCGCTCTGTCTTTTATAGCTGTTTATGTTATTTTCGTTTTTAATAAGTCTCGGTTTGGTCTCTATTTTATCCTAAATGGGTACTGCGAAAACCCACACATTTAAAAGCCACGTCCAGGTCAGACTACTGCCAGACCTACAGAATTAAACTAATCACTTAAATGGGACCTGCCTAACTAGAAATTCAAGAACAGGTAAGAAAACAAAGCAGTGGATCTCTCAGTCTTCAGCCTGGAAATGGTGACAGTTCAATTTTCAGGTTTTGGAACAAACTCCAGTCAAAAACAAACAAACAAACAAGAAAAAAAAAGTAAGCTGAGTGAGCAATGTCCAGCCTTTTAAAATGGCCTCACTCCCTCAGAGCCATTTCAGCCAGAAATAAATCTGGGAATAAATAAAATTATAAATGAGTAAATATAAATGAGAATAAAGATGCCAATTATTTATTTATTTATTTATTTATTTTACCTATTTATTTATTTGTTTATTTATTAATTTATTTATTTGATTTTGGCTGAAATGGCTCTCCATGATCTTGACCTACTTTCATGAAAAATAAAATAGCGTCAAATGTCAGCATTGAACACCAGATGGCGGTGTTTCTCGGCTTTAAGTTTTCAGAATCCTTGCGCGTTCTTGGAAATGTTTATTCCCACCCCTCAGTGCCACCCCTGTGCAGGCAGGGTGAGCAGAACAGTGGACGGTACAGACATGCATTTTGCAAGCGGCTCTCATTGAAAACTAATAAAGCAGATGTCAGCGCAGCCTCGCAGGACCATGGGAGGTTGCGCAGGTGAGCCGACGTGAAACGCAACGCTCCGCACATGGAACTGTATTGTTAGACCTAACCCGCACTGTGACAGTTTGAGGACAAGAGACATGTCAGGAGACAGAATGACAGCAGTCCGCGGAGCCCACTCACACAATGCGAGCCCTGCGACTCCAAAGGAGAACGGACACAGCGTCCAGCATGCGTCCAACTTTCCCCATACCTCTCCGGGGAGCGCACTCGACGACACCCCGGTGTATTCCAGCAGCGAACTCACCCACACATGGGTCCACTTCGTAAAGACTTTTGTCATAATTTTCCCAATTTACGCCCTGGGTTATTTTGAATTCAGTTTCAGCTGGCTGCTGATTGGACTTTTTATCTTTTTCTGCTGGAGGAGAAACGCAGGAGGGAAGCTCAGCCGGCTGAGCCGAGCGCTTGCTTTCTTTGACCAAGAGGAGCGATGTGCCAAACAAAGCCTAACCAGCTCTGATTTACCACCATGGGTAAGATAGATTGCTTGTACATTTACCGAGCCGCTTTCTCAGAAGCATTTGTGCGGTTCTTGTGAACAATATGTTTTGAGCTTCCAGGAAAATAAACAACCACCTGACCAGATCAGGCGTTGCAGGTTTGAGCTGTGAAGCCGCGATGAAACAGCTGTTCAACCCCCCTAGACTGTGACATGAGACCCCGGCCCCATTCTAAATACAGAATGGTACAATGGTACACCAGACACCACGCTGGGAGGGAAACATGCCCACTGAGTCTCTGTTATTTTAAGATCCATGCAGATTTACTGTATCTCCTTCAGAAATCCATCCTATTTCTGCACTATCTGTGTTAGAAGGGCTTGAATTAATAATCAATGGGAACCCATTAGTGTTTCAAAAATAACTAGGACGCTATTGATAAGCTAGCATCCAAACATAGAATAATAAAAGTCTGGTATATAGCATAATAATAGGTTATGAATGTTTTTGTTTACTGGTATCAAAATGTACTAAGGTTTTTAAGGATTTCAAAATCAGATGGAAGTATTTCTGTTGCAAAACTGAGCATTAAATATTTTTCAGTTACTACTGAATGTGGAGTTCCACAGGGTTCTGTTCATGGATTTATTGTATTTGTGCTCAATTGGTTCCCTTTTGTAACAATTTAAGAGCATTCTGTGTTTTTATTTTCTTCCTTATGCTTTGTCTTAAGATCTTTCAGTGATATCTCCCGTTGACCACAGGTCAATTTGTACCCTAAGCAACGCATTACCTTTTCTACGTTCTTCCATTTCATAGCCACGAGTAAATCAACTTATACCTAAACTTTTATCAATTTGCATTTAAACATTTTTATGTCATGGAGATGAATTGTCAAAGAAAAGTCTTCAATTTTACTACAATTTCATTTAATTGTATTTTATTTTCTTAAAACATTCTAATACATCAGATTCACATTTATTTGGGTTGTTATTCCTGTTTCAGCCAATTAACTCTTCCTGCTTCCTGCTGGTATATATATTAGTAATTAGAGTCATATTACCACATTTTCATACTGTACACTTGGGAAATATGAAAACTGTTTTGAAAGGTCAGTTGTCAACATGGGTGGAAGTATCCCCCTTTCAGGTGTGAATTGATGCATAGCTTTCAGTTTTAAAGAAAATAAATGAGATCAACTTATACATTGTTGTCATAAATGTCTGTGTAGCTATGAAAAAAATATATTTTGTTGTTCAATTCCTTTACTGAAATGAAGAGATTCTCTCTGCCTGTCAAACATGTAAATTTTGCATGACATTTCGTAAAACTGAACCGTTTAGTAGAATACTTTTAATTTTGCTTTTCATGTTCTGAAAATACGAGTGCAAAACGGGACTTTAAGAGCATCAGAAAGAAGGCGGTCAACATGTTTGCATGGATTGAATTTGCATGGATTTAGTCAAATAAAATCAGCATCTTGTCATTAAATTTTTCACATGAGTCAGTATAATATTGTCATAGTTTGATAAACTTTACTATAAATACCACTGTTAAATTGTCTCAAAGCCATTAACAAAATTTAGGGTGAAAATGTAGAACATTTTCTAATTGCATTTATTCAACAAAAGAAGGAGAACAATTATTTCTAGTTTTATAATGTTCTTTCTCTATCTTGTGTATTTTGATTTTTATAGATGTAAGCAAAATAAAGAACAAATATCTGTTCAAATATCTGTTAACTTTAGTAACTCATAAGTGCTTATTGTGGAGAATAATATAAATTTTTGGCTTTTTATACAAGTATATCATTTTTATATGTGCTGATCAATCAGTCAGTGCATCTGGTCAGATTCCTGCAGTGAGCTGCTTTATGGATTTACAACATGAAGTTGTGGTTTAAGAATTACATTGCTTTACATAAGTCATTTTATTTTTCTTTTTCTTTTAGCTTTTTTCAACATGACTGCTCATGCTTTTCTTGAGTGGAAATATTTCCAAGCTTCCAAATGTCTTCTTCTGAGAGCCTTCTTTTTGACAGCTGACTGGTAGAGTGGATCGAAAACAAAACGGCTCTGAAACAAAGCAAGATATTGAGACTTAAAGACAAATAAAACTACCAGCAAAGCGGAGGTGCACTGTATAATTTCAGTCTCGGTTGTGGAGGAAGATGTACTGAAGGCCAATGAGTTGAAGTTATTGAGTTCAAACATCAATGGTATTTGGCAGCAAGGGGCTTAATATCAGCATGTAATGGGAACTGTTCAATGTTTTGATGATAAATGTGATCGACACACTTTCCCAACTCTATTCTTTCTCAGCAGCTTCCATCACTCTCTGTGACCTTTAGCATGTCATCTGTGTCAGGAATGATCCACTACGATGATCCTTGAGTGCTACTGACACACAGTGTATAGATTCACATTACCAGGAGTAAAATTAGCTGCAATTTCAGGAATATCCAACAGCTCTTGGTGATTGAACAAACCGTTTGGCCTATGGAGCTGCCAGGTAGTAGGGAAAGACAAAGATGAGAAAACCAAGAATTAGTACAGGAGGATGTGCAGAGGATTTTTGTGACTGAGGACGAAGTTAGGGAGAGGGTAAGACCGAGGCAGATGATCTGAAAAAAAAATTGTTTTTTTTTTTCAGATCTATTTGACATTTTTAAAATCATTTCAGTGGCACACCATTCAGGGTGCCATTCTCTTAGGGGGGTGACATGAATGTTTAAACGAGGGAGAAGTTATGTCATTTACACCCACAGCAAGTTTTCCATTGCTTCTTGGCTAAAAATCGTCTGAATAGGGCCTTTCATTCCTGACGCAGTAAGCCACTCTGACGCTGAAGATGGTATCTGAGTTGAGATTCCTGTTAGCTCCTATGCTAAAAAGCAATGTTACAGTTTTTAAGAAATTTTTGACTAAATATGACTTTCTTCAGAATAAAGCCTATAATTACTAGACTGATTAAACCCGAACCTCATATTTTTAGACTGAACATAGAATTTTTTAGAAACATAGCTTAAGATTCACAAACTCGCCATCTTGTATGTGCATGTGTGTGTGTATTAAAAAGATGGCAATAATGTTATTTTTTTGTGTGTTAATTTTACACTTTTACAGTAGGTTTGTAGTGTGCCATGCGCTTTCCATTTCAAGATAAAGGTCCTAGCAACCCCACCTCCTCTGCAATCACTTCCAGGTGTCATTTAGAGGTAACAACATAAAAAGGGCTGAAAATAATTTCACCAGCCATACTCCTTAGTGTTTGATTTGTAAAAAAGTTAAACAATTTGATTCCATTTCAAAGGCACCACTTGGAGTGATCTATTTATTAAAATCCCATCCACAATCACGGCTTTAAACAGGCGTCTCTCAGTCTTCTCTGTTATCATGCTTTCTACAATCTGGGCATCACCTCATTTTTTTGTGAGCTTTGTGTTTGTGTTTTGAATATAAAAGTAGAATTATGTCAGATCCGTTTAGCTGTAACTCTTTGTCTCCAACCGAAGGCTTTAAGCTCAGGAGGTAACAGAAACGCGACCAGTGTGTTAAACATAGCTTAAAGACCTCAAAATCTTTTAAGTTTAGCACCACCTCAACATAAATGTCACTGACTGAATAATCAATATTCTCACGCCTGTGCGTCTCTACTTGACAGCTTTATTAAACTATTAACCTGATTTTTAAATATTAGCTGAAACTTTATGCTCCCCATCGCCCTGCTCTTGTCACTTTACTGTCCACATTTTGACATGAATGCTGAGTCTTGAGAAATAGCGCTGTCTCTTCAATCCATTGCATCACATGTCAAATCCTATCTGACAGCCACTCACATCAGTTCAGCCGTTTTATGTTGGGTTTGAAACCCCCAAAATCTCAAACACATCTATCAGACTTATGTAGTACTTTTCAGGACACTCAAAGAACCTTTTCAGTGAAATCAATGCACATCGTCATGTTAGCAAGCTACTGGATTGCAGCACCAGCTGACAGTTCAGGCATCTATTTCGTGCCATCAGCCCTCCTGACCACCACCAGCAGGCAAGGTGGGTGGAATTGAGCATCAAGACCTGCTGTCTGAGCGTAGCCTTATTCTCTTAAAAAAAAGAAAACATGAATAAAAACATACAGATGCACTAACAGATGAAGCAACAATGTGCTTACCTGCCAACAAGCAGAGCTGCAAAACTATTATGATTCTGTAAATTAGAATTTTAAGTATTCTTTAAATGATCATGTCCTCTGTTCGTCACTGCAGGTCCATTTCCCAGATGTAGAGCGGGTGGAGTGGTTAAACAAGGTAAATAAATTGAGCATCTGCCTCTTTTGCTTTGCATACATCAGTGAATCTTTATTTTCCCTTTTTTCATGAAGTTTCCTAAACTGAAAGTCTATTACCCTGCTACTCTTTCCTCTTCCCACTCTGTCTGTCACACTGCAGCAAATTTAACTTAAACATGCAGTCTTGTGTCTGCACCGGTGTGAAAAGCATGCTGTACCCGCTGTGAATCCCCATGGCAACAACCAGGATGTGCATTCGAAGTCACGCATGAGCATATATTAAAATAGTTGTGGCATTCTGGGGAGGGGCGGGGGAGGCGTGAGTAAAAATTGCATGCTCTGACGTCCCAGTTGATGGGAATAATTCTGACCCCGCTTTCCTAAAATAGAAGAATGTTTTCAATATTTTAAACCAATATGTCATTCACAGAGTGACACTAGCAGCAACACATCTGAAAGATTTCTACTTAAGTCGTCCTTAAAAAGTGACCTATGCCTTTACTTTCCTGCAGACTGTAATGCAGATGTGGCCGTACATCTGTCAGTTTGTGGAAAAACTGTTCCGCGAGATGATCGAGCCAGCGGTCAAGGAGTGCCACGTCCATCTCAGCACCTTCTGCTTCAGTAAGATCGACATAGGAAACAAAGTGAGTGTTGCAGAAAGTGCCGGTGTCTTGCCCCAGCAGTTACAAAACAGGCCGCTGTCAGCAGGTGCTGTCTGACAGCTGGGGGAGGTTCTAGCTCAACCATGAAAATACACGACAGAGAGGTCAGTGTCACAAATAGTTTCCATGGATGGATGGGTGGGGAGCTGGAAAACAGGTCGACCTTGTGCCAAGCGTGTGAGAGTTGAGGGGGTGTTGTCATAGTGTTAATCAGCTGGAGCGGTGTGGTTGCCATAACGGTTACTTTTGTTATTTTCTAGCCACTCAGGATCAATGGAGTCAAGGTTTATACAGAAAATGTGGATCGGAGGCAGATCATCATGGACCTGCAGATCAGGTGAGTCAATAATGTTTGCCATTTTGATTTGTTAAAATTTTACTCCTGGCTAGAATAATAACACATTTAGCGCTGACACCAAGCTCTCAGTGAACCTTGTTTCAGAAAGTCAAATTTTTGCCAAGACCAGACTTCTCCATCATCTGTGTAATGGCTTCTTGCTTTTCACATCTCCTCCAGCTTTTGTGACCCTTAACTTGGCAGTTACTGAGAAATTGATAAATAATCAAAAGCATCCATGTTGGCACAGACCTTTGGCTTGCAAACTGCCCAGAAAGATCTCTGAGGGAATATAAAATCACTAAAATATTTATTTTTGTATAAAATGCCTACAGTGCCCTCTACAGTAATTGGCAGTAATGGTTAAAATGCTGAACTTTCTTGCTGTGGCATTCTCTCACTCTGGAAAAAATGAGAAAAATCATATTTTTTATTTTCTATACATCTATTCAGTGAGAAAATAAATCCTATGTTAATAAATAAAGCTTGTAGAAAGAGGAATTTTTTCTTGTGATCTAATGTATACTCGTAAAAGTTGCCAATGGCCTTTGATGGGAAACACAAAGGCCATTGGCCCACAGCATCACAGAATTTCCACCATACTTAAAACTGGGCATGGGGTGTTTTCTATATATTCATCTCCTGTTTAACACAAGAGCAACCTGCACTGCCTGTTGTTGTAAAGGTGAATCTTAGGCTCATCTGATCAAAACACACATTTTGATCACATCAAAATATATAGAAAATATATTTTTGATGGTTGTAGAGAAAAAAATATTTTCCTCATCAGTCTTATCAAACAAGGAGTTACTGAGAACTCCTTGTTTCTCAGTAACAAGAGAAACAAGGAGTTCTTGTTGCTCCAAAATAACCTTTTCTGGCTATTTTGGAGACTTGGTGACCCCAAGGGGCAACTCTGTGCTGCAGTTCTTAGCTATAGATGCTGACTTTACTTCAAGGCTTTTTACACATCTACCGAGGAGAGAATAAGCTTGGAGGGTGTATAAGCATGGAAGCTAATTTTCAAATCTATTTAAATACAATCATTCAAAAATAACAGAGCTTGTTTTTTTTAAGAAGTTATTTGAATTTAGAAAAGTCTGTTTTCTCATTAGCAGTCATACAAAATGTTCCATTTTTTTTTCTTTTTTGCCTGGAATCAAGAGAGTTACACAACAGACTAATTAAAGCTGAAAATGGTTTGTCAAGAAACGTCCCTCACTGAGCACACTATCACTATAATACAGTATTGAATTGTGTAGTCTACACTATAAACTATTGACTCATAAGTAGGTGTCATGGCAATGACACCTACTTACAATGACACCTTAATAAAACTGTTGTTACACTCAGTTTTATTAGTTAAACTAACATAAAAATAACAGGATAATCAGCTTTTGTTCCTTTGAAAAATCACTCGAAAGTTATTAGCAGCAGTTTCACCTGTTCTCAGTTTTCATGTATTTTTTTTTAAGAGCGTTTGATTTTTTTGTTGGTTTTTTTTGTTGTTTTTTTTGAGCATTGTAACGTGAAATCCTAAAGGAAATAAATCAAGAGCTGAAAATTGTTATAAAAAGTGATGGAAACCTGATAAGATTTTGTCCCTGCCTCCCAGCTTCGTTGGGAACACTGAGATTGATGTGGACATCAAACGCTACTATTGCAAAGCTGGGATCAAGAGCATTCAGGTGAGGAAAATCCCTTTGGTTTGATTCATTTCTCTCTTTTTGCTGAGGTGCTTCCTCTTTCTCTTGAGTTTTGGTCTCAGCAAAAACAAACATCAAACAAAAGTTATACAGCAGCATATAGAGAGGGACATAGCGATGGGAGGCAGAGCTCTGTCCTGTCGTTTCTAATTTGCTAGACTATTCTGTAAAGCATATAAAGCCAGAGTTATTTTAGGGAAACGTATAGAGTCATAACATGATCAAGGCACTAAGGGAGCAACGTTATTCTTACAGACATTTTTACTTGGCACGTAAACTATTACTAAATCGTGTGTTCCAGTGCATATGGTTTCCTTGTTGATTATCATTAATAAGTATAAAGACAATTGTAATATTGCTTAGCTGTAGAAATTGTTGTCAATATGTTCCCATATTGATGTCTAAACCTTTCATTACTTACTTCTATCTCCTCGGCTCTGTCTGCGTTGCTGTTGACGATCATTACCCGGATTGGAGAAATCTGCATTATTCCTCTGTGTGCTTTTATATCTTCTCCTGAGGAAACATTTGTTGCACCCTGCTCCCATTATGCAACTCATGGAGACATGGAGAGAGCATCTCTTTTACAGTCATTAAGAACAGCACTAATTCAAGTTGTTGTTTGCTTCAGGAGCACTTGGATAAAATCCTATTGGTCATTGATCATGCAGTACATAATTAGCTTTTTGTGGGGTCAGACNCAGACATTTTTACTTGGCACGTAAACTATTACTAAATCGTGTGTTCCAGTGCATATGGTTTCCTTGTTGATTATCATTAATAAGTATAAAGACAATTGTAATATTGCTTAGCTGTAGAAATGATTGTCAATATGTTCCCATATTGATGTCTAAACCTTTCATTACTTACTTCTATCTCCTCGGCTCTGTCTGCGTTGCTGTTGACGATCATTACCCGGATTGGAGAAATCTGCATTATTCCTCTGTGTGCTTTTATATCTTCTCCTGAGGAAACATTTGTTGCACCCTGCTCCTATTATGCAACTCATGGAGACATGGAGAGAGCATCTCTTTTACAGTCATTAAGAACAGCACTAATTCAAGTTGTTGTTTGCTTCAGGAGCACTTGGATAAAATCCTATTGGTCATTGATCATGCAGTACATAATTAGCTTTTTGTGGGGTCAGACGAATAACCAACAGGAGATTTGAAAAATAAAGTAGAAGTATTTTGTGTAAAACTGGAAGTAAGTTTTCAATCAGGAAATGCATCTTCAAACAAAATGTCAATGCTGGAACTTAAACTTCCTTTGTTCCCTGCTGGCGCTCTCAGCAGCATTTTGTTTACCACACAACACAACTAAACCCTTTCAGATTCTATAATCCTAGCAATTTCCATAATACAATATGGAAAAGGTGGAGGATGAAGCTGGCAGGTGCAAAGCCGGACAGCGATCGAGTTTCCAGCCTACCGTGTGTGGCAGCTCTGGCCGCTCCACCGCTCAGGAATGTCGAGCTCCCACTCTCTTAAGCTTGCTTCTCTTGTGTCCAAATGCATCACTCTTGTTCTCTCCTGTGTTTCCATAGATCCACGGTGTGATGAGAGTGGTGATGGAGCCCTTGCTGGGGGATGTGCCTCTAGTTGGAGGACTGTCCCTGTTTTTCCTCAAGAAGCCAGTAAGTTCAAATCACGCTCGGCTTGTGAATTCTTCAACTTAACATGCTAAACAGAGCAATTATCAGAACAGATAACTTAAATGTGGGAATACGGGACCAGATATCTTCTGAGTCTATTCCACAACCTGTGTTGTAAAAATAATTCAGTTTTATATTCAATGCATGCATTTGTAATGCATGCTTTAAAGGAGATAAAAACTGCCACCACCATTCGGTTTGCCCATCTTGATGACCTAATTACTCACACCAATTCAACCATAAAAGGTATTTTATAAAGTATTTCCATAAAGTGGAAGAATTTTACGCATGAGAATCTGAAAGTGCTTAAATAAAGTCCAGTGGTACCAGTTGTCTTGGATACATGCAACTCGTCCACTGTGTGTGAAGACCTCAGGGAACGTTCTTAAGCAAACAGCATCATAAAAACCAAGGAATACAGCAAACAGCACAGGGATAAAGTTGTGGAGAAGTTTAAAGTTATGTTATAAAACAATATGTGAGCATTAGGGGAAAGCAGTAAAATGTCTGCCTTCATTTTACTGCCTTGAGAGTGTTAGTTTAGAGGACTCTCCTCTAAACTAAGAGGCTGGGATGAGAGAGCAATACAAAAACAAGAAGAGTGTCGGAGATTCTCAGCTCAAGTTGATGGTCCAACTATTTGCCATGCATTATGCAAATATGTACATCTCCATACAGTCTGATGGAGTTTGAGCTAAATAGGGTTAGGGTTAGAATTTACAAAAAATACTGCAGTTGTATTTGCAGAAAGAAATAATTTTGGCCCAAGGTGGTTGAATACAAACACAAGGCACAATTTCAGATTTTATTTGTAAAAAGATTTTAGAACCATATATTATTTTATATCCATGTCACAAATACACATGAAAGTGTGTTTTTGTGACTGTCCATCATCTGAAGTCCTGCACAGTGAAGTGTGTGATTGAATTTTAGTAAAAGGAGGGAAAAGTACTTTTCCCATGGACTGCATGTTGCATCTTATGAGCCAGTTGTTGCTTTTCTTCTAACTCTTCGGAAAAAAAATCCCCCCTTAATCACTTCATAAGGTGCCTGGATTATATTTTACTGCTTCAATTTCCTGATAGATGTCAGTTATTTTCTCCCGTTGTTTCAAATGCGATCAAGCACTGTCTGATAGAGTCATCTGACATGATTTGCCTCCACACTGTTGGTATTTTCCAGTGCACGCGCTCTATCGATCTCACAATTCAACACCTCTGTTGAGCCGCCGCTGCAATGCTTAAAATTGTTTGACCGATTTATAGCAAATGCTTGGACTCAGTGGAGCTTTACTGGCGCTTTAAATAGCTGCAGATCAAGCCAGACCTACTTTGGCAGATTTCTTTACCCCAGGCACTGAGCTAAAGTGGAGCTATTACTCCTCTACAGGAGGCAGAAGGAAGAAGCTGCTTCAGGCCATAAATTATGATGTAATCCCACATGTAAACAAATGGTAGTATAAAAGCATTAGTTTAGAGTGGTAAAGAAGAAATGAAAAGCTAAATCAGCAAACCTATGATAGAAAAAAAAAAAAAAAAACAGTCACAAGAATTTGTGTGGTCCAAACTTTAAATAATTTATTCTCCTCTCCTACAAGGCTGGTCGCTGAATGATAAATGAGACGTTTCCAGATCCTGTGAGGTCTTAGCCATGTCTGGACTGTGTGTGATCACAATAGATGTGACTCGGTGCGGTGTAAATAGAAGATGCAACACATTCTGCAGTGAGATTTTATTGCTGCAGCTCTGATGAACAAACACTATGTTTAATGACTGCTGAAGCCGAGGACCGCAGACCGACGATCTGTGGAGGATGTTTGTTCAGGAAACGTGATTATTTCATTGTCAGTTAATCAGCGTGCATTTTTGGATTGAATTAACTAATCACACATTGAATAGCTTTCACACAGTTGTATTCACACAGTTTGTTCACTGAAGATGTTGCTCAGTATTATGGGAAATTGCTGACATTTCCTCATTAAAAAAATGTTTTGAGCTAATGTCCTGATTTTCTTGTAAGTTGTAATAGAATAAACATCTTTAGACTTACTTTAGCTTTAAGCGTCAGGTAGAGGACACTTTCTCAATCCTCAAAAAAAAATGTGAGCCATAAAATATAAGATTTAAGTTTATTGTCAGATGTCTTTAATTGGTGGTAAGGCTGCTTAGGTCATTTGAGTGGCTCTAATTGTAATCCTTTTGGAGTCACCAGGTTACACCAGGCTCCTGTGTCTTGGCTCTTGGCTCTTAACATTTTAATATTTTAAACTTCGTAACCAAACATTGCAGAGAATTTGAGAATTTGACATTTGAGACAAAAGTCCTCCAAGGTTTAAGTGGGACATTACAAGACATGGTATGGATTTTCGCATAATGTCTGTTGAAGATTCAGGCTAGTTTCCTTTATCAGGAAAAAAAACATCTTCCGGGTGTAGACTCACCACGAATGCCTCCAACACCTCTTCCTACAAACATTCCTGTCAGAATTGATCACTCTCAGAAGCTCGGCAAATTCCAGCTGTGACCGGATTCCACTAGTGCAGTAAGTTCTGTCATGAAATATCTTTGCTACTTTATAGTTCTAGATCAGCTGTTATGTGCTAAGTGTATGCTAAGTGTACAAGTGATTGGAAACAGCCGCAACTTGGCCACAAAGTGGTAGGCCACTATAAAATCTAAGAGTGGGACCTGCAGAGGCTGGGATGCATAATGTGCAGAGGTCACCAAATGTCTGAAAAGTCAGCAACTAAGTACCTCTAAACTTCATGTGGTCCTCAGATTATGTCAGCATCAGTACATGGAGAGCTTTCTGGTATGGATTGCCATGGCTTAATAGCAGCATTTGTTTCCAATTGCATTGCAAAGCATCAGATGCAGTGGTGTAAAGCAGCAGAGACATGTTTTCCGAAGGGGCAAATTATGCTTCTTTGTCTGGAAAAATCCAATGAACAGGTCTGGGGTTTGACTGTTGCCAGGTGAACAATACTTTTCTGATTGCACTGTGTCAAGTGTAAATTTGGTGTAGAGGCGATTGTGGTGTGGAGCTGTTTTTTCAATCCCTTCATTCCAGTAAGAGGAACTCTTAATGCTTCGGCATATTCAAGTCATTCCGGTTAATTTAATGAGCAGTTTGAGGAAGGCCCCTTCCTGTTCCAGCATGACTGCACACACCAATGCACAAAGCGAGTTCTGTACAGACATGGATGAGCGAATTTGATGTGAAGGAACAGGACTGAATTGCATCAACTTCATAGAAAATCTTCTAAGGACCTTTTGCACCAAATCTTCACGCATCACTGACAGATGCTTGCAGTTAGATGAAGACTATGTCAATTAAACACAGACTGCAACGTTTCTGGTTCAGAGTAATTGTGTTTTAAGTGAAATGAGTGAAAATTTGTAAGTAATCCACATCACCAAAATTATTCTTTTTAGAGACTTGGTGGGTAATAAAAGCCAATGTGCTTTGGACAAGTGTGTCCTGTGTAGGCCGGTCACCATAACAAATGTTGCCGGACGATATGTTGTCCCAGTACCTATTGCAATAAATGATAATGTTGTTTTGAGACCATTTTCAAGTAATATGCTTATAACAGAATAATGATAATTTAAGTTCACCCTCTCAAAGACATATAAACTTCAATCTTGAAAAAAACACTTAACACTGGAACTGGAAGATATTGTAAATATACAAAATAAAACAACAACCAGAAGCAATAAATAAAATGGAAATAAAAAACACAGGCAATAGCATAAATAAAGTGGATTTTGATTTGTCTGTAAATACTAAGAAATATTAATCGTCAGAATGGAACTGATCAAGTTCATTTTAAATTTTCATGCAGTTAATTGATGAATTGCTTGTTATGACAGGCTTAATCCTGATTGTATTTATTGTCTCTTCAAATATCTACTCCCAAGTAGCTAGCTTGAAGAGTGTATTCAAGTCTTTCAGCGAAAAAGACTATCTGGTTTGGTGTACAGTACATTTATCTCATTTGACCAAATGTAGGCACAACAGGACCCCCTGTACAGTAGATATTGGCTCTGCTCTCTGGTATTCAGATATTGGTATTCTACACTGGAAGCTCAAAAATATTGAGTGTGATCCCTAGAGATGTTCTCCTTAAAATATACCTGACGGGTCGCAGATTGAGTGCTCACAGTGTTATTGATTAAAATATCTGCAAGACAGCAGAGCAAACATGCCTGTGTGGAGGTCTAGGTGTTTCCTAAATTTGCTCTTACTAAAAAAAAACTAAAAAAAAAGTGTTGTGTGCAGGAAAGGAAGTCAATGATTAACCTTCAAAAATGCAATGTTCCCTGTTTTATCCATCACATCAGCCGAGCCATGTCCAAAAGCTTCATTGTAGAATATTTTCATGTTTTGTCAATGAGCTGGAGTCTTGCATCTACACCACAAATCCCCCTCAGAGTCCCCACCCCATCATTCACAGGCCCGCAGTCCTCCCGCCCTCCACCCTGCAGCGTTTGGTGTTGTATGCTGTAGTCTGCTGCAGAATGAGCAGAGGAGCCTGAGAACAAGAGTGAGAAAGGCTCATTAAGAAAACACTGCTTTTAGAGCTCGGAGGCAGAAGCAGATCAAAGCCCTCCGAGAGGCTGATTCCGCTCGCACCCCTGTGCCGAGTTCTTTCTGTTCAATCCTCTCTTTGATTCGTTTTTTATCACAAACCTTCCCCCGTCTTTTCCTAGTTGGAACTGGTAGGTTTCATGTCATTGCGAATAACGTTGATAGCAGCTTTCCATGCAGCAAAGAGTACAGTGTCCCTCACCTTATTATTCTGAAAACTAATGAGACCCCAGACAGCGTCTGTTGCTTTTGTGGATATATCATTAAGCAGGTGTTTTGTGTTCATTTCTGTTCAGGGATATGTGCTTTTAATGCCATTTGTTAAAGCCGTAAACTGTGTCTAATATTGAATGCGTTTGTTTTAATCCTAAAGAACATATTCTTTCCTCTAGTTGCTGTAAATGTCCAACACTTTCATTTAGCTCTTTTTCTTCAGTTCTATACAGAGAAGAATCCAAGCTTACTCCAACTCTGTTTACATTGATGTCAGTGGTGATCAGGGTGTTAGTTTTGTAACACAGGGTTACAAATTGTTGTTCCATTGGGACTTTCACACACGTCATCCTAAGACTTTGCAGACAATGTTCCAAAGCAGGCAGCATATCCAGAGAACTGGAACTTGTTAAATACAAGGTGTATTGGATACTGCAGTATATTTTAAAACACCACATTTCAACACTTGAATGAGATGGGCTGTAGCAGTAGGATACCATGCAGGGGTGCAACTACCATCTGCTACTGTACAAAGAAAAAATGTGGCTGCATGTCACAATTTGACAATAGGAGATTTTATGACCATAGTGTGGTCTCCTACTGTAAGCAGGGTAGTGTACCATGATGGAGAATTTGTCTTGCAATGACCTGCATTATCACCCGATTAGCAATCTAACCAGACCATATCTGAAATGTAGCGAAACAAGAAATTCACATAATGGATGTACAGCACACAGATCTACAGAAACCACTTGATGTAATCACGTCTTTACAGAACAAAAGCTCTGAGGAATATTTGTGACCTCTTTTTGAACTTCTACGACCAAAAATATTGTTCAAATATGTACTACCAAGCTGAACCTAGCAAAGGCGAGTGTGGTTTAAAAACAATTGCAATTATTTGTCTGGTGGAAATTGTGAAGCGGTATCTTCTTTCAGATGTTGGCAAACCAGCAGCACTTGGGAGGGCAGCAGCAGCTAGTATATCACTTGACGCCCAAGCAACAGAAGGACTTGCCTACTGTCTGTGGACTGTCTGTACACCAGCTTTTCTATCATTTTATTCCCTCGATATGTTTGTTGCTTTGAGTATTTTACATTCGCAGACATTATGGAGCCAAGTATAACGTTCAAGGTAGAAAAGACATTAAAATAACAAATGCTGCTTTGTAAGAATGAGATAAAAAGGCAGAATGCTTTTTTTTTGTTTTTTTAATTATTCTGAGCTGGTTGATAATAGTCACCAGGAACCTACAGATGCTTTTTTTTGCTACAGTTATATCGTCAAATGGACAGAAGAGTTTCTACATTCTTACTAGAAAGTCATCTGACTCCAAACAATTGTTTCCTCAGCTAGACTAACTGAAAGGGTTAACTGTTGGACTGCCCCTTTTGGATTCTTCGGCCTTGACAAACTAGCTCTGGAATATTTCTCACTTGCATAGCCACGTCTGGCTGCAGCAATTCATCTCTTTCATGAGTTGTGGAAGTTTCCACACAGCATTTTCTAGTAGTGACAATGACTGTCCTGTTGTTAAGCTGGCTCCTCCAAAACAAAATCCCTCGTTTCTTATCTCATTTCATTGTCTAATGGAGAGTAGTCCCACATTTTCATAAAATATTCTCTTGAGTTTTCAGCTTGGTTTTCAACCTGAGATCTCTAAAACTGAGATTAATACCGAGATGTTTGCTTTGCTACGTAAGAATTTATGTTCTTCCAATCTAAAATCCTTAAAGAAAGAAAAAAACAAAACAAACGTATTTCTAAAAAAAAATATTTAAGATGTTTCTTACAAATTGCCATATTATGTTGTGGTCATTGCTCCCATCCCACATTTCACCCCCATATGGGGCAATATATCACAGAGTGGAAAGGATAGATGGTGGTTTTAAAACTTATGCACAAAATCTTTATCAACATTGTCACAAATTAAAAATCCTATTAATTTAAATTAAAGTATAAAGATAAACTTTTTTGTTGATGAAAATTTTGATATTACATAGTAATCAGTGAAGCCTGACTCTAAGAGTTTTCTTTGTCACTGTGAGCTGTTTATTATTTAAACCTGTGAGAAAAAGAAGTTAATCCATTTTAAGATGAGTCAGAAAACTCTGAGGTCAAGGGCCTAAAAGAGTTTGACACTGTCTTATAGGTGCTGCATTTGGGTGGGGCTAAGATAATACATATGACATAATTATGAGGTAAGAAAAGTTTGCTGGAACAAAGCAAGAGCAACTTTTCCAAGAAAACTTTTGATATATAAGTTTGCTACTGCTTGAGACAAGTTTTCTGTGTGTGCTGTAATCAATCAGCCTGTTTATTGGCCAGAAAACATGAAGCCAAGTGGTAAATGGAGGTTGGTGGCAGAAAACAATAACGTTAAGTGTCTGAATCCAGTAGAAGTCATTCACACTCTTTGTTCCTGCAGTCTTACCCATGGGTATACGTGTATGTTCTCATTGTTTGTTTTTTTTTGTTTGTTTGTTCTTTCCCCCTGTGGTTTAGCTTCTAGACATAAACTGGACTGGCCTCTCAAATATCCTGGACATTCCTGGGCTCAAGTAAGTCAATGCAAACTTGATTTTCTTGTTCTTTCACAAAAAAAAATCAGCTATTTTAAGACAGGATGGAAGTTTTCAGTGCTACTTCTTAGGGACATTGGATGCATTTTTGCTTTGCTTTTCTATAGATCTGTACCTTCGTTGTTTAAGTCGTTTAGACAAAGACAAGCAGTGACATATTCCTAGGTAATACCTTGATATCTATGCTTAGATTTTAAGCAAATTATCTAACTGAGCACAAGAAGGCTAGAAAAATTTGTATTATATAAACTCTTAACTCATTATTGCTCTTTATTCTTTAACTTTTCCCCCTTGGTTATTAACTAGACCGGGTAGAGAGCAAACGGGAGCTAATTAAGAGCCACTTTCATCCAGACACAATTACTCCCTTCCATCTTGAGTGGTTTCCTGCATTATTTAAACTGCTTTGAAAGTGACACAGTCATTAATACTGCATGTAATATTCTGGGATTTCAACTGCTTGTCACGTACAGCGGTGGGGCAGAAAGACTTGTTGACAAGAAAGACGCTCTCTTTCGTCCCTTTTGTTTCTTTGCTCTGCGGGGGTGAAATGAATCTGTTCACCCTGAGTGCGGTGGGGTTTCTTGCTTGATGCCGTAGTGGGGAGCACTTGCCGTAAAAGAGGAAGAAGCTGCTGTAGTAGAGGCGGATTGTAAAAGCAAAATGTCTTATTGGATGCATAAGGCTTACTGTGCAGTAAACCTTCTGCATTTCTAATTTCTACGCAATTTCTATGCAATTAGAGTCTACATGCTGTAGACTCTAATTGCATATATATGTTTTAAAAACTAAGCAAATGTTTGTGATTATAATTTTAAACATTCTCATGTAGTCATAAGGGTAGCTGTTGTCTTTCGTTTCTCATAACAACAATTAACAGACAAGTGGAAAATTATGATGATACACTTATTAATATACTGTTTATTGTTGCTAACTTTGGTTCATTTGAATTCATAATCCATTTTGGTGCGCCAACAGTTTTGTTGCCTTTGCTTTTTTGCCATTACTCATTGTCCTTGGTGCAGGAACTCAGAGGCTCCACCAGCCCACATCTCCCCCATGGTGGCTGAAATATAAGGCAGTATAACTGGAGAACAGCGTTCCCATTAGGATACACAGAATCATCTTGGAACATTGTATATTTCAAAAGGCTAATATGCTATCAAGGTGTATATGTTGCATTTTTCTAAAGGAAAATGGTTTTTGCTTCATTTGCACAAGAGTTGTACTCTTCTGCCACAAGCACATCAGATATAGATGGCATCTGTTATTTTAATCAGTAGATGTGCCCTGGTGCTGCCCTGTTATTTAGATATTATATGAAAATGAAAGTGTTTTCATTTTCATATAATTTTGCAAGGTTGATGTTAAAAATCCCTAACAATAACCTGAAAACAGAGCTAGATTCAACTTCACGTAAGACACTAACAGATTACATTTCTTCCTTTAGAAAAAAAAGAAATCTTATTTTTTGGCATCCATTCAGAATGTTCTCCAGCTCAGAGAAAAAAATGTTTTTACCCCCTTCAGATTTCTTCAGCATTTGTTTTTTGGCCGCACTTTCAATTCAGTTTCTTTCATTCTCTTTATATTATTCATCTATTGTCATCTAATTTTACAAAACAAACAGATCGTACTCTGGTTGTACAGGAATGTACAACCATTTCCATTCGTATAGACAGATTAAAATATATTTACAAACTTTCCTATTTGATCTTGGCTATAAAACAACACAATAAGGATAAACACTGAAACTATATCTTTATGTAGGCACAGGTTAGTTTGCATAAATTCGAACTCGCTGTAAATGAAATTATCATAATAAAATTGCCTTTTGGAAATACTGAAATTATCTTTACTTGATATTGAAGTTTGTTTGAAAATCTTAGACGTGTCAATTTCACACAAACAGACTGAACCTACAAAGGAGCCAGCACTTGATCACAACACTGCACATTTAAACCTCTGCCATTGGAGAAGGCATTAAAAGATTTCTTGATAGAGTTGTGGATATCTGTTGCACCCTGATGTAGGTGCCAATGAGTTCTGCTGATGAGGGAACGTTTTACCGTGTAACTGAAAACATCTGTCTCTTAATTGTGCAAGAGGGCACATTCAGGGACTATTAAAGCCAACAGCATTTATCGTCTGTGGACGATGAATGTTTGTTCTGTAACATATAGATTTTATGGCAGTCTGGTAGCAGCTACAGCAAAAATGATGAAGTGACTGGCACAGCAATTAGCACAAATCATACACTGGCACGGCGAAGGCATTGAAATTTGCATGACTCAATGGTTTGTAAAAACCATTACCACCATGTTGTAAAGTGCATATACAGTATGCATGCAGTCCGTAGAAGTATACTATCATAAATAACTCACACACACAGATATGTGGGTGTTTTGGTGTTTATGCCCGGAGAGCAGAAAAATGCCACTACAAGCACTAATGCAGCAGGAATCCCTTTAACTCTTTTTTTTTTTCAGAAATGTTTCAGCTCTGTCATCATATAACCGTTTCCCTCAATGATAAACTGATGACGATGGATAAATTGAGAATTTCCTCTTGGCAACAGACCACAGAGGGAGAAAGTCTCCATTCAGAAGTAAATTTGCCTTATGTTTCAGTTTCAAAATTTTTTAAGGAACCAGATAATGTTTCAGAAAAAAACTACTATGGTATTGTATTGTCTCACTTATTTGTAATTATTTATCATGGCTATGCATTATTAATCACTTGTTCTTTATATGTAATGAAGGGTTATATTTCACCTGCTTAATTAGTGGGTCTTGACCTTGATGGTCTTATAATGTTACAATGCATAAAACTGAAAACAATTAAGGAAAGGCCCTTAGCAAATATGAAAGAAGTGGAGAAAGGTCATGATGCTGTTGATTTAAGTGTTAATTATCACAAACTTTAAAAACAAACTGCAAATCTGCATTAGTTTTTAAGCATTTGAATGGAAGTTACTGTTAATGTATTAGTTTTAAAAAATGTGTTATTTTTTCATGTTAAAAACAGTAAGTGTTTTAATAATTTTAACTAAAACCACTCAGAGAAGCCTACATTGCCACAGATTTTTAATTAGAATTGACTTTGACTGGGCCATTCTAACCAGAACGTTGATCTACACCCTTTCATAGCCTCTGGGTATAATTTGGTTTCCTGAAATTTGGAGCTAAGCCACAGCCTCAAGTCTTTTGCAGCCTCAAACAGGTTTTCTTCCAGGATAACGTGATACCAACCTCAATCCATTCTTAAAGTGTTGCCTTGATTCTTCCATGCCTGTCTGAAGAATCTTTTAATCTCTCGTAGCAACCGTTCAGCTGTCCCAAAAAGCCTGGCTGGACCTAGCACCGCCTTTGAGTTTTGTTTGAAACATGTAAAAATTATAAAAATTATACAGTAAATTCTATCGGTGAAACACACTTAAAATTTGAAAGAATGCAAAGAGCGGGAATACTTTTGCAAGCCACTGGAAATCAAATGAAATTAAATGTCAGTTCCCATACATCTAGTACATTTGTATTTTTATTTTAATTTACATTTTGTAATGAATGTGAAACTCCTTGCTGACATTAGACTTATGTTGGTGATTGAGTATTTACTAGACCTGCAGGTTTTCTAAACCGGCATGATTCTAAAAATAGTTGCAAAATGCAAAAAGGGAAAAGGTTTTTCCTCTCACAATGCAAACTAGCAGTGTCAACTGAGTAATCGATATGTAATGTCATTATTTTCTAACTTGACATAAAAATAAAAGTCAGAGAGATCATTTAGGTGATAGAAATCATGTTGCATTGTGCTCACTATTTAGAAACATAAATCATGCTAAAGGCTGCAGCATTAAAAGCATTCTCTGACATCAGGATGACGTTGCTCTTCTGTAACCCAATCTCTCAGCACTCAAGCATTTGTGCTGCACAGTATTCTGTCTTGTTGTTTTGCCAGAGTAGTCTTGGATTGCCTAAAGCTAAATGATCTTTAAGCTGAGTCCTCCATTCATTTCTTAATGCTGCCATACAATTAACTCAATGCTGCTTATCCAACCAAATAACTTGTGAACTCTGGAAATGGAACAGAAAACTATCTCATTCTCTTTATTTTATCAAACCCCCATGAACAGGTCTTTCAACTAAATTCATCTGAATTTTATTTATTACCTTTTTCTTTTATGATTACACTTGGATTTTTGGTTTGTGGGCTATCGACCTGTGGGTGTGATTCAAAAGTGCAAGGAATGAAACAGTTGTAGCCCACGTCCTGAAGTTGTTGGTTCATGATGCAATGATTTCATGTTCTGTAAAGATCTTGTCAATGTCCACCAAGTTTTTGAAAGGGCTTGGCTTCGTGATTTTCTCAAGACTTTTTCTTTCCACTTAATTTTCCATTATTATGCACTATATAAACAGCCAGCTTCTTTAGCAATGATATTTGGTGACTAACAGTTCTTCCACAGAGTGTCAAATGGGGCCTTTTTGAATTAAAAATCCTTTTTATTGGTCTAGTGCAATATAATTTTTTTGAGGAAATGAAGTTTAGGTTTTTGTTAACGGTAAGCCCAAATCACCATAATTTGCAGAAATACTTGGAATCATAGAAATGTTACTCACCAGTTTTCTGTTGTATTTATATTGTTCCTTGGGCAGAACTCTTGCAGTGAATTTTCCCCTTGCCTGCATCCATTCAATTTGTTATTAACTTGGTTTGTTTCATCGTTTGATCAGACTAGCTTTGAAGCTGTTTGTATGAGCCCCATTTGTATATATTTTTTCCAATAAGACCAGTCGTTCTCTAAGCAGAGTCATCAGTGTTTTAAGTGAATCATTTTGTGGTTTAGACATAAAGAATTCAACAAGACAGAATAGATATGGTTTTCTCTAAATTTTGGACACAAATTACATGCAGACTGTAACCAAGCTGCGGCACATTTTTATATGACTGAATGAGTCGGAGTCACAGGGAATGAACTCATTAAGTTCTGTGTGACAAGATGTTATTTGCTTTTTGCAGCCTGATCATGTTTCCTGCAGCCAATTATGTATTTTCCCTGTTTGGCTGATTAATGCTGAGAAATCACTCCCGAGACCTTTTCAGGATTGCGTCTAATTCGGATACGAAGCAATAATTTTCATCGGAATAGACACATCATGTTACTCGGGCACTTTCTCGGTAATAACAGCCATCTGTCTTAGAGGAGGAGCCTGACCAGTTGATGAAAATTCATTCTAATGACAGTTCTCGGCGATTATAATTTTCCAGTTTTGCCTCAGAAGTTAGCTCAGTAAAAGAGCAGCACTGTGCAATTTTGTTTTGTCACTTCACACATGTTGTCATGCGTCTCTGAAATATTAGAATCATCGAGAAGAAGCATAAACCAGCTCAAGCAATGTTCCTATATACCACAAAAGAATTAGACAGTAAGGGGATATTTATAGACAGAGAGTACTCTTCCTGTCTTTGTTGTAAAACTAAATACTTCAGCCTGTTTACCTTCCTTTTCCTCCATCTCTGTCCTTCCTGTCCCTACAGCGGCTTCTCCGACAATCTGATTCAAGACATAATCAACAGTTATTTGGTTTTACCCAACCGAATCACTATCCCTCTGGTTGGTGTGGAGGACCTGGCCAAGCTACGATTTCCAATGCCTAAGGTACTGAAACAAGTCATACTTCTAAAGTCTGTGCTCGACCTTAGCTGTCTTCAGTGCCACATTCAATTCGATGAAATGTATGTCCTTTGAGCCTTGCTTTTATCAGAAAATGAAAGGGCTCTAGGCTATTCAGAAGAAGTATGGTATTTTGCTGAGAAAAGTCAAAGCTTTTCCACTCAAACTTTTATCGATGGCAGCAAGTTTGGTTTGATTTGATAGTTTCTGCTGCAAATAACACACATTTGCATTTTTTGCAAGAGCTATTACAGATACGATTTTGACGTGAGATCAGATAATAATAGATTTTATTATAAACAAAAGATAAGGTTAATCTTTTATTTGTACAAACGTTGCCATGAAATCGGATAAGATGATTTGAAAGTGTAATTCTTTACCCCTGACCCTAATTACAAAAACAACATATGAAATTGAACAAAAGAGACATGAAATGTTATATTTACCGGTAAGATTCTGTTCCTTTATACATTTCATGTAAATATGTTTTAAAACATTTGAGAGAGTAGCACCACACGCTTCTTTTAAACTTTTCCCAAAGTTAGTCTCTCTCCAGGTGAGACGTTCAAAAGCTAATAACAACAAGTAACCCCCTGAACGTCACTTAACAGTAAAACCTTTTTATCCCTCTGCTCTGCATCTCTCCACAGGGAGTGCTAAGGATTCACTTCCTTGAGGCTCAAGATCTGGAAGGAAAGGATCAATTTCTCGGAGGACTCATCAAGGGGAAGTCGGACCCTTATGGCATCCTGCATGTCAGCAGCCAAATGTTTCAGAGCAAGACGATTAAGGAGAGCCTCCATCCCAAGTGGAACGAGGTTTATGAGGTGATGAAGTTGCAATGCTTCTAAAGACTTTTCTTAATCTTATAATATCAGGGAGAAAACTGCGATTGATTTTGTTCCCCTTGTTAGTTTCCTCTTATGGAAGTTCACTAAGCTGCTTTTTAATTTCCAAATATTAGGATCGTCTTCTTCCAGATTGCTTTAATTCAAAATCTGTCTGCTGATTAGTAGTTTGAGCAAGCCTCCCTCTGCGTGTTTCTGTGTCTGTCAGGCTCTCGTGTACGAACCTTCTGGTCAGCATCTGGAGATTGAGCTGTTTGATGAAGATCCGGACAAAGATGATTTCCTTGGAAGGTTTGCTGCTGCTATTTCTTACCCTGCTGTGTTTTTTAATCACACATCTTTTAAAATGAAACAGGATTTGTTGCACCTCCTCTGTTCAGCTGGTGGATAAAGAAAGCTCCTTGTAATGCAGCTATTTATTAACGTTCTTTTCATGCAGAGCCTATTCATAATGAGCCAGTGATTATCCCACAGTTATTGCCCCACCAGTAAATTTCATAGATTAATTTGTGGTAAAGCTATAACTCTGCGCTCATTGCCATAACACTGAGCAGCAAATCAATGTCTGCCTACCTCTACTGTAATTAATTGGCCTCATTTTATGTTTACTGTTTTCTGCTCTGAATTTTCACTGATTATTAGTCATTATTTCCAGCCTCCTGATTGATTTGACCAAGGTGTACAATGAACAGAAGGTTGATGAGGTAAGATTTGTTTTCTAATGTTTATTGTTAACATGTAGCCTGTAAAAAACACATTTCACAATATTTTGATGGAGAAAGGAGGAAAAAAATTAGATTTAGTCCTCCTTGGGATATAGCTTAGGACCAAACTGAAAACAAGAGAAAATGATTCATTTCAACCACTGATGAACACACATGACCTATGTCCACAGCTGGGTTTTCTCTGTTAGGCCAAATACAACGCAGTGCTAAAAGCATTAATTCACACTTTTTACTCCAAGAAGCCACTTCTTTCTCTTAGTGTGACCTCTCTATTACTGCCCAACAAAAAATAAGTAGCAAAACAGGATTTACTGATCTTTTGGATGACAAATTAGGAAAACTAAAATTGGCTCAGGCTGTATTTTGCAACTCATCAATAATTTCAAGAGAGAAATCGCCTACCGTCTTTGCGTTCTTTTGTATGCAACTTCAAGCAGTTTACCGGACCTATTCAGTTTACTTAGTCTTGTGGAGGTAAAATATATAAATAATAGTACCAAAAAATACATTTTTGTTGTGTTCATATTTAAATTCTGTGATTGTTTTAAGTGTCATTTATTTGTGCTAGCTGCTCAGGCTAACTATTGTTAGCTTCTAAGCTCCCTTGTGTTAGCCTATCTTCTCAGACTTGTAGCTATGCTGTTAGCACTTGAAGGTTAATATTAATAATAATTCATTATTATTAATAAATATGTTTTATTTATTGATTGAAATAAAACAAAGTTTTGTCATAACAAAAGCCAATCTTAAAAATCTGTTATGGCAGTCATGCGACACACAGAAAACATAAACAAAGTGAAACTGCATAGTTTCACTTTTGGAGTTTTTGTATCTTTTTAGATTAGTCAAACACATAACAGGGTACTGTGCACTATCTATATTTAGACATGTCCCTTTGGTGTTTGAATGCACTTGTTCTGAGAAATATGTTGTTTCTTTACTTGTAATTCTTACAGGAGGTAGACTAACCTCTGGGTACAATGGCGTATATGCTTGGTTTTTCTACAACTGCAAAATCTGACCCCCTTGTCTATTTTCTTCTGTGAACACACCATTTACCGTGTCATTAAAGTGCAGATATATGTGTAACTCTGAGCTGTAGCTGACTTTAACTAAAGTAGAAATAAAAGTTTGTTCAAACTACATGTTTGTTGAGCTACAAACAATAAAACCTGTGAGTTTTCGATTTTGTTTCATTTACTGAAAAGGAAATCAAAAGCAGTTCAAAAAATATTTCACCTGTTATTCTGGGAAGAGGGCCAGGCATAATAAAATTTACCTTTTGCTTTGTGTGTCACCAAAAAGACCAAAATATTCTTTCTGATTACTGGTTTTGGTTGTTTTAGTGGTTTGAACTGGAAGAAACACCTACAGGGAAACTCCACTTAAAACTGGAGTGGCTGTCTCTATTCTCCACCCCAGAGAAGCTGGACCAGGTAACACTAACGTAGTCACTAACTATTGTTTTTTTTTTTTTTGTTTGTTTTTGTTTTTTTACTTTTTACTCAGTGCAATTATGGCATGTTGATGCATATTCCTGTATCCACAGGTTTTAAGATGTGTGCGTGCAGATAGAAGCCCAGCAAAAGATGGACTCTCGTCAGCACTACTAGTGGTCTTTCTGGACTCGGCGAAGAATTTGCCGGTAAGACACTAAAATATCCTTATTTATATGTTGGTGATTAAACCGTTCTAGATGACAAATTTGTGCTATTACTTTCCTTCATATCTTCCATCTGAACCATATACACTTCATTTATCTACACTGACTCAAAATTTGTAGAAATGCGAGTGTAACGCTTGTTCAAATATTAATTACTTAGTTTGCGAATGTCACACAATGACACCCTTTGTTTTGTCAGAATATTTATTTTCTGTGACCTCATCTGTTTGTTGAGTTATTAAAAATTAGATTCACACTCTGGCATTTGCACATTCTGATTTAGGGGTGAAACTTAAGAACTTCATCACAGTTTTTACACCAATCATGGATTAACGGTTAAACAAGCTTGAAATGTAAGGTTACCATAATTTCTCAAAATTAGATTGTGTTGTCGCATAGAACTTCATTATTTTACCCGTCAGCTTTTGTACTACAAAGTAGGTCTAAGTCATGTCAGAGCACATGACAAGTTCACCTTCCATGCTATAACTGCGCTTTTATATGAAATAATGTCAGGCCTATAGATAAGTATTATCATTGTGTCGGTTTAAATCCGAAAAAACGTAAGGTGCAAATATACTGTTAATCTGAATGCAGCAGAAATGCAGGTTATTTTTAATTCCATCACTATGTTTTGACAGTGACAGATTATAATTGCAACTTGCTGTCAAAGACATTTTGATACAGTAAAATATTTGTGCTGTAGATACTCCAGGTATTTCCATGTACAGTTTTCTTGCAATAGTATTCACATTTTGTGAACTTTTTCCACATTTGACTACATTACAACCTGAAATTAAATGTTTTTATTTGGGTTCTATGCATAGGATCAACTTAAATTTTGTTTTTCCAAAAGTATACTACTTTACTAATGAACTTGGGGGTCAAAGCAAAGCAATGCACTGCACTTCACTGCACTGCACACCTTTCAGATTTGAATTTGTGAAAAATGCGAAACCATGAAGAATTTTCCGTACTGACAATTATCTCACACGTTTCATTCACTTATCTTACAACATTTAATTAAAAATAAACTAAAGTTTGAGACTGACAAAATGTGAAAAGACATTCAAGAAGTCTGAATAGTTTTGCAAGGGATTGCAAACACAATTTGGATGTAGAAACATCTGTATTTAGTGCTTGCCGCTCAAGGACTCGATCTAATAAAGACATGTGCGGTTGCTATTGTTAAAGGAGAACCTTGGATGAATAAAGCTTTTAGTTTTGGATGAATAAAGCTTTTAGTTTTCAAAATCTCTCTTGAGATTTTCTTCAGCAAATGAACAACCCACATTTAGTCCTTCATTTTCTAAGCCAAAGTGTAGTGCAAATTTTGTGATTTACATAAATGTGTCAGAAATACCGAATCGATTTGAACTCTTTTTCTGTTTCCTCTTTATTCTCCTGCGTCTCCACCCAAGGGTGTCTTCACAGGCAGCTTAGGCTGCGGAAACTTGAGTGAGAGGAGAGCTTCTGGCTTAATCTTTTGTGAGAGCGATACTTCTGAGTGTAGTGCAAATTTTGTGAGTCCACCGATGCTTCTGCATCTTCGTAACCTTAGTATTAGCACTGTGTGATGACATGGATTGAACCATAACGAGCTCTTTCAATGTTTTCTTTTAGAGCATGTGTTAGCTGCATGCTTTTTTTGTGTTAAAAAAAAATCCAATAACCATTAACATGAAAAAGACTTTTTGAAACCGCAGGATCCAGCCATCCAAACAGCCCCTGGTTGCTTCTTTGTTACATATTGTGCCTCGTAGTGCTCAGTTCAAGGCTGGAGTGAGATAGCTTCAGCAGTAACGCTGCTGGCAGAGTTTCTAATGATCTGTCAGTGCTCATGCAGAGATTCATGCACAGGTACAGAAAGCCTGCAGCGTGTTGATGTAGTCATACAGGGTCTTATATTAGTTCCACCTGGTCTTTTCTGTGATGCTTTTATTACTATGTTATTGTCAGATCCTAGCAGTGCCATAAAGACCAGCCCCATACATCCTGCTGTTTATTGTTAAACTATATTATGCATACATATCATGTGCAATTTTGACACAAAGGTGCATCTCATTTAATCAGAGTTTTTTCAAAAAGTGCATTTTCATTTCCTCAGTTCCATGAGAAAAAAAACTTGTATTTTACATACATTGAGTGCACACAGTGGGATTTTTTTTTTGAAAGGTGCTTTTTTCTGTTAATTTGAATGATTATGGCTTACATCTAATGGAAATAATTTCACACATCCTTAGAGCATTAGATAGGAATAATGAAAATGATTTCTAATGCAACTGAAAAGTACACTCATGTACTGTGCAGGTGCAGTTCTGGTTATGACTGTGTGGTGGATTTCAAAGCACTGACTCCAGCCTGAGTCGGCTGCTTTTATGTCTGAGCCAAACTCGGATGGAGAGTTTAGATGACGGTCAGCTGGACAATCTGCCTTCCCCACGAATTTGGCCAGCAGTCAGGCTTTGTAATTATCCCCCAAACTCTTGAGTGCTCTGTGCTTCGCAGTCCTTTCAAGACATTTTTCTTCTATTCAACTTTCTATTAATATGCACTATACAAAGCCAAGTTTATTTAGCATTGATCTGTTGTGATTTATAATATCAATGTCTGTGGATTACCATCCTCCAAACTCTAGCAAACTATTGTTTCGCAGTTGTTTCAAGGCTGGAGTTTTTTTCTTCCACTAAGCTTTCAATGGAATATTGAGTGGAAGGAACAAGTGCTTGGATGTAACTTTGTGAGTAGCTAGGTTACCGAGTACTGCTCTTTTGTCGCTTATGCTTCATAGATGGTGACAATTATTTGTGTTTTAAAAATCCTTCTCTGATTGATCTAACACATTTTAAAAAAAAAATAAAAAATTCAAAGCTTCCATTAGTTGTAAACCATAATCAGCAAAATAAGACAAAGGTAGACTTGAAATATATCACTCTGTTTGTAATAAATTTATGCAATGCATTGATATTCTAATTTATCCAGATTCACCTGTCATTTTTTGGGGGGTCTTTTTGTTCCCCATGACCATGTTGACTCATTCCAACTAACCACGGGTGTGATTTTTCTCCCTCAAATCTCCTTGTGGCTTAAAGAGCAACCTGTCAGATATCACCCATGACGGGTTGAAGCAAGTCTCGGTCTTTAAGGCCCTGAAGGTAACGTGGGAGGAATGGTCTGCATGTCAAGATCACACCCCTACACTGCAATGCTGGGCCACAGCTGTGTCACCCACTGTTGAGTGATTGTGATGATTATCAAGGTGTCAAAGTGAAACTGTGCATGACAATGACATGAATGTTGAATAAGGGTTTTCATTACCTAACCCCCAGCTTGCATGCAGATGGTTTATACGACACGAAAACTCACTAATGTGATTATTACTCTTCTCTGCTTGTCTGAGTATCTCTCTTGCTTTGCCATTGACTTGAACTATGACTTCCATTTTGCAAAAAAACAAAACCAAAACCTGCAGAACCAGCCAGCTTCAGAGGAACATACGTCCATGTTTTGCTAATCACGAACTCGATAATGTTGGAATTTGTGGCTCAGGATCCAAGATAAGATTGTCATGCCGGTTGGTTGGCTTTTTGTAGTTTTCCAATGTAGTGATTACAATTTTCTTTGGAATGTGTCCCACCTAAATTCTGACAGGGCAGGTAAATAGAAAAAAAAAAAAAAAAGGTTCGACAGCTGTAGTTGGATTTAGAAACAGCCCAGTTGACCTGCTCACACAGCTATGATTGTCATGCTCTGCGCTTCCAGGAACAGCTAGACTGTAACAAATGTTATGCATTTCCCGTACTTAGAAACCAGCTGTTGCACATTTCTAGTAAGTGTTTCGCCGTTTCTTAGAAATTTCCAACGTACAATTGTTCCTCATACAGGTAGCACACCCTCAACCTTTCTACAGTGGTAATTCAGCATATATAGAAACCTTACACCCATATTCAGGCTTGACATTAACATTTCTCCAGAGTCTGTCAGCTTTAAGAATGAGTGTTCAGATCTTCCAATCAAACTATGGTTGACTGCTTCCTGTTACAAATACTCTGAAACTCATTTTGAAATGAAGAAAAAACAGGAAAACATATAACATGAAATCCTGACCCTGGGTCAAATACAGACTAACACTGTTCTATGTTCATGAGAGGAATAAGAGTTAATTTTTCAACTCTAAAGCTCGGTAAAAAGTACCTAATGTGGGGTGTCTAACATACAGCCTGGGGGCCATTTGAATGATTTTGTGCATCTCTTGATCTAAGAATGGCAGAAACCTGGTTTGCTAGATCATGCATTTGCATGCAAATACATAAAAACCATGTTGGGGTGAAATGTTCACTGCTTTGGAGGCCTTCCAAAAAAAGATGCAGACAAATAAAAGATACTCAAATGAACAATTTGAATATACTATCAATCATTTATTTGCATTTTCTTGCATTTTAATTTGTATGTTTGTTGTACAGCCCTACATCCTGTAAACACAATGATTCAAATCAGTACCCACTGTTCAAATGAAGTTCATGCCCTTGATAAAGCTGGAGCTGTGCATACTGTGCCTTCCATAATTATTGGCTTCCCTGCTGAAGATGTTCAAAAAGCCTATAAATAAAGGGATACCTGTTTGTTTTCTTTAACACAGACATCTGTACATAACTGCAGCCCCACTTTAGGTTGTTATATATATTTTCTACATTAATAAACAAAGTCTTAACTAATTTAGGCAGGAAAATAAGTCACACTTTAATGGTGGGGGAAAAAAAACCCTGATATATTTAATCTTTTGTCTGTTAGAGAAAGAACAGTAATAACAGATCTTGCGTTAGGTCTGCTGTTTTTCTTTTGTATATTTTGTGTAACCCGGTATACTAAATGGTTGTGTTAATGAGCATGGGCATGCAACAAGAGGCCTAATCATATGCTGGTGAGAAATGGAAGACCTTTTCTCTCTCTTTTCAAGTCATCTGGGTCTTTAATAATAGGGGCACGATCCTTCCGTGAGGAATACTGATTAATTCCCGGCTATTCAAACTCATCATGCTAAATTTAACCTGTAGACAAGACGAAGCCCTGCAGCCTCTTGGCCTCCTGTCTGCCTGCAGCCTCACCAGTCTAATAATCTTCCCTCCTCTCCGTGGTGTGTGTGTTGTGCTGATCGTGTCCTCTAACATGTTGTGTGATTGTGCTGTCCGTCACTGAATTGTGTTCCACGCTGTTGGTGGTTACCTAACACCTCTCTCTTTCTCTTGATTGTCTAATAGTCGGCCAAGAAGAACAGCAGTGAGCCCAGCCCTTATGTCCACTTCACAGTTGGGCACAAAACCCTTGAGAGTAAGGTGGGTATTGGAAATACTTGCTTGAATTTCTCTATCTTCTTTTTTCTCTTTCAGTTCTTTGTTTGCTTTCAGTCTCACATCTTCATTTGAACTGATGACTGATTTATTGGCAACTCACTCTGGCAAATGTTACTTGTTTGGCTTAGAGGAAGAAGAACATTTGTCACCTTTCATGCGGTGTGCTATATTTAGTTATACATAATTTATTCAATATAAATGTCAGCCAGAAGAATTGAAGAGCTGAACCACTCACAGCTCCTCAATGATTGATTGAAAACCTTTCCCGAATTAAAGTTTATAAGCTACCTGAGCAAGAATAATTAAGGCATTAAACACTTAGAGGGCTGGTTGAATAAGAGGACAAGCTTCATATTATGACACAGTTAAAAGGTGTTACAGTAATAACATGAATATATTTGTGATGTTTGGTATTTCAATGAAACCTCAAGATAACAATCTGTTGCTTGAGGTTTTTAATGTGTTTGGAGTATTGTCAAAATGTTAATTCATTTCAGTAGCTCTATTAATGAAATATAGCTCATGAACTAAAAAAAAAAAAACCCTCATTACAGTTACACATTCAATTTCCGTAAAAATGTTATTATATAAGACCAGATATGAGTGCTGCTGATGCACATTTTTTGCCACAGGTTTTCCTTTCACTCAACTTTCTGCTAATATGCTTGGCTAGATTATTCTGTTAATCCCAAAAGACTGAAAATTTGACTTACAGATCGGGAAGAGTGCTGAGTTGTTTATTTTTAAACAGTCGTTTGCCACAAACAGGCATGGCAAAAGAAGCCTGCTCACAGAGTGCTATTTGACAACATGTAAAGCAAAAGCTGAATGGAAGGAAAAACTGTGCACACTGAACAGAGCTCACTGTTCAATATCCTTTATGTCCAGTCCTTTTTTCTGTAACACACTTTTGATGTTGCTTCTGATTCAGGAGGGGCTTCAGCAAAGGAATGTGTCTATGTTGGCTCTCAAGTTTGTTGTGGGTCTTTTGTGATATTTTAAATTTCTAAGAAGATACATTTTGGGTTTGCACGAAGCTGCATGTCATAATCTTCTGTACAAACAGAAATCAACTATTTAAATAACTCAGTGTGTATACTGAATCTATATGAGTTTTATTTTTAGAATTAAATTACTGGGGGGAAAAAATTAACTTTTTGATATTCCAGTTCATTGACATGCACCTTATGTTTCTCCGTCAAGATCCGTCACAAGACCAGGGAGCCTCTGTGGGAGGATTCCTTCTCTTTCCTCGTTCACAATCCCACAAGGCAGGAGCTCGAAGTGGAGGTAAAGCCACACCAAAAAAAAATTGAGAAAATATACTCCATGAAATGAAGGTTATAAGTTTTTTTTTGTTGTTGTTTTTTTTGGAGATAAAGGATGATAAGCATAAATGCACACTGGGTATCCTACGGGTGCCTTTGAGTGACCTGCTGTCGGAGGAGGACATGACGCTGGCTCAGTGTTTTCCTCTGAAGAACTCTGGACCCAGCTCCACCATCAAACTAAAGATGACTTTAAGGGTAAGAACAGGCCTTACACAGGTTCTGTCTGTGTGCCTGAGTCATTTACAATTGATGTCACCCACAACAGATGTCCAGACAAAGCCAAGCAGCAAACAAATTACGTGAGATTATTTGTATCGATGATGCAAAATGTTTTATCTAAATAACTTTCTGCTCTCAGCTGGTTTCTTCCTAACCTTTCACCTCCCTCTTCTTTGTTTCATCAACATTTTTCAGACACCAGATTAATACACAACTGATTTAGGCCTTGTCATGAATGATCTTTTTTGCCTTCATAAGAATCAGTGCAGCTGTTTGCAGTGACCTCTGATGTTTCATTTTATTTCTGTGTCCTGCTCTTTGGCACCTGTTTTCTATCTGCTCATTTACTCACCTCTGTTGCATCCAATAACAAAGTCTCCAGTATATATACTCCTCAAACTGGTTTTATGTCTGTTTAGTTCATTAAAAATAACACTTTTCACCTGTGTGTCCTCTGCATTTGGGTCCTCCTTCGCTTACAACATGACAGAATCATTCGTAGTAACAATTTTTTAAGTAAAACTTGTCTGACACTAGGAAGTAGACTAGGAGATTTCAAAAGACTACACATCATGCCCCGGTCCAAAGAATTTCAAGAACATTTGCCAGTGTGTCAATGATTCATACAGGAGGTCACAAAAATACCCATAAAGCACTGCGGCCTCTCTTACTTCGGTTAATGTCAGCGCTCATGACTCAACAATAAGGAAGCAACTGGGCAAAAGCGGCATCCAAATGAGTGTTTCAAAGAATTCAAATGTCCGCCTTTGCCAAAAAAAAAAAAAAAATCTTAGGGATTCTCAAGACTTTTGACAACACTGGAACATTTTTATAGTGTGGGTTCTTCTCTCTACCAAAAAATCCTGATCGAGAATGTTTTTCTCTCAGTTTCAGACCATAACTTCATAACCTGGGATTAATGGGTTAGTGCAGGTAGCTCAAAAGAAAAACCACAACACAAGGAAGGTGCAAATGTCCTCTAAGTGTTGTGATATGATCTAAAGCATGCCATTGATGGTTGAAAAGTCTCCTTTGGTAAATTAAAACTTTTATGCAAAGAAAAGTGGATAAAAATTCCTTCACAGTGATGTAAAAGACCCACTGTTGTTGCCCCCAACAACCCTTAAGTTAAGTTAGATTAATGCTTAGACATTTTCCAACTAAATAAAATCCTAAATCAAAAGCTGAATTTTCAATTCACTCAGGTTATCTTTGACTGATATTAGAAACTTGTTTGACAGTCTAAACATTTAAAGAGTGATAACAAAAAGCAAAAAAATCAGAAAGAAATCTGTCAGGAAGTAAATAGTTTTTCACATCCATTAGTTACTGATACAAGTGTTTCAGTCAGTTACTGCCTTGAATCACTGGGCATTAAATTGAATTGTCCTTCATTTGGCTGAAACTTAAGTTCATTAACTTGTTCTGATCAGATTAAAAAGAAAAAATGCATCCACATTAACGGATGTACTTTTCTCTGACCGTGGCTTCCTCAAACATTCACTTACTCTACTGAGATCGCACTAAATCTTTTTATGGTTCTTTAAGCCTGCGATTGATTTCCTGTCTCCTCAGATTCTTTCACTGGAGAAGCAGTTCTCTTCAGATCTGCCCTCCGCGGTCCAGGTCAGGAAGTCCAGTGTTCCCCAGACGGCCCCGGCCCCCTCGTTGAGTCAGTCCGCCTCAGAGTCCCAGCTGCTGTCTGCCACGCCTTCAAAGCCAGTTCGCGCCTCCACTCTCACCCTCCAGGACCCCGACGGCGAGCCGTACTCCACCAGCCCTCGCCGCAGCACACCCAACCTGAACACCAGTATGTCTAGTTCCCAGAAGTACCTGCCTCACAAGGAGTCCACTCCCAGCCTGGCGTCGGACATCTCTTTGCCCATCGCCACCCTGGAGCTTCAGCAAAGACTTCATCAGCTGCAGAAGTAAGACGCAAGGACCAATGATTTCCCTCACCTTACGTGTTCTGTGACCCATCTATCCATATTTTGTGGACACATTCTATGTCTGAAAGTGATCCCGGCTGACTATGGTGTGTTTATAGTGGCTCGGCCTCCAGCCAGTACCCGCTGGGTAAGATCCAGCTCACTGTTCGGCACAGCTCCCAGAGGAACAAACTTGTTGTGGTGGTGCACTCTTGCCAGTGAGTTTTAAACCTGTTCCTGTAGCCAAGCATGGCTTAAGTGATTATCCAGCATACTTAATAGCTTATTATTCAGATTACTTTGTGAATGAATGAAGACCCCAAAGCCAAGCAGCAGGAGCATGACACAGTTTTGTTCCACGTTTCCACAGAAACCTGATAGCCTTCACCAAAGACGGCTCGGATCCCTTCATACGGCTGTACCTGCTGCCTGACAAGAGCCGGTCGGGAAGGCGGAAGACGAGCACGATGAAGAAGACTCTTAACCCGGTTTATGATCAAACGTAGGTTTAGCACTCTCTGATCAGCTTTTCTGCCACACTGCTATTAAATCTAATTAAAACAACTACCCACCTATATTTTCCACACCCAGACCTTTAGTTTATTTTATTTGCATCATTTTCATAATTCTGGGGCGTGGGGAGTCTGGATACAGCTTTATGTCTGCAGTGATGCACCACAAGGGAAACCAGGAGGCAAACAGATACAGGAGAACGAGATCTTAGCGGTGAAAACTTGGTGGCGTTATATTATAGGCTTTTGCAGAAAATCCATGTGTAACGACAGAAAATTGATGCAATATTGATATATTTGAAGTTGTTTTAGAAGTTCAAGTTTCATATGAAGCAAATCTGATATTGTCACTTCTTCCTCATCGCTTATTGCATTCACATTCATGAAAAGATATGGACTTTTTTTTACGACCTTCTTCAAACAATCTCAAATTTAGTGTAACAGTGGTTTAAGATTACAGGTTTGCTTTTCAGGTGGACTTTAGATGTCGCTAAGTGATCTACAGATTTTGATTGGAGTCTTTATAATGTTGATATTGAATGTGTGAACTTGTGTCTGCAGGTTTGAGTTCAATGTCTCCACAGTGGAGCTGCACAGGAGAACTCTGGATGTAGCGGTAAAGAATGGAAGGAGCATCCTGTCCAAACACAAAGGCCTTCTGGGAAAGGTGACAGTAACGCTGACAGGTGTCTTTATGTACAGTACAGTATGTCTCTGACTGTGAAGGTTTTCTAAGCGTCACATATGTTGGATTATAAAAATACAAAAATGAAGACAAAACACAATTTTCCTTGGTTGCTTTTTTTTTTTAGCCTCTTTTAAGTGTCAGAATAATTTAAAATTAAAATTATTTTAAGATTTAAGATGAATTAAATTAGTTTTTGTCCAAACTTAACAAAAGCAAAACTAAAATTGTAACAGCAAAAAACCCAGGATAAATCTGGGGACACTACTAGTCCATAAATGACGAAAGAACTTTAACATCTGGAAATATTAAAATCATACTTTTGAGAAAGTATTATTGCAAAAGTCTTACAAAAGAAAGTCAATTTAGTCATGCAAGGCGTCCAAAGAACGCATTTATTTGTGCAATTTGTGTGTCTATGAAATGTTGCGCTTGTCATTGGTCTCTTTTCTATGAACCAGTTTTTTTATTACATTTGTGATAATATTAATAAATAACGATGTTTTCAGAATAAAAAAAAACATTCATTTCTTTATTTTTTTTTTATTTTTTGCCCAAATGTAGTGAACGATGCAAACAATGCACAAAACTGGGACTACAACAACAAAAACAAACACCAAATCGACCAGTATCAGAAGAACAACTAAATAAAAAAAAACACATGATTTAATCTCAATATATTTGAAAGAGAACAATATATACATTTAAAAAGGATGACAAAACAGCAGCAACATCCGAGAAAACATTTTTTAACCCTCTGATGCGTGAGTGACTGACTATACAGTCTTATGTGAGTGGGTCCTTTTTGGCCCGGGTTCCAGTCATTGTGTTTTTATGCTACTTTTGTCATTTTAATTCAAAATAATGTTTTGTATAATACTTTCTACTGTGTTTTATTTCACACAAGAGTTATTTCATGTTTGAAATATTTTCATTTTTCACTTTTTTAAACATTTTTAGAACAATTTGTAGAACATTTCTGACAATTTGTAGAACATTTTTAAAACAAAATGACAACAGCAGCAATTTTACAACAACAATGATGAAATGTCAATAATGGACAATGTTAACATCCATTATTTGTGTGTGGGTGTGTGTGTGTGTGGGCATGCGGGGGGTGGGGGGGGTGTGCAAAAGAGCACGTTTTCTGAAACTAGCTAGCTAACCAAGCTAGCTAACATTACTGTCGCTATTCTATTATGCTGTGTGTATCACGCATGTGAGTGTTTGTATGCGTGTCATCCATCCATCCATCCATCTTTCGTTTTTCTGGGGTGGGGTCGTGGGGTCAGCAGCCTAAGTAAGGAGGCTCACAGTTCGCTCTCCCCAGCCACTTGTTCCAGCTCCTTTGAGGGAACCCATGCCGTTCCCAGACCAGCTGAGACACATCGTCAGCGTGTCCTGGGTCTTCCCCGGGGCCTCCTCCTGGTGGGACATGCCCGGAACACCTCACCAGGGAAGCGTCCAGGAGGCATCCTAATCAGATGCCGAGTCACCTCAACTGGGTCCTCGACATGAAGGAGCAGCAGCTCTACTCTGAGTCCCTCCTGGATATCTGAGTTTCTCACTCTATCTCTAAGGGAGAGCCCAGACACCCTACAGGGAAAACTAATTTTGGCCGCTTGTATCCATGACCTCGTTCTTTCGGACATGACCCAAAGCTCATGACCGTAGATGAGGTTAGGAATTTAGATCAACCACTAAATCAAAATGACCCGAACGCGGGTCATTTTGGACCCACTCACGGAAGAATGGGGTAGTAACATAAAACATGCTGTTTCTTAAAATGTATAAAAGGCAAATTAAAAATTTGAATTGCATGATATCAGTAACATGTTTCTTGAGGAATACCTGGAATATGAAGTGATGAAAACTTTTCATTACAAAGATATTGCAAAAAAGATGACCTCACCGGGTCAAAAAGGACCCACTTACCCATCAGAGGGTTAAGGCAAGTTATTTCTGCAAAAGATGAAATAACATAAGAAGTATAAAAATATCATGGAAAAACATGATCTCAAATGACACATCAAATGTTATTAATTAATTCATGTATTGATTTTCTCATTCAATGTTTATTTCTGTACCTTCATGTTTTTTTTTTTTGTTATATTGTAAATTAAATTTCTTGTCCAAATTTGCAGGTGCTGGTAGATTTAAGTGGAGACGACATATCAAAAGGATTCACTCAGTGGTAATCAAACCTTTTAATCTGGATTCTTATTCTTTCCTTTCATTCACTGATTTAAAGAGAGTCTTATTGATTTAGCCTTTTAATATTTTGTTCTGCAGGTATAATTTAACGGAAGATGGTTCATCTTCTCAAGAATTGAGAAGAAGTCAAGAATCCCTCATCACACAGTGAAACCTCTCCGTACTCTAAAAGTTATTTTGTTTTTCAGACTATTTATTATGTTTTTTCATGACATTTAAAAGAATTTGGGCATTCAAGAGATTTTCTTTTTTGAGAAAAACGGCTAAAGACATACTATACTTTAAAGTTGTAAAAAAAAAAAAAAGCAAACCGTCTTGTTTTTGTTTGCTGGGTTTTATGTAAATATTAAGATTGTGCATATTTATATAATTTAAAAAAATAATAATAATTTGCAGACTTTTTTGTGGAATTATGTTTCTTTAATGGACGTTTTGTAGAAATATGTCCAAATTCCTAGAAATTTCTGTGACATTTATGCAAAAAAAATGAGACAAAATCTGTTTTGTTGTTTATGAAAATGAACCAAAGGAACAGATACAATCCCACACATTGGCCTCATAAGTAGCACTCCTTTTTTGTTATTTATTTTAGTTTTGTTTTTATTATTTTTGTCATGCAGTGTTATTGATTGTTTACATCCTATTGTTCTTTATGGCTGTTAAAAAAAAAAATACATGTGATGCATGTATGCAAATTGTATTTATTTTTTGAGATTTGTACAATATTTGTGATTTTGAATTTTATCTGAGATGCTGAAGAAAGTGGCATTTAGGGCTATGAACAAGTGCTGCAAACTACATAGGTATATAAAAGAGGATACTTGAATAAGGGTTTGAAGAGTTTCAAACCAAATGTGAGTCACGCGAACAAAGGGAGATAACTTTTTATGATCATGTTGCTGCAACATGTTGAGATGATGCATCTTTGACTATGTGCTTGTAAATGTTTTGCCTTGCAATTTTAACTGTTTGTTGCAACTTTTCAACACATTTCTTCTGATCTATCTTGTGCCTTAAAAACCTGCGATGTGAGTTTTCTTTTTCTTCTTCTTCTAAAATATTAACATTTTCAAACATTTACCTGATGCCAAGTGGCTTTGAATAAATAAATATGTTCTTTTGGAAAAATCTGTTTATTTTTTATCATTGTAATAAATACAATATTTCTTGTATTAGAAACACGACAGCGTTTTTGTTTGATTGTGTTTGCACAATCTCTTTAGATCAGATTCCCAGGTTTTATGCTCTTTTTGTTCTTCAGCTCACCTTGCAGGTTTTGTATAGGATTACAGTCTGAGCGAGCTGTGAAAGAAGGTTCATTTTGCCTCCAGTGAACCATTTCTGTGTTGATTTTGCCTTGTTTTAAATGACTGTCCTGCTGAAAACCTTTTTAACAACAATCCAATAAAAATGTTTAAAAACACGAGTCACGTCTCTACATGTTTTAAAACTTTGAAGACAAGGTTTTGATTTTTCAAGATTTTAAACATTTTATCCAATTCTCCCAAATCACCATAATGCATTCTGATGGATAAACCTTTAAGTGTTTCTGTTTTATGACGAAAATTAATTTTTACAACTCCAATATCAAATTCAACTTCTGGGATGTGGTCTTTCTGAAAACAATTGGGTTCTTATGTCTATATGTTACAGTCAGACCTCCTTATTGGTTTTATAGACGTTAGTATTTTTTATTTTATTTTATTTTAGAGCATCTATGTAGAAAAGTATCACTCAAAGTTGAGTTGCTGTGGAGAAAATATTTATGTGGTAGTTTGTCGCCCTCAAGTGGTTGAGAAATGTAACAACTCCTACGTCAAAAACAAACGCCTGACGTCAGGACGGAAACAGTCTATCCAAATTTGCGCGGGTTAAGTCGGCTGTCATTTTCTTCCCGGTTCCCGACTACAATAACATAAACAAAAAGGTAACAAACAACTGAGCTAACTTTATAGTCAGATTAATTCTTCATTTAAATGTTAGCTCGGAACTATCTAGTTAGCAGAGAGGAGTTAAATTTATCAAACGTAGTGTTAAATGTGGTCGACTAACAGTCGGCCATAGTTGTTTTGGTTTGGCAAATACTCCGCCTGCTTGTGAAGAAGTCAATGTTCTCACTTCTTTCAAATATTCAGGCCACTTCGTATCGCTTGGATAACCCGGAATAATGTCCAAGCGAGATGTGTTTTTAGAGGCTACCTCTAAGAAAAAGGTGGAGGACTTTCTTCGCTTTATTCAGCTTCATGTAAGTGGCAAGCTCTGTTTACTGTATTTTATTACGGCGAACTATAGACGTAGACATCGGTATCTTAATTTTCGGGTTATGCATTGTCTTAACACATGCCTATCACCCTCAAGGGTTTTGATATACTGTTTTCAGCATGTTTTTATTTACTCTAGATGTTATAGACGTGTTCCTTCTCCAGTGGAATTGATCCAAATGCTTGAATTACTTCCCCAAAATGTTACCATCATTTTATGTAGGTCTGTCAAAATCTGAAACATATAGATAACATCACAAGTCTTTAGTAATAAGTTTTGATTGAGAGGAGTATAAGTTGACAACATGAATAAATTTATTAAATATTACATTTAGTAATACATTTAATAAATAAATAAATAATTTATTTATAATATTTTTATATATATTTTATATATAAATATATTTATTTAATAAATAATTTATAGAGAGATGTAGGGACTTGAGTATGTCGAAAATGCTTTTCGAATATGAGAATCTTTGAAAACATGTAAGTATTGCATAAAAACATCATTTGAGTCATCATGAAAATACTAATATTGCTAATAATGCTTGGGTGCAAAAGTAATTGCACCTGTTTTAAATATAAATAGTCATGTTATACAATGTCACAATCATTCCACAGGCCTGTAAAAAAGGCATAACCCAGTCCAGCTAGACTTTTTACAATACATAGGTATAATTAATATTTGATTATTGAATGAAAATAACAAAGGCCAATGCTTACCTTTCGGGTTCGGATATATTAATATTTACCTCTGATTTCATCCAGTTTCAGTGCCAGAGATGCAGACAAATCTTTAACAAAACTGCACCAAAAGTTAATGACATGCAAAAGATAAAAACACGGTGACCCAGCCTGCATCCTGGGTTTGTTTCAGGAAACATAAAACCCTGAATCTTCTTTCTTTCTTCTTCTTTTTTCTTTTTTTCTTTTTTTTCTGAGCAGAAGGACAAAACTGAGCCCTTCGATGTTGAAGAGGTGGTCCAGGAGATGCCCAGAGAGCAGAGGGAGGCTCTCTGGAGTCAGCTGGACTCGCTCCTCCAGGAGATTCTGACGGATTTACCTCCAGGTCGCTGGGAGGAGGACGCGATGCAGCAGGAGTCGGCGCCGGATCCTGTGAGTTCATCAGTCACTTCCTGTCCAGCTGGACGACATCAATCAAGCGTTACTCAGAGTACCTCCAATGTGTTGTTTTCTGATTGTTTTGAAATGCGTGGCTACATGATTTCTTCTCTTGATGATTCTAGAAAAACCTCTTTTAATTGCAGAAGCACGTCATGGCGGTGGTGGACGCTGTTACCCTGGTGGCTGCTGTGTCTCTGAAGGTCTTACAGGACGGAGACACGTACGGTGCACTTTTAGATATCGCCTGCAGGCTTCATGGTGAGAATTATGTTGTTGTTTGATTTGACAGATTTAATGGTAATTGCACTGAATCTTACATATTGCTTTTCTACTGACACCCACCACTCAAAGCGCTTTACAACTAAAGCCACTTTGCTCTCTGTTCAGACTGTTCCCAAACAGTCTGAACAAGTTTGGAAGTCAATTTCAGGAAATTTCACATCTCATTCGTGCATCTCTCTCTGTTAAGGCTGGACAATATATCAGGAATATGTTGTCATCGCAAGATCATTGTGTTCAATATTCACATCTCAAATGTCTGGAGTTCAATAATAACTGACTAATGTATCCTAAGTGTCATGAACTTACATTTTACATTTTACTGTTATGTTTAGTCAGTCAGAGTCTGATGGCAGCAGATGCTCACACAGGACACTAATGACAATGTCCAATATGCTAAAGGTCAAGAGAGATGGAAGCACAGATGAGAAAAAGAGGAAAGAATAAAATGGGCTTCACAACTAATGTCGCTTTGCAATATTTACCGATAATATTACCACCACTGCAAGATTTTCTAACATCGTACAGCCCTAGTCTGTGTGTCTGTCGGTCCATCCATGTGTCCTTTCCTGCCGTTGCAGGAATGCCTGACATAAATTCACTCTGAATCTTTACATTTAAAACCACAGATTCTTAGATTCCAGAAATTAGCAGTTTATGTATCGTCTCGAATTGGACTTCAGCTTTTTCCAAGTATGGGTAGGTATGAAAAAGGAAAAAAAATGCACGTGGAAAATGAAAAAATGTGTTTTTCCACACTTCTATTCTCTTGTTCTTTTCTTATTCTTTTTTTGTGTCTGTCTTTCGTTCTTTGGGTTTTGTACGGTGCTTGCATGTATCCTTCATTATAGTCTCTGCAATCTTCAGTTTTCGATGTTTTAAAATGTATATCTAAAGCAGAAATTTTTAAGCTGTGGCATAATGAACCTGTAACATCAGAACTGGGAGAACTATGAGAAGTGTTCTGTGAATAAACTTCCTGTGCCTCTCTGTGATTGTAGCTGTTTTTTCCCCCCACCAGATGTTTTGGTGTCCCTCCCTGTGTCCGAGGCGCCGCTGCAGCTCCGCATACAGACGCTGTTTGAAACCTGGTGGAAGAAGGAACTGCTGGAGAGGGAAAAGTTTGGGCGCACTGCTTTCCTCATCTCCCTCCAGAAGAGCTTCATCCTAAAGAAACCGGTCAGTGTATTCTCCCAGGATGTTCAGTATTTTTAGAAACAGGAGAGACGTTTTCTGGCTGAGGGTAAGATCATTCTGACAGGCAGGAGGAGGAGGAGAGAGAGAGAGCCGCGAGCAGACCTAATATTCTCATCTCTGATCTCTTTGTCAGGCTGCTGAGATCCAGAGGCTGTGGAGTCTTCACAACGTTCTTAAGAGTCTGGAGTACACATCAGAACACAACAAGCAGATAATCGACTTGCTGCTTCAGTGCTTTCACCGTCCTACTCACATTAGAAACGATGATGTGAGCGGAGGCGGTCGTTATCGCAGTTTCTCCGACTTTGTCCTTGAGCTGTCGGCCTGACGGTGTGTTTACTGTCGCAGGGAAAGCGATTCCTGGTGTTCCTTTTCAGCTGGAACGTTGATTTTATCTGGCTTATCCACGGCACCATCAAAAACCAGCTGGAGTTTTATCAAAAGTAAGAGGTGCTCTTCATAGTCAGTGACTCCAGTCAGTATATATATATATCAGAGAGTTTAATAATTTTGTTTTGCTTTATTCTCAGGACCCTAGCTACTCACATCGCAGAGATCTATTTCAGAGCCTGGAAGAAGGCCAGCGGCGACTTCCAGGAGACGATTGAGAGCACATGCATTCAGGATTTCATGCAGAATGCCATTTTGCTTCAAAGAACATCACCGGTTCACAGCAAAGTTAGACAGGTCTGCCTCGTTACGGCTCGTTCACATTTTTGTAATATCACAACCGTAGAGTTAGGATTTACAAATAAGTACAAAAAAACATGATAAGTGATGTGGATTTCTGCTTAGACCCCTCTAATCTGATACTAAAATCCTTTGGCCTTCAGAAGACAGATCATTAGTGAGGCCTTTTGGCAAAAAACAATGCTTGTAATGGATAACTACACTCTAAACATAACATACCCATTGTGAAACATAGGAGGGGCATGAAACAACTTGCTGGGGGGATGCTTTACTTCCTACTTCCCAATCGTGTCCTATTCTTAAAGGTTTACAACATAAAATCCAAGTGAAATGTGAAAAGTTTGTGGTTTTCTTGTGGTAAAATGAAGAGTTGTATCCTGTTTTGCTTTCAGCGTGTTCTCTTTTCCTTATTTCATGTAGATCGTGAGCTATTTTCACTCGAGGAAAGGATGCCCCAGTGTAGACAAGATGCTATACAAACTCTACAAGCCGATTCTCTGGAAGTCTCTCAGCGTAGGCAACACACACAATTAGTTCCTGGGATCATTCACACTGTGCTTACGTGCTGTTCCAGTGTTGATGTCTGCTTGACGCCTTCAGGTTCCTAACTTTGAGGTGCGAGCAAATGCCACTTTGCTTTTCACCGAGGCCTTCCCGGTGCACGACCCGGAGCTAAGCAACGAAAACGTGGACATGAACATTCAAAAGCAGCTGGACTCGGCAATGGTGGGGATTATTTTAAGAAATCAGGATGGAGATTAGTTTTTATTCCCTGTCAAATTCAGTTCTTTCATCCTTCATTTTTTTCCCCCCCATTACTTTTCATGATTTTTACAAATTTCATAAAATGCAGAAATACTTTCTTGAGGAAAACAACAAAACTCTATTCTTTTAAGAATGATTGACAAATGAACTTTGAACACTGGTGTTGAGAAAGGAAAAGTACGACTTCTACATGTGAAGAATGAGGGAACGCTGAGATTTCCAGCCTTGTTTTATCGTTTCAGTGGAAAACGATCATTTCAGGGGGGTGGGTGAGCAAATTTTCACACGTATCTAAATGTCTGTCCTCCTCAGGCGCTCCTAGATGACCCTCACCCCACTGTGCGCTCCAATGCCACGCTGGGAGTCTGTAAGATCCTGGCAAAGTGCTGGGAGCTCCTTCCGCCAACGATCATCACAGACTTCCTGAAGAAGCTGGTAACGGAGCTGGCCGCCGACAGCAGCTCTCCTGATGTCCGCTGCTCAGTCTTTAAGGTAGAACGCCATGGCCTTAGTTCAGCTTAAGTCAACCTACAGCAGAAAAATCCTGGAAATTTCATTTTGAATACTTTGATTCAATACAGGTATTCATGGAGTTCAGAGGCTCACAAGCCTAACTTAGAAAATCAGTGTCTTTGCTTATGCGACTGATATTTGATTTCTTCACTAGATTTTCTTTTATTTTAATCTTTTTTTTGTGTGTGTTTGTTTTATTAAAAGAATCTACAACCTCAGTTGTATTTGACGTATCCCAAAATGTCCCATATCAGTGAAAAACCTTTATTTATCAACATTTTAGATATTAGATAAAAAGCACAAAAACCCAATTTGTATATCAGTATAGCAGGAAAAAAAATAAAGATTTCTAATTTTATAATCTTTACAAAACGCATAGATGTTAAAGGACATCTTTACATTTTATTAAGATTGAATATGGGGGATTTATTAGGTGTGATTTTTTTTTCACACCATTTTACATTTGGTCAAAGTGACATCTTACCCACAATCAGGTAGGCACAGGTCAACAACCACAATCTTTAATGAACGTAACAAAAAGTAATTTTTGCTTCGTAAAACTTGTTACCATGAAAGGCCCCTATTTTTTCATATTTTATTTTTATATTGTTTTTTTTGTTGTTGTTGTTTTTTTTTTTATGAATCTTATGGATTTTTATGTTTCCTTTTTTTTCTCTTGCAGTGCCTGAATATTGTCCTGGACAACCCACAGAGCCACCCACTGCTGGAAAAGCTGCTGCCCACCATCAAGAACAGTCTCCACGACAACTCTGAGAAAGTCCGCACGTCGTTCATTGACCTGCTCATCAAGGTCAAAGCAGTCCGTGCTGCCAAGGTGCGGTTTGTTTGGAGAAAAAAATATATATATAGTTGCATTTTCATTCTGGTATTCAGTTCATTAAGACTCGACAAAGTGCTCAAAAAGTTGCAGTGATGTGAGGCTGAATCTAATAATAAAGTGTCAGTGTCTCTTGTGGTCAAAAGTGGTATTACAAAAACAAACTAAAAAATAAAGCTGATTTTTAAAGTCTGGCTAAAAAAAAAATACTTAACATTTTAAGAGCTGCAGGTTTCTTTTTTGTTACTGGCTTCTTGTGGTAGACCTCAAAAAAGTTCCTTACATAACTGTTGATAAATCCCAAAGTTATACAATTTCTTTTAATGCAGATTTAGAAACTGACTCTCTTGATGGCTTTTGTAAGAGTGGTAAAGTAATAGTAGTCAATCCACTGCTATTATTTCTGAAAAAAACATTTTCTATCACAAAGTAATTTCTGATTTAATCAAATAAAAACGTGCCACAGCTCCACTGATTAAGCAAGTGGGAGGCTTTTCTCCTCACCCTCCCCTCTTTCTGTCTCCTTCCAGTTCTGGGATGTCTGCAGCATGGACCACCTGCTGGCCCGCCTCGCCATCGACTCGCTTTCCGTCTCCAAGCGAATCGTCGACCTGCTCTTCAAGTCCTTCTTCCCCGTCAACGAGCCGGAGAAGGAGTGGTGCTGCAGGTGCATCACCCTCATCCAGATGAACCCCATGGCTGCCAGGAAGTTCTACCAGTTTGCTCACAAACACACAGCTGCCACCAACATCAGTGAGGAACAAAAGTTTGTTTTTATGAGATCACATGGCAGGCTGTAGCACTGAATAATTTAGTTGCTGTTTTTTTTTTGTTGTTGTTTTTTTTTTTTATACTCCAGTAAAACTGATTCTGGCTATTCGTCGAACTCTGAACAACTGCATCCAGGTTGACTTTGACGTGACGGAGATTAACGACAGCAATAAGGAGAACAGCACAGTAAGACGGAAGCATTTATAGACTCTATTGAACTAATAAGAAGTGCATGAGTGAGAAGAAACAGTTACATAGCATTCATCGCCATTCATTCTGATATCCTTGAATTAAATTTGGGGTAATAAACTGTCCACAGCTCAGGAGGGAGAACCCGTAGACTGTGTAATTATGAGTAACGGACTAAAATGCATTGACGTTTGAGGCCGTAATGGGATAAAATGTGAAAAAGTGGCTATGAAGACTCTTGCAGGCGACGCAGAACCAATTTAAACTCGATGTCCTGTCGCCAGCAAGATCTAAAGTAGCACTAAACTCTGTGTCAATCAATGTGTGTTTGTTGCTCCCAGCAGGGCGGACCGCTGGTGTTGGGACAGGACTTGTCCGTCGTGTCCAGTTTGCTGGAAGTCGTGGTCATCCTGTGGAGAAGTGTTGAGAAGGCGCTGAAGCAAAACGAAGAGGCGCACAAGTACACAGTTGCCAAGTTTGGAAATGTCATGGCCAAGTATTTCCAGGCTTTTGAGGTAAAATAGCTGCAGTCCGTTATTATTTTAACGTTTCTCTAAACGACAGCTTAAATGTTTTTTTTGTTTTTTTTATTACTGCTTTTTTGTTGTTGTTTTTTTTAGGATGAGCGCTGCACTGTACCTCTAATCCAACTGGCCTCTTGTATGCCTCCAGCTGCAGCTCCAACATTTAGGTGGGCTACAATGCTAACTTCTGATTGCACTTGATTGTATCTTGATGTAAAACGGTCTAACTCGACTGTCTTGTATTGAAATGTCCTAGCCGCGGCGTGCTGTCCAGACTGAGGAGGATGGAGTCGGGATCTGCTCCAGCTCAGTTCAGCCAGCTGCTGGACTGCGTCTGCAGCTGGGGTCAGGCGGCCGACGTCCTCGAACTGGTCTCTGATTGGCTGGGCGAGGCCGTTCCCAAGCAAGGGGTCAGTGGTCAAGGCTGCATTCCCTGTGCTCTCTGGGAAACTATAGACAAAAAGTTTGAAGACCGCTTTAAAAGTCTTGAATTTTGCCAGGAGAAGTGCGTAAAATGTCGCCTGCTCCCAACTCTAGGACAAGGCCGCTAAAAGCAGAAAGGTGCGAATCCAGGAGACGGCGGAGGCCAAACCAGACCTGGCTCTGGCGTATCTGGAATACCTTTTCACCCACACTTCCACACGGGAGAAAGTCCTGGCTGTGGGCGAGGGGCCCCTGAAGGAGCTGCACACGCTTTTAGGGAGCTGGAAGGTATTTTATAAAACGGAAAGGTTGAAACACGTAACAGTGAATCCGTTGCAGCCTTCCTCTACAAGTAACATGGTTCTCTGTGTTGTCTCGGCAGTCGGTTCTCTACACTCACCTCAGATCCTCCACTGAAGACCCAAAAAGACCCGAAGTGGAGACGGCGCTGAAAGCCTTCGTTTACCACGGTCGCCTCGGTGCTCATCTCCAACATCACGTAAGTCTCTCTCTCTCTCTCTCTCTACTGATTAGCATCTGTCGTCCACCTGCTCCTGTGTTTTGTTGAAATGAATGCTCCTTTTCATAGCTAGTTATAGTTTGCTGAAACAAAGTGGAAGAAACCTTTCTCTGTTTCATGGATTTTCATGGAATACATAAAAATAAACCTGTAAATGTTCAAATTTGTTCTTCTGGAAAGAAAACAGCAGTTTACGCGTAAGCCCAGATTTTGCTCACAAGTTCAGTTATGAACATACATAAATCTCCACAGCATGATGCTGCCACCAACATGCTGGACATTGAGTAGGTTGTTTTTGGAAACTTCACTCTGACAAATGCGAACATGCTTCTCGTTATTGTTTTCACTCTGCTAAAATGGCCAAACGTTTTCCTCCTGAGGGAATTTGGTCTCTTTAAGGCTCGACGTTTTGTTCTTCCTGGGTTGTTCCTCAACATCCCAACCAGTTTCCTCTCATCTGATTGTGGCTGTTTGTGTCTTCCAGGCCTCAGCAAAGCGGTGACTCATCCGAGTAAATCACATTTATGTAAAATTTGTTTGAAACGATGATTTCTGGAGCCACGGTTATGTAGAAATTGCTCCACAATACTTCTTCACACCTGCAGTTCTTTTTTATTTATTTATTTTTATTCGTCCTTGAGAAGTGTTTTGCTTTCACCTCCCTGGAAATAGTCATAATATTCAAAATGAAGATGAAAGTCGTGCTCTTTATGTCTTCAAACATCTACACCCGTAGACAATTTCCCTGAACAGCTTCCAGACATCTCTCCAGATGACAGATTTTTATTTTATTTCATTTTATTTTTTTGTAAGCCAATTTGTCCCTGGCGATGAGCCCGCTCCTTCTGTCTTCAGCTTGACGAGAAGCTAAAATGAAAACAGGAAGTGTTTTCTCTGTCTGCCAGTCGACAGCAGGTCGGGACTACCTGGTCTCCGTGGAGCGAGTGGCGGCGTGGGTCGCAGAGAAGATCCTGCCCTTCCTCACCGGGAGCGACGACGGCGAGGTCTCGGAGAGGTCGCGGAAGCTCGCCACACAGATAACCGAGGTGAACTTCACTGTTATCTCTTTTTGGAAACAAACACAGCTCCAAAACTGTGGCTTATTTGCTCATTTGCTATGTGAGATTTGGTTTCATTATTGCTCTGTAGTTATTGAACCTTCATGGAGAATGATTCTCATTAGGCAGATATTAAAAATGAACCCAAGAAGTAATGCGATCTTCCTTTTTTCATTTCAAAACTGAATTTGTATTTGCATGATTGATGACTGAATAGTCTTATATTCTCAGACAGACGGAGCTGTTATTTTTTAAAATAATGCCTTTTCATTCCTGGTATTTGACATTTTGAAGAACTCTGATGTTTTTTTTTGTTGTTGTTTTTTTCCCTACATCCAACATGATGCAGATTTTCTATTTTCTCCCGGAGGAGCTAAATATGACGTGAATGTGCGTCAAGCTGGAAACTGGAGTCTATTTATATGATCACTAATGCGTTTTAGAAATCAAACCTGACATTATCCAGGGTTTAATATGCAGTATGGAAAAGTATGAGAGGGAACAAAATGTGTTTCCAGATTTACTCATGTCTCTACGGGTGCAAAACCCATATGGCTTTCGGTTTGATCATTAATTGGTTTGTCCATCTGTTTCACCGTCTACCAGTTTCTCCTTCGATTTGTGTCAATTTATTTGTTTTCCTTTAACTCATTCATCCATCCTGTTCTCCATCCAAATGTTGGTCCTGAGAAGTCTGGGAAAAGTCTGGAATTTTGGACATAAAAAATGAGTTGAATATTAGATTAAAAATCTAATCTTCCAGATTAGATTTGTATTTCGCTCACTTCCACTCCGGCTCATAACCCGGATCAAAAGGAAGCCTGCTGTTGCTGCTGTTGTTATCCTGGATGTTTGGTTCCGTTTAGCTCGTGTTCCTCCTCCATCTGGGACTCGGAGCGCCGCTCAGTAAATTTAGAATCCTCATTGATTTTTCTGCTCCAGTCCACACCACGCTGCTGTACGCATCCCTCCTTCTGCTCGCACTACTGAAGTGGATTGTTTTCCCATTTCTCCTATCAATCCCACTGTTTTGTCAGCTCTTTAGAGTAACTGCAGATGTTTATTTTTTTGTTTTTTATCAGAGCTTCCTGAAAGTGTGCCGAGACATTTTCCTCGTCGGTTTGGGGGACGAGACGTTCAAAGGCCAAATCCTCCACCTGTGCTCACTCATCCTCCTCTCAGGTGAGAATATCATGATATGTGAAGGAGACGTTGCAGTTTTGCTAAAGCAGACAAGAAGAAGGACGTTTCCCTGAGGTTTACCTCGTCTAACTCTTGAACGTCTTACAGGGAAGTAACGGCAGCGTTTGTGTTTGCAGAGGCAGGCTACACGTGTATCCCAGCAGTGCTTCCGATTCTAAAGGAGGTTGCAAACAGCTTTGTGCCTGATTATAACGACCAGGATCAGGAGTCCAACTTGGTCATGTTGGGTGTGGTGGCCAACATTTTCCAAAAGATCATAGAGTTGTTGGCACGTCGCCTGAGGAAAGAACCGGAAGAGGGACAGCTTGTAAGGAGTGTTTTTTTTTTTTTTTTTTTTTTAATTGTCATTCAAATAATTCTGTTTTCTGTTTCAGTGGCTTGCAAAAGTATTCACACAAAATATAAAGTATGCGCGAAAATTTAGAGTTCCGGTTTTTAACGTCTTGAAACTCTCCGGTCCACTTCAGCTGTGTCGGTCAGCCGTTCCCAGCCTGACGGACTTCCTCCAGGTGGCACAGACGTGGGATGCGGTGCTTCGTAGCGGGGTGCACTCCACCGTGTTTGCGGCCATCATTGTGGAGAAGAGGCATTTGCTTCAGAAGGTAAAAAAATAAAATAAAATAAAAAATGGCACAGAACAGAGCCTGTCAAAAGGCTGGAAGTTACCTGCTTTCATCAGCTTTAGTTGACGGAACCCTAACCCAAGTGAAAGATGTATTAAATGGTTTGTGTTTCTTCATTTGAAGCTTACACATCCTGAAGAGGTTGTCATCCCGCAGTCTGTTGATGAAATGCCTCCTTTGTCCAGCTTACTGCTGTCTGTCATCCTCAAATCCCCCTCTATCACAAGGTACACACACTCAGTGCTGCTGATTTAGTCAAATTCGAAAGACATTTTATAGATTTTACTTTTTTTTCTTTTCTTTATAAATTCCCGCTTTAGGTCATTTTTGGCAGAGGTCTCGTCATCTTTGGAGTCGGACGCCCTTGACAGTCTCTCTGAGCTGGCGGCTGTTCTGCACGTCTTGGCGGTCATTAAACAAAGTACGTTTCCGTGCCTCAAAACGTTCACATTGACATTTGCCGTTGCCATTTATTGAAAATGAATGTGGTTTGTTGCTCATTAGCGGGGCACTCCAAAGGCGGGATAAAGAGAGCTGCCGTGTCTGTTCAGCAGCATCTTCATCAACATGCAGGCTGCTCTGTGGACAGCAGAGAAACCCAGAGGTGAGTTTTCTTTTCTTTTTTTTTTCTTTTTTTTAATTCAATCAGAGTTTCTGTAAAGGACTGGAAAAACGGTTTAAAAGTTTGACTGTTTACGGAGCCTAACAGTTTTTCTTTTTTTTTTCCCCCCAAAGGGTTATGTATGACTCTTCAGTGAAGACCCTGAATGCTCTTCTGCATTTCTAATCTTCCACAAATTAAAAATGATGAGTTTGTGTGGCGTGTTTTTGTTTTTTTTTACATCTCGTCATGCTCTTCAGATTTTAACTGTATCAACATGGAGAATTTATATGAAAAACTCTTCAGTTTTTACATTTATGATATTCACAAACTGACCCTGACAGTTTAGAGATTTCTTGTTTTCCTGTACACTTTTCAAAGCTCTCATTTTGTGTCTTCATATTTAAAACACATTTTTGATGTGTCTCTATTTGTCTTCATATCTGTTGTGTTGTCAGCCCAATTTTTAACTCTGAAATAAAACAAACAGCTTGATGGACATTTATAAAAAGGTGATTATTATTTATGGCTAAAAAGGACACTTTGTGTGATGTTCATACCTACTAATCCTACTATACCTGCAACCCACATTTTTAGAGTTCAGGCCCTAACATTTGTATTTTTATACATCCCCTAATTTCTTATATTTATTGGGTAAAAACATTGGTGTTATTTATTTATTTATTTATTTTAACTAAATAACATACTTCAGCCATAAGAAATATGTAACTTGCAATATCCTTCAGAGGTCCTTAATGGTAAAATCTGAAATACTTGCAAACACTACATTAAAAACAAATATGATTAAGGGCATTAAAATAAAATCAACAAACAAAAATATATGTAACTTTTTAATAGTGGGATGAACTCAAATGTAAATATATAAACAATAAGAAAATTGGTAAATTTGTAACCTGTTGGGGTTTCCTTATGTTATGCTCCACCTTTTGAAAATTGACATTTAAATATCAGCACAGTCTTCATAGCTACAATCATTAATTTCTTTTCTTGCAATTCACAACTCTGTTTATTTTTGTTGCGTATATGTTTTAAAAGAAAAAAAAATAATAAAGGCTGATTAATTTTCTTCCCTGTGTGTGTGTGTAAAATCTAGTTTCTTAATGGCAGCAATAAATGAGTGAGAAAGTCAGCAATTCTCTGCCACATTCATCTAAAGATGAAATTATGTTTTTTCTCTGCATAGTTCTTATAAATCCAAAAGTTTTTTGTTTTTTTTTCTTCCTTATTTGCAAATTGGTATATTTGCAGTGCATCAGAAAATATCTTCACATAATGGAATTCAGTAAAACTTTTGAATGGATGTTCAAATTAAAAAGCCTAAGATGGGGTTGTATATATTTTTTGTATCTTAGCAAATAGCATCTAAACATACTAGATTACCACAGGTATTAATTAGGTCATCTCTCCAAATCAGTAAATTTAGATCCAGTCATGAAATATTCTCTCCACTATATATTTCACAGTCAACTGCTGTTGATTCATGGGGTCATGTGTGTGAGTTTGGTCCTGATATATTATTTGAGGCTTTACGGAAGAGAACGCACGCTGACCTTTTCTCTTCCAACATCAGTGTCTGACCTCAGAAATGCGCTTCTGGAATGATGGTCAAAACTCCCTCCAAAAGCCCTTTGTGATGACACGATAATGTGTGTGAAGGCGGGCGAGTGAATATTATTATTATTATTTTTACTTGTATATGTATCACAAATCAATGTGTTTTGAGGACTTTGCAACAGAATCAAATGCGTTTGCCTTCACGCCGTTTCGGTGTTTCATTTATAGTTCCTCCTGCCGTCAGTCTCCTCTCCTCTCGCCATGTGTGCTGCTTGACGTCAGGACCCTAGGAGGGGCTCCTCCGTCAAGCTGGTCGCTGTTCGTGGTGCTGAAACAACGCCTGGCTTCGGTTGTGCCTGAGCGAATCGTTCCGCCTCTCTCTCTCTCTGCCGTTCCTTCTCCCATCACTTTTAATTTCCTGTCCTGTGCAGCCGTCCTCCCCGCCTTCCCCCCCACCCCCATCACCCCCTCTGAGGTCGAGACTGAAAACAATGCAGTTTTAGCGAAGGTGTGCGGGAATGGATTAGTGCTGAAGGCAGGAGCGGTATGGATTCTCCGCGGTGTCCCGTCCTCGTCGCTGCGCTGGTCGTCTGCCTTTGCTCCTCACCTGCCGTCTCTGACAGGAAATTCGGTAAGAATCCGCGTTTTATTTATTTATTTAATCTTATTCCACGGTCGTTCCCAAATTACACTTCTACCAGAAGTGGGATCGTCTCTGCTTTGTTCCGTCGTCACGTTGTGGCGCTAAATCTCCAGATGCATAAACAAAAAAAAAAAAACAACAACCAAAAAACATTTAGCCTCTTTGCAAAACTTCAGGGGAGATCTCAGCGTGCAAACGGAATTATCTCGCAGAGTTTCCACATTGATGGAGGAGGTTGGATGAAGTCCGAAGATCCATCATTAGGAAAAGTTACGTAATCTCCCAGGCCTAATGGACGAGATGTTTCCTGTGGGACTTCTTCTCTACTTTCTACCCCATGTGTTTTCCGTCTGAACTGCACATCTGTAGTCCTCACTGTATTTAGTAGTATGACACAATGATTTACAAGATGGGCTAAACATGATGTGTGAAATAGAGCGAAGTTTGGTTGGATGGACGTTTTTTTTTGGTGACGAGCCAGTGATAGTCATACAAGTGCTTCACGGTTGATTTATTTCGGTATGTACAGATTGACTGCACAGTACAGAAACAACCCAAAAGAAAGGTCACAGAGTGATGCATTTCAAGCACCAAGCGGTTTCTAAAAGTAAAATGTGTCAGTTTTGGTTACTGAAGTCACATGCTGGTATCCTCGTGGGTAATTGGAAAATATGGAAAATTTGGTGGAAGGAAAAAGTTGGTGAAAATAGACATAACTGCTGTGTTGAGTGATAGAAACGTCTGACAGAAATTCACTGGTCCAAATCTATCAAGTGAGGTAAATGGGCTGTATGCTTTCAGAACAAGGTGAAGTTTGCTATTTAAGACGGATCTTCTTCATGCCACATTAATGCTACTATTTATATAAAGGAGCAATGGCAACACATTATCCCTGTATTAATAATGCATCTGTATTGGTCTTAAACATTGGGTTTAATCAGCTGCACATCGTAATCGTTACACTTGACAAATAAATGTTTCATTTTTTTAATTGAAATACTGACATAAATGACCTTTTAGACGTTCTGATTTGTTTAGATGCACTTGTGGCAACTGCTGATAAATCCTGAAAATGTGCTAAAATTATTGTCATGAATAATATAAGAAATATGCAAACTATAATTAAGAATAATACAAAATAGTCTAAAAACTGGTAAACATTCACTATCATCTGTAAAACAAAATTAAGTACAATAAAAAAATTTATTTCAAAACTATCTGAAGCTAAATTAAAAATGTGATCAACTATGGTTACAGTTAGATTGAAAATCATGTTAAATGAAATATAAATTATTAGCAAAAGAGTGAAAAGTCTTACATTTGTTTTTAAAATAACATTGATGGTCTCTGCTGGCCTCAGGTTTTCACAGGGAGGCTTTTCCAGAGGCCAGAGCTGAGATTCATGCCTCACACTTGAGGAATAATCAGGGAAGATCTTCTTATAAGCTCCAGGATTTGTGTAGCATACATGATAAGTGCAAATCTGATCTTAGAAAATTTAACAATTCTAAAAGATAGAGAAAACATTTGCGAAAAACCTTTACGTAATTTTTATGCGAGCTTTGTTTCTGGTCCTCACAAACATTTTTGCTGGTGATTTTTCAGACTGAGAGGAGTGGGAACACAAAAAAACAGAGCTTCATTAAATGCAACACCAGGAAGCACATACAAGATCATGAGCAGTCTGGAAAAGTTTGGAATTTGATTTTAGGGGTCTTCAGGACAGAAAATGAAAATTGGACCAAAGAAAATATTCATATTTTCTTTTTACCTTCTTTCTGTAAGTAATTTATTCTTTGTGCTATTTGTGTCTTTCTTCCTTTCCTTCTTTCTACCCCATGTCCTTCCTTCCTCCATCTTCCCTATCTTACTTCTGGGCTTGTTTTTCATCACTTTTTTTTCTTGCCTTCTTCAGTCTTGCCATCTTTGTGTCCAAACTTCATTCAATTTCTTAAGTCCTTCTCTTCTGTGAATTTCTCTCCTTCTCTGTGTCCCTCTTTCCTTCCTTTCTTCCATTTCTTTCATCTTACCTCTTTTATTTGTGCCATTTAGCTTCATTCCTTCCTGTCCCTCAGTGCATCCTGCCACTCCTTTTGTTATTCGTTTAGTATATTCTTCCTTCTCTCCTTTCTTCCTTACTTTCTTCCTAAAAAAAATAAGGTTGAATATTCTGTGTACTTATTATCCTTATGTGTTCTTCACAGACGGCCTCAGACATAAGTAAACAGCTTGATTAGATATATATATTTTTGTTTTTACACATATACATGTATTTTGCAGTGTATAGTAGAAAATCTGTTGTGATAACTGAATTCCCCCAGTTTTTCCCACTTCTTATCACACCTACTGCTTCATTCTGTGCTGCCAGAACACATGACAGAACAAACTGGATCATGAACAGGAGGCAAATATAGGTTTCCGGTCGGCATCCGAGATCTGCGATGATTCATACGGACACCGAACGAACTGCATCATAGTCGGTATATTTAGAGCAGGGGAGTGTCATTTCCCCCTTTTATTTAAATCAGCATTCGAGCCGCTTCTTCTGTCTTCCATCTAATCTTATACTGTTTTTATGTTTTTGTTTTTTTTTTCCGTGATGTTTGTGAGGTTATGGGTAAGGATATTTGGTAATGATCCCGTGCTTATTCCCCACGGGAGTTATTTAAAAAGAATTTTCACACTGCAGTTCTGAAACACTAAGCTCTTGATTGCGAGTGTCGCGGAAAGCTGGAGATACTAATTTTTATTTTTATATTTTTCATTAAATAAGGCCCCCTGTGATTTACGGCATGTAGAGCTCTGATTCAAAGTAAGCTGGTGTGATTAGTATGGGGTGGTATAAATAGTTCTACGGATACATATTTATGCAGTTTGTGTGGGAGAGAGACAGAAAGGGTGTGTGGTGCGTGGGAGTCCAGAATGTCTGAGGGAAAATGAAAGCAAACGTTAGGAGTTTTAGTCTGCAGCTTAATGTTTCAATAGTGCAAGTATTCAAATACCTTTATAAATCTAATTTATAAACAGAGTCTGCCTGCTTGTGTGTACGTTAATCTCGACATGAACCCAGCTGTTCTGTGGACGCTTCAGTTAAAGACCAAGAAGAGACTTGAAAAGAGTAAAACCTATCATCTGACAATGGAAAGAGGGATGGAACCTGAAATCTATCAAGTCATGGTCGTTCACTGGGCAAAGGGAAAATTAATCAGCCACGCAGCCAAGAGATTAATGGTAACTCCAGAGTAGGGGTGTTACCTACTCAAGAACTACTGTCCTGCCACTTTCAGCAGGTCATTCAGTTCTGCATAGATCTGGTAATGAGAGGTTAATTTAATTCAGTTGTGCATCTAAAGGCTGCAGCATGGTAGTCCGGCCCCTGCTCTCTCTGGACGACCCGCAGAGACGTTCAGATACTGTTGGAAAATCTGTTATCAGTTGTATTTTCAGCATACAGGCTTTTATCTGAAGACCTGTACACCTGGAGGGCACAGGGATTTGTTCTTATACCTGAGGTGGCTAAAACGATAATCTTTTTTTTTCTTTTTATGGCCAGAAACTCAAGTACAGAACTTTTGGAAAGTCCCAATAGCTCCTTCCCACTACGGGATCTTAAGAGAGACACTATTGGGGAAAAAAGTAATAGGAAGACGAGTTGGGAATACAGAAACATATGGAGGAAGGTGCTCAGGTTAGATGAGGATAACACTGAAATTTTTAAGCCTGTATTCAATATGCTATGTGTGGCTGAAAACTAACACAATAATGTTAAATGCTAATTGCACTTACTCTGGTTTTACTAGATACAACAATTTGGAAATCCCACTGTTTTTCTGATTTGAACACAGTCAACTATGATGGGGTTGAAGTTCCAACCTCTGAGGAAATGGAGCTCAGCTGAACCACATCGTCCCCATGAAACATGGTGGTGGCAACATCATGCTGTGGGGATACTTTTCTTAAGCAGATGCAGGGAAGCTTGTGATCAGAGTTCACTTTCCAGCAGCAAGGTGACCCTAAACTTAGAGTCACATCTAAATGAAGTGGCCTACATTAAAGCATACTTGTGGGTTAGAACGGTCTAGTCAAAGTCCAGATTTAAGTCCAGTAGAAAATCCTTGGCGAGGTTTTAAAATTGCTGTTCACAATCTCTGTCCATCCTAACTAAGTTTTAGCTCTTTTGAAAAAATAAATAAATTTATTTAGCAATAAATGTCTAAATGTGACCAAACTGGTAGAGAAATTCTCCCCAAAACTTGCGACTCGCTCAATAAAGTATTGATGAGGGCCAAACCTAACTGCACTAAATACATTTTATGTGTTTATTTGCAAAAGTAAAACAAAACAAACAAACAAAAAAAAACCACAATGTGTTGTCTTCATTGCATGTCACATCTCCACATTTATTTTCTGTTATTCTGTCACATAAAATCCAGATAAAACAAGTTTGTTCAACGGGGTGTCAATACTTTTGCAAGGGTCAATTTTACCTGCCAGTTGATAAATTTGCCATTTGCTGCATCTATAAACCGTTAACATGTATAATATCCACATTGGAGAGCGGTGGTTTGAAATACCTGAGACAAAGCTCTGTTTGTTCAAATGACGTCAGAGCTGCTTCTTTTCGGCGTTCGCTCAATGAGACGAGACCATAAAAGGGTTAAAGCGTTAACTTCCAGCCCAGATGACTCACCAGCCATCCTCCAGTCTGACGCCTGTAAGTGCCATTCAAAACCACGCTTGTGAACTGATCAGAAACTAAGGTATTTTCTAATTACAGCAGCATTACTCACACGAAACACAGTTATGTAGATCACAGCGTGCTGTTGTAAAAGAAAAAGGAAAAATGCTCGACAACGACTGATGCAACCTACGTTTGAGGGGTGACGGAAACTTATTCTGAGAAAGTTATTAAAAAGCCTCCTTTGACTAATGACTGTGTTGTCACCTGAGCAGTGTTTACCCAATGGAAAACGCGCAAAAATTGATTTTGGTGCGCAGCAACACTCCACTGCTTTGCCTTTCAGATTTGCCATCAGGAACGTCGTTAAGATTCCGTGCGGCATCTCCGTTCTGTTTGCAACGGGTACGGCAGTGCTCGGAATCCCAATAACAGCTCCGGAAAATCCCAACAGATTTCTTTAAAAAAAAATAAAAAAGACAGTCATTCTCCAGCTGCGAGGTCATGCTTTGAATCATTAGGTCGTTGAACATGAAAGCACAGATCCATTAAGACATGTGTCATGGATTTGGCAAGATGAAACATGTCAGTGTAAGTCTTATGGAAGCAGCCCATCATACACAAATGGAGAACAGAGCATTTATTGCCAAGATTGAGGATTTTACTGCTGCGTATTGATTACAATGATAACTACAGGCTTTAAGGATTTCAAAACCCTGTTTACAGAAACAGCTCTCTTACGCTCTCAATTTAAGATGCAGTGCAAGTGTTATCACCAGTGCGTACATAAATATAAAGTATTCTAAGCTTCTGCTGCTGGAGCTTTTCATTGCACGTGGCTATCAGCAACCATCTTCAAATGCACACAGACAAGTTAGAGTTGATTCATATGCTATCTGTTTTGTCACTGGCCTGTTTCAGATGATAGATCTCAGAACTGAGTGGTGGCATCAAATTCTTATAAAGGTGCTAAATCATCACAGGGGGATGAAATATGCTGTATCAACGTAAAGGTTGATACTTCACCACAGGCTTGGGAAAGTGGGCCTCGCCTTACTGGATTTGCATCATTTTGTTCCGTGCAAACTAAAAGCAGGAGGATTCACACCGGAAACAAGTGTAACTTCAACTGTAGTGTTGGTGAGGGAGAACAAACAAAATGGAGATGTGTAGCAGGATCTACGGAGCCAGATACACCAAACTTAATTATAGTCTCAATGTTTATTGGCTTCCCTGTTGGGATGTGCAAAATCTTTGATTTAATCAGATGATGCTACGATTATACTTCAGGTGGGTTTGGAACAGAACAAAGGATCGATATTTGGAACAGCACTCATGGCCACTTTTAACTCTAGAGTTGCACCTCTCGTGGTGGCAGTGTTTTGGCTTTTCCCTGTTACATTTGTTCTGATTTGCTGTTTTTGTAAACTTTTGTTTATATTTTTTTTTGGTTGAGGTGTTGCATGTTTGGACAATTGTTTCTTCTGGTTTTGTATGTTGTGCATCTGGAAGCATTTCTGCTCTTACCTCCTTACTTTCGTACAGTTGCTGTGATGCATAACTACGTCAACAATGTATTGTTTTGGGAGCAGCTGATTATCATTTCAAAAGATCAAATAATGCCTGAACTACAACTCCAGAACCCAGAAGACTTGAAATGGAGGCTTCATGGATGCAGAGCAAGTCCAACGAGCAGAAAGAGGAAGAGGAAGTTCAAACAATTTCCTTCATCCGTTATGATAGACGAGCATCGTGTCCCCAACTCCAACATCTCTGCTCAACTTTTTTAACTGTACAGCCAGACATATATTTATGTCTGGCTAAGGTGCTAATCCACCTTATTTGCAAAAGCAAATAAGGTGGATTAGCAGTGCTTCCCAACCACCGATGATGTCATCCAGGACATGTTGCTGTGAAATATCAGCCCTGTCAAAGTTGAGCTGTTTGCATGTCATCACAATCATGAGTCTGTCACACAGATCCTTTCTGCCCAAAGCATCACCATCCACAACTCGATGAAGATACTTGGATGATATGAGTGGTGTCATAACTCAAATTTTGTCACATTAAAACCACAAACTTAAACGGAATTCAATATGATTGAAGGGGAAGGAAAATGCTACACAATAAAAAAAAAAAAAAAAAAAAAAAACTCCAGAATGTGTAGTATCATTATGTAATTTATTGAAAATTTTCCACATTACTCTTTGCCTCAATGTCAATCTGATTGGTTGGAGGTAATCTTTAAACAACAATTTTGAATTCTATTTTGGTCTAGTCTTTGAGCCATTCTAACACACGTAAATGCATTGATCCGATCTAATAATAATAATAATAATAATAATAATAATAATAATCTTTATTGACATTATAAAAAACATGCATTTTACCTAAATTTGGTGCCTTAGATATAATGCTAGCTGGCATTTAATGCCCTGATGGCTACTGGGTATAAACTGTTCTTCAGTCTTTTTGTTCTCACTTTGGTACTCCTATGTGCTGTGTCAAAGGTGTGAGCAGTCTTCAAAAATGTTCCTCGCTTTCTTAAGTCATCCGGACCTGTGGAGCTCTACAAGAGAAGCAGAGGGCAGTCGATGGACTGCAGGGCACAGATTTTATGATTCTCTGGAGAGTCTTCCTGTGAGCTGCAGTGCAGCTGGAGAACCACACACGGAGGCAATAGCAGATGATGCTTTCAACAGAGCATCAATTGAAGGACACCAACAGTTTTTGAGAGAGGCTCTTCCTGAAGACTCTCAGGAAATGGAGTCCCTGCTGTGTTTACATCCCAGGCCAGGTTATGCAGGTTATTCTTGGGTGTTGCCAAGAAATGGAAGATTGGCAGTCTCACCACCCTGTACTCATAGATTTATAGTGATTGAAAGTTTACATTACTTCTAAAATCCACTATGAGCTCATGTGTCCACAAAATGGAAAACTGCAGTTTTGGGCTTCCTATCACTTGTTTCAACATTGACAACTGTTCCTCTTGTGTAAAGACCAGTTTTGTGGTATTTATGACTAATGTCCCATCTTAGCTGTAGATTGCTGCAGTTCCTCCAGTTACCATTGGCCTCTCGGTGGATTCTCTACTTCACCGTTTCCCAGCCCCTGTCCTCAAGGCTCACTGCCCTGCATGTTTTAGATGTTTCCCTGCTTGATCCCTTCCTGATTTGGCCGATTCAGTTCTCTGTTTGCTCATGTTTTTTGCCAGATAATGATATTGCAATGTTTAGACTTGACGATTGTAATCATAGTTAATAACCCAGTTAAACAAAACAACTTTTTGAGGTTCCTATGATTTTCTGACCAAGGTCTTCAGACTGTACCATGTATGAAGCTATGATATATATATTTTTTTTAATTACTTTAGTTAATAACTGAATGTAGTAATTTTACTCATGTAGTTTTTGAATCTTGTTTTGTAAGACACTTTGTGATTTCATGTTTCAAAAGGTGCCATGTAGGTTTTACTTACTCCTTTTACTCACGTTTCCAGGTACTGAAGCCTCATTTTTTACAGCTCTGATGGAAGTGAAAAGACGGATCCCAAGAGAGGAGCTAATAGTGCTGCAAAACTAATACAGCCCCTCTCTCATGCTCTCAATAAAGATTGTGGCGCAATTTTTTTGCCTGCCTTGGGATTTCTGAGTCATCCTGTCAGATCTGTTAGAGGGTCAAAGTGAAGCACAGTGTGTTCAGTTGAGACTTTATTGACACTTTGAAAGCGAAACCTCTCTGGAATTCTCTAACGGCGTCGGCTCAATAATAACCTTTTGGTCGGAGCTTTATTTTACAGAACATCCGCTCTTTGTGTGCTGGATGGCTAAATGAGCATCCCGTGTGTTATTTGCAAAACCCATTTGCCAAAATAAATGAGCTCCACAGCTGCTGCAGTCAGTGTGAGAGCCATTGATCAACATTAGGATTTTCTGGTATCATCTGCTGTTGGGCATTATATGTACCTAGTCTTAACAGTAAACAGCGTACAGCATAAAATAAAAAATAATGAAAAAGAACATTTACTTAGATAAAAACATTTACTTTTAGGCAAATTGTCTTTTTGAATAGTACCAGTCATACACTTGGTGATTAATTCAGCTAAGTTATTAAAAATAAAAGAGAGGTAAGGAATTAATTGCTAAAATAAGTTGAATTCTGGACTCAAACCTTGTGTTCTGGAGAAAAAAAAAGCTCTAATTTCCCAGTTAAATTAGGTAAAATTCTAACATATTGACCCACTAATATTATGTACACACTGACTTAGTGACTGTAATACATCGTGATCATGTTGTTCCACAGAAATACAAAGGTGTGTAGTTAGAATTCATTTGGTTAGAAAGTACTCCATTATCTGAGCTCGGGGAACCATAGAAATATTGAATAAATATGACGTGAGAATGAACCATACATGTGGTTGCATCTTCTGGAAATACTAAATCTGAATAATAAAAATAATTTAAAAAATCCTAAATAAGATTTAAGCTTGAACTACTGTAGGATGACTCAGAGAAACACAAACTGTACCCCAATTGGCTATTCTAATGTACTTTGTTTTTGTTGGATTAAGTTTCACTCTTAAAAGAATAAGTACTGATTTTCTGATCAAGAAAATACCAGGCAGTAGGCTGTATATTTATGTTTTGGGAATCGGTGACAGCTGATATGATAATAAGCAGTAGCACATTGAGAGGAAAGTGGTTTTCTCATGTCTCTTTGTCAAACATTAGAAGCTCTTAAGGGAGACAGAGATGGCTCAAGCTGTTTCAAGTAGACATGTTAAGAGAGTATCTATTTTTTTTAGACTCATCTCTGCTCTGGTTTTAAGGTATAATTTGCTGATAATCTGAGTCAAGGAGGAAAAATATAACCTGAGAAGGAGAACGGTAAAAAAGAGATGTTCAAATGTAACTTGATAAACTACAGCAATTAATCCATTGATAAGCAAGAAGTATATTGATTTTCTTGTTGCCTTCACTCTCTCTGCTGGAGACATTGAGTCCTCACTTTCATGCAGCTATAACTATGATGTGCACTCACGCACTGCTGCAGACCAAACACATCTTTATGCAGTATTAATACCCTTCGGTATATTGACGTGTTACTACAAACTTCAGTGTATTTAAACCAGGATTTTAGCTGGCAGGCAAACACAAAGTAGTCGACTTTGCAGACTGTTATATAAATATCCATAGTTTTTAAAATGATGTACAAATCTAAAATCTAAAATGTGACTTACATGTGTATTAACCCATCAGTACTTTGACAACTCTAAATAAAATCTGGTACAACCAGTTGCTGCAACCTTACTTGAATTCACCTGCATAGATTCGTCTCAGTAATATGCTGTTCGGTGAAGGCCTCAGAGGTTTATTAGAGGATATTAGTGAACAGACAGCATCATTCAGACCAAGGAACACAGCAGACAGGAGAAGGAATATTGGAATAAAAACACCTTCCTGTCAGTGGATCAGTTCCCCACATAGCAGTGCCTCCAACACCCCAGCAGCGGCTGGTGGCTACTTCAGCTGAGATCTATGAATTTCTAGGTTGGTAATTTGGCAGTTGACTATTTTAGTGTTCGACAAGGAGTTTTTATCGCTCAGAGAGAATCCCAGTGAGCGACCGTGATGCACGGACTCAATCTTCTCCTGAGCTGCACTTTTCGGTGACACGGACCACATAGTATTCTCATGTCTTTTCATAAGACCACGTAGAAGTTCTCTTGCACATTTGTACATCCGTTTTTAGTTTGAGATTGAATGCTGTTAGTGAATGAATTAGCCTGAAAGTAATTTGTGTGTTTGATCGACGTAGAGGACAGTGACGCTTTTGTGAAGATTCAGAAAGATCTTCATGCTTGGCGAAAAAGTAATCAATACCGTTTCAGCTGTGATTAAAGCAGTACTCTGCCTGTTTTGTCTCCTGGAGATGTTGATAATTACTCTGCACAATTTATCAGTGCAGAGAAGAGGTACTTTCCTCTTAGCGACTAATTTATTTTCCTGTTCTCTGTTTCTTGTTTTATATTAGTCGTGTTGCTCTTATATTCTGCTAAGATCCATTCCAATTTGCAGCACTTTGCAAAAGTATTACTACCCCTAAAAGTTTTTCACATGTCATGCTGTAACTGCATTGAATTGTATTTCACCTTCAAGCAGTACAGCAACCGCAAGCACACATCCGGAGCTACAGTGAAATGGTAAAGATCAAAGCTCATGTGTAAGAATGGCCCAGAGAAAACTGGGTCCGAAGAGTGGAAGGATTTCTGTTTTCATCAGGTGCTTTTCTGCTAGATTTGACTAAGGTTCATTGACATGCAATTAATTTGTTCCATTGACCAAGTGCTTTGTCCAGTTTTGTGTTGGGACATCAGGATGGAAATAATAGCAGCACAAGTTGCGATGCTATTTCAGAAACTCTAAAGCAACATGTAATAATAATCTACATTAATACAGCTGAAATGGGAAATGAAGCTTCTTTTGCAAAGAAAGATGTTTTATCCCTTGGTGGCATTTGGTATTATGAAGTTGCCGGCTCCATGCCGAACCAGAACCTTGGCATTTTTCATTTTGCCTGCATTTGCATGTCAGTTGGTTTCACACGTGCAGAAAATTGGATCCCAGGATCACTGCAACGCTGGGATGACCTGTAGTTTATTTTGGGTTCAAGTGGCAGTAAACTTTTCCCCTCATCTGGAGAACTTGATATTTCCCCCTGGCCAGGTTGATTCACTCGGAGCTCCTCAGAGCGTGACAAGGAGGATGCTTAAGTGTTTGACTTGCTCCGGTTCTGCACTTCAACACTCAATCACGTCTCAGATGAGGGGAAGAAAATCAAACGTCTGAATCACTCAGAGCGGGTCGGGGAAAAGGTCAAGCTAGCCTATTTCTGGGTCCTCAGTTGCCACGGTGATGCCATCTTTAATTCATGGCGGTCGTCGGGAGCTGTCGCCTCAAGCTGGCAACTGAGTGACTGAGAGTGACCTGCTTGAGTGGGAATTCGGACAGAATTGTTTTTGGTTACGCTCCTCCAGATGTCAGGTGGTCTCAGGTGGTGTCAGGTCCTCTCTGTAGCCAAAGCGACCTCAATTTCTGAGCCTCAAGCGTTGGCTAATTACTCTCTGAGGCTTTTCATTTGTATTTTTGTGCTGCAGGACAAGTTCTGCTCTCTGGAAACAAATTTGTGACTTGTGTAAAAACTTTTTTTTTTTAAATCATTTGAATAAAACAGAACAAACAATTTAACCAGTTTTCCATTATATTGACTCTGATTAAAAATGATTTGTATTTCTTTCGAACTCAGACAGAATTTATTTTAAAGTTTTACTTAGCTATAATTTTTTATTTGGAGCTAATAAAAAATAATAATATTTCCGCTTCACCCTTATTAAATTATATTCTCTATATACACCTTTAATCCGTTGAAGTTGTCATGTCAGACCACTGTGTGGCGCTGTGATTTTAGGAAGTCGTCGAAACGCGCATGCGCTTTTGATATTTAGCGCCTCATTTAGAAAACTGCAGCCCGTCCCTGAAGAAGTAACCGCGCATGTATATCATATCATATCATATCATATCATATCATATCATATCATATCATATCATATCATATCAGAAGTTGCGTTGACCTGAACAGGTAAAGTAGCACAACACAGCATAATGCTATCCGCCATTGTTTTTGTTGTTATCTGCCTGTGCATGCGTAGAAGAAACCCTTCAGCTATGTGTTCATCGCTTTCGCCGCTCTTGCACCTGCGGAGTAGGGCACACCTCAGTGGGGGCTGTTCCCGAAAAGTTCTGAGACCTTGTTTCAAAAAGACTCTGATCTGTTTGAAACGAAGATCAGTTTCCACCGCGGCTGGATCGCAACAAAAATGTCAGGGTTTCACTAACGAGCGGCTTCGTGTAATAAATGGGGTAATTGACTGAGCATCCATGGTTCCCAAAACATTTTTCTCAAAGAATGAAAAATGTTTTCCTCAAAAAAATGCAAAATGTCTTTAGGTTGCATTTGCAGACAGAACAAAATTGTTTATCTTACTGTTTCTTTTTTTTTTTTTTTAGTTAAGATGCCACTGACAGAGGCTCAAATCCAATTTCTGGTTTTCTTCTAAGTCTAAACTTCTGGTTTTGATTCTGGCAGACTCTGGGTGATTTTTTATAATAAAAGTACTCTTCCTAAAACAAAACATCATCTGAGCATAATTTCCCTTTAAGCAAGATGACTTGATTTGACTTACGTAATGCCGAGCCTAGTGGAGCTACTTTTATTTTAGAAAGGGAAAGCCATAATGACTCAAGCTGTTTCGATGTAGACAGGCGTGCGGTGATTTGCTTGCAGGTGATGTTCTCTGCTATCCCTGCTGCAGCCATGCTCTCCCTACTCTGCTCCCATGTGCTTTTATTGCAGTTGTCACCCACTGCGGCTTTCCAAAATGGCTTTTTTGGCAGGCAGCACATGTGAGTGTGTGATTAGGAATGAGTCAGGTGTCCTTGCTGGTGGCTTATATTTATTGTAAAGGATCCCAGAGAGTGGATGAAATATGTCTCTTAGCTGCAGCAGGCTCTGGGAGTGGCTGTCCTCGCTGCCAGGCTCTCAGCATCCTTCCTTGGCCCCCTCTGATATCGCAGATGGTAGCCCAGCACAGGCCAACCACCTGTGAGGGAAACTATCACATACTTCTTATTCAGGATTTGGTTTTGCCTCTTGGGGACGTTTTTTAATGATCCAGGCAAGGTCAGCCAATCACAGCCAGATTTGTCAAATCTACAAATTTTAACTGATGGATTAATAGGTTTGAAATATGTACTTTTACTGTTTTTATTGCGAGATCTTTTTTTTCTTAAGGTGACATTCAGAATGCATTTCCCTCCTCTTTGTTTTCACGCCTCTTAGGCTGGACACCCATGCTCTTTGTCCCTGACACACAGGGAGATTTCAGCTGAAGGTTAATAGTTTCTGAGCGTGTCTCTACGCAGACGTATGTGCCGCCGTCGGGTGCAGATAGTTGTAATAAAACCAAGATACAGGTCGTAGGGTCCAAGCTGTACATGAATTTTGGGAAGTTTTACGGCACAAAGTAAACAGTTTTATTAAAATACATAGTGCTGTCATTTTGTTTTTATTGTACCAAATTTTAGCTATCTTCTGCTAAAAAAAACCCCTGCATCACTAACTCACTTCAACTGCTGACCTGATCCTCGTGGATTCTCCCTGCATGCTGTGTTTATGAATCAGGTCACATTGCGTCTATTTCTGGAGGGGGGAAAGCTTCTGCACATTTAGAACACCTGCCGCTAGCTCACAACAAGAGCTGCCACTTGAGTAAAACAAAAAGCCAACCCCCCCACCACCCCCAAGCCCCCACCAAAAAGAAAAAAACAAAACACCTAAGCTGCTTGTTTCCATGGCCAAATATCAAATTGCCATTGTATAGTGTTGAATGAATCGACATTGTATAACGTTATAACACAAGAATAGTGTTTGACATAAACAATTGCACTCTATGTTTAGGGTCATTGTCCTGCTGGAAGGCGAACTTCCACTTGTCTAATCCCTTTAGATGCCTTTGTATTTAGCTTCCCATCAACCCAAAGTAACTTATCTGCCATTCTGTAAAAAAAAAAAAAAAAAAAATGCATCCACACACCATTGTACTGTAGCTAAATCAATCTCAGAGGCCAACTTAGATTTGGAATTAACCTCAATTAACTATTTTGCTCGTGTAAAGTTGAAAAAATACCAGTTTTCTTATTGTTGAGCTCTTATTGTTGACTAAGCTAACAACAATTAGCATTACAAACACTTAACCGCTTTTCCGGACATATAGTGTGTTAAAGTTCAGTGTTGATCTGTTTTGACTGGAGTACCTTTTTTCCCACATTGTTAGAGAATAACTTGTGGTAATTTTCAAATTAGATTTCTTCTGATATCTCGTTATCCCTTTACTGCAGGTATCAATATCCAACATTCCCACCTCAAGGAAAACTTACATTTTTGAAATTTGAGTATTTTAATTTGCGTCAAAGAGAAATTCATAATTAAGCTGGACCGTTCAGCAACAAGAACATTCTTTTTTTTTTTTTTTTTTTTTTATGAAAGCACTTGAAAAGCTCAAATCCTGTTATGTTGTTGCAGAACAGCAGTGCTTTAAAAATCTGATGTTTTACTGAGGTTGTGCTTATTATGACAAAGTTAAAAACCATGGCACTAAAAGAAAAGGCTGTCACAGAGGAAAAAGTTAAAAACATCAGAGTTAGATCGCAAGCAGATAAACAATGTATATATATAGATATATATATCTATATATCTATAGATATATAGATATATATAT